>NC_089800.1:22798380-23155880 GCF_029633855.1 Hoplias malabaricus | reverse complement strand
GTCCATTGGACGCAGTTGTGGACACTGCCACAGTGTGGTGACCTTGAGTACCGCAATCACACCAAATTCAGACTGGTATCTGACCCTTAGTTGTGCGTTTCCAAATCCTCATACTTTATTCAAAGCAGTCCCCACTAAAAGCACAGACTATCCAAGTAGAACTCACACCATTCATCTTTCCGACCTCTCCCGCCCCCTTCTCATTAATTATGTTTCACAGATTTTCCTTACGCACTCTTCCTCTTAATAAGGTTTTCTAAAAGCAGGGGATTCCAACCTGATTCATTATTTCCAGCTTTTGTTTTTAATTAACTGCATGGCTACTCCAGTGTTTTGAGGGGGGCTAAGGTGTAAGGCGTGGGGTCCATGGAGTAGCAGAGCTCATACAGGGGCTTATTACATATAAATCAAACTCAAATATGGGTCAAAATATGGGCGAAATGTTGATAATGATGGATTTGTCTGTGTGGGGAGGAGCAGTGAGGAAATAAGTGAGGAAAAGTGTGTGGAACTGAAAAAATCTAAGGTTTGTGATGGTTTCTCAGCATCCCGTCGTGTCCGACTTTTGTAAAAAAGAGAGAGGAGGCGTAAAGCCAACACTTTTTTTGAGTGTCACTGATGTAAACAGGTAAAACACAGCTTCTCTCTTGTACAAGGCTTGGTTGAGCCACAAAAAGCACAAAAAAGACACACTGCACCCACCAAACTTTCTGCTATACACAGGTAATAACACAAAGACAAAGACAGCCAGCCACCCGCATGCACCACTCAATTTCATCTGTAATCTGTCATCTCGCCTCTAGTTTTAATTCCTGTTAACTGCATGGTTGCATACCGCTGCTTCATTCATTTTAATGGAATTGAATAACAGCGCCGCTTGGCTGCACTCGCACAAGGCTGCTTTAATTGGAATGAATGTTTAAAAAAGTGAAACATATTCATGATGGTGCTTTTCCCGGGAAAAGGCCACATTCGTCCTTGCTGATTTCTGTCCCCTGCAAAAAAATCGCCTGGGAGAAACCGCAGAGAGTCTTCAGCCTGAGAGATGCAGCTCTCTGCACACCACCACCACCACAGCTTCGGATATTCTCCCTGACAATCTATCGTCTCTGCTACAAGAACCAACACAATCAGTCAATAAACGAAACAAACAACCGTCGCCGTGTTTCTCTCAAACTGCACAGTACCTCACCTTTCAGGCCCTTTGTGGCACATCAGCAAAACGGGGCAAATGTTGTTACTTTCCTTAGAAATTAATCAGTGAAATTGTCTAATGGTTTGGAATTAATTAGCAGTGACTTAAGTCTGAGCAGTAAACCGTACCCTTAATCCAAGTATGTCCCGATTAGGATAAACATGGATTGTGGTAATTAGCAGCATTTCAGGGAGCTTTGGTACACCAACATAGCAACTAAACCCACAGCTAAAGTCACTTTTTGGATAAGCACTGATCACATTTAAGACACACAGCATTCAGTGCTGACTGGGGGCCAAAGAAGAAACTGGAGACAGTTACAGACAGGCTTCCCAAAGCTTTAACAACTTACAGTGTAGAATGCACTGTACTTCCTGCATCTTCACAGAGAACATTCAGTTCATATCACTGCTACTTTTTATGCAGAAGACTAACCTCAGGGCATTATTCCGTTGTACTTTTACTATACATCACTCCTCTTATTTAAAGTAGTTACTGCTAATTTAAATAAGCTACTGATGTGGGAAATGTCCAGGTGCTATGTTTGGACAAAAGACTGTTAAAGACTGTCCTAAGTGTCTTTAACACAGCGTTCCCTGGAAAAGAGCAGATGTCTCTTGGAACAGGAAAATGTGTCAATAACATTCTGGTAGGTCACACAAGAATGTGTGTGTGTGTGTGTGTGTGTGTGTGTGTGTGTGTGTGTATACGCACATATAGGAAAATGAAATTCTTTTTTTTTTCAACACATTTCATTTTCCTGTGTGAAAAAGGGCCAATAATGAACACAGAACCAGAAAATAATATTTAACAAAAATTCAAAACAAAAGAATAAATAAATATCATTTCATCAATAAAAATAATCAAATTAAAACAAAAGGGAGAGTTGATTCAAATGAAATTTGAATATATGTGATATTTAATATAAATATCGATATAACAGACTTTAATAAAGTTAGATAAATAATAATATAATCTTCACATTTTAAAAGCCCGATCCTCTTCTAATGCTGGTTTTGTTTTGTCTTTTTGTGCTTCAGTCTAATACCGTCACTCCTTTTAAAAAACTATTTTCATTATCAATCGTAGATTTACGAAACATTTACTAAATGATCACTGTTCATTCTGTGATAATTCTACTCTTCTCATCTGCTTCACAAGGCTTTGAGCGACTGAGCGGCCGTTTTTTAACACCTTCACACGGATCCAGAACGTATAACAGAGTATAAGTTGAAGGCCAGTGATAAACATTTTATTGTTTTGGCTTCGTACTCCAGCACAACGGGGTTTGAAATGAAACTAAAGCTGTGATATTAAAACTCAGATTGTCAGCTTTAATTCAAGGGTATTTACATCAGTACAGAACGAAACCAACAGGAGTCACGGCTAAAAGCCTAGACCTGATTTTAATCTGTCAGCGTAGAAGCAAAGAAGCAGAAATACCTTAAACCAAGGCAGCTTTAAGGCTGAATAAAATCTGAATAAATTACAGACACGGCCAAAACATTAGGAATGTCAGTCCTTAGGAGGCCACAGTAGCGGACGACAGCAGAAGAGCTGACTACTTTTATACAACTTATATAACAAAGAAACCAGTTAAGGACCTAAGCAAATCAAAGCAAAAATGACTCTTTTCCAAGCCTTTTCCAAAGCGTATGCATCATCTTTTTCATCATGTCTTCTTTACAGCTGTTACATTATGGCATTAGGCACAGACAAATGTGTCTGCACAGAATCTGTATGTTACCAATAGTCATCTCTACTTGAGATGAAATAATGAGTGCAGGGTCTTTTCTGCAGAAGAACATTCAAAGGCCTGAGGGTTAAAAATCCATATCGGAAAGAGCCTGGGAACAGGGTCTGAATTAAAAGCTCCAATGTACTTCTACTGCACTACACATGAAAATAAAGGCCTTCATTCATAATGCCCCTTTACACACACACACACACACACAAAGCCCGGTTGTCCAGAGGGCAAGTGCCTATATTCAGATCCCACAATCAAGATTCGAAAGCGCCATTTAAAAACATTCAATACTCTTAAGGTGCATTTATATTTAACACGTCTACAAGGTCAGACTGAACCAATAGCCAATGTCCAATCAATGTGAGATTTGAATTTAAAGAGCTGTGTCCTCCTGGGTGGCGGGGCAGGGAGTCAGCAGCGTGGCTAAGCCCCGGGCTCAGGAGGGCCGCCACAGGCCTGTTTAACTCCCAGGACCATGATTAATTCATACTGGATTATGTGCTGGGTGCAGTGGGGGCACTGCTGGGCTCCTTCAAACTAAAACCACACAGTGCAATGAGATAAAGCCCCCCTGCCTCCCGAGACACCAGGCTCAATTTGATGCCCGCTTCTCTTTGCCTCTGCACCTATGAAGGATTTTTGTTCCCCCCCCCTTTTCCTTGTTCCCCGAAGCATCCCAATGGGAGTTAAATCGATGCATCTGATTTTACTGTTTTGCTTCGCCCAGTCTATGAATTGAGATGTGAAACGTGTGGAGCGCTGGACTAACGTTCCCACCGTGCGAATTTAAATATATTTTTTTGTTTTCATTTGTCTGGACGCAAGCGTGCCGTTCTGCCTCTCCGACAAAGCTCTTTAATATCTCCACACTCAGACTGAGAAGCCTTTCCATACTGTAGCCTTCATGTGCTGCGATGTTACCCTCTTAACACACAATTCTAGAAGACTCTGTAGATTTAAAACATTCAGAAAAACCACGAATGAGTGCCTTAAAATAACCTTTTAGCACATGTTTCTTTGGAGAACCCTTTTATAAAAATAAGATCCGTGAGTGTGAACCAGCATCAACTTTTAAAATCCACATCAAATAAAGATTTAAGGAATAACTATTAAATCTGTGCTGAACATTTAGATTAAAATCTACAGATGTGATCGTTCTTTAGGAAAACAAAAGCACTTCTAAGGCCTCACTCATCTGTAGCACTCTTTATAAAGCACTCTGTTTTTTAAGGAATTATAAATATAGGGAAACAAGTGATTCTTCACAGCTGTCTGTCACTGTGACTACTGGCAAAATCCACACTTTGCAGTCACTACAGAAATGGTCAAAGCTGAAGCACCTTTGTTTGGAAAGGTTTCATCGATCGCCTCATAGAGGAAAATTGGCATGGTTTAATCACCACATAGAAACAAAGCAACAGACAGAGAGGGATCGTGTCTTAAAGCAGCTCATCTACTGCTCCTCATAGCTGTTGTACTGCATACTGTACGTCCAGGACTAAACACACCGGACCCTAAAAGTGACCAATAATTTATTGTACACTTTAAACGTTGTCTAAACGCAAATCATATTCTTCCTGGTCAAATCACGGACCCACCTCTGTCCCTCGTACCCCAGGACTCACAGAAATCCCTCTATTGAATTCCACCACTGTGTAAATGTGACCATCAACAAAGCTTTATATTTAGCAGGAGGTATGTCAAGTTCACGGTAAGAAATGCAGGTCCTATGTGTCCAGAGTCTGAGAGAGTGTTTCATGATCAGCAAAATTCGAATTAGGTGCTTCTGGTACGTGCTGTAAATGGCACTGAAAATAGAATCGTTTACTAATCCAAGGAAAAGCATCTAGCATTCCAAATTTCATATTTTCTAATTTTATTAAAAACTCACAAATTTGTTCAACATGTCGTATTTATACAGTGAATGGTCTAATATGCACTGGAGGTCATGTAAGCTTAGGTTTATTAGAACAATAAAAGACATACCATGAGAATTTGATATTTAAAGAAATTAGCAGCTGCTCGCTGCGCATTTGACCATCAATTTTAATAGTTTGGATTCTCCTTTAAAGACACAAAAATAAAACTTGTAGGTCTAAGTATGTTATATTAACAATTTATGAATTTTTTTTCAGCAGACTAAAAAAAATTAAGAAGTAAATACTTCTTATCCTTTTTTTAACACTTACACTTGGTTTCAACACGTTCTGCAGATAATGGTGCAAAGCACTTTTACAGTATTTGTGCTATGTTTTTATTTGGCAACTGTCTACTTACTTGTGTTTTTTTTTCCTTTTTTCCCATTTTTTGTAAACAACATCTTGTACAAACTAGCACAGTGAACCACAACCCCGGCAAACTCATTTTTCTTCATACAATATAAATAAAGTCAATACAAAAGTTTGGTTGGTTGCTTGGAACTTTTTTATCTGGATCAAGAGGCTCTAAAACATGGTTGATATTTTTAACTCCTGAATTAAATATATTACGTAAACAGTTGACTGTTCTAAGTCCCTTTCAGACCCTCGTTAAAATATTTTTTTTAGAAGGTAGACTTCATTTAACAACATTTCAAGTTCTCTTCCATTAAATAAAGGGTTCACAATCCGTACAACATTTACTGTTTGCCTTTTGAAGGCCAACATCAAATTTGGTGGATTTCTTGGAAAAACAAAAAAAAAAAAAGAAAAAAAAAAGGATATGTCCAGACAGAGAGAGAAAAAAAAGAACCTTTCTTTCTCCCTGGCCTCCAGAAACATATTTAGTGTCAAAAAAAGTTGTTTAAGTGTCAATATGGCAGAGCCTTGAAAGGCAAAGAGGTCTGAGGAGCTTTCAAATAAATAAATTAGTCTGACGGCTCAGATCTTTCCTGGAGTCAACGTCGCAGGTAAGCGTTAGGTAAAGCCGCCGCGGGCGCTTCTTTGTAAAGTTAAAAGTCTTTGACAGTAGCTAATGCTGTTAATATGTGGTGATCATTGTTTTGAGAGTGAGGGTTTAAGCAGTGGTCTTTGGGAGGAGGGGAGGCTGCTGTGCTAAATCCTCACAGCACAGGTCCGTACGGCGATTAGGTCAACAGTAGCCATCAGTCTTCTGTGTGCTCAAGTTTGGATTTGGATGAGGAGAAAAGAACAGAACACGATATCAAAGTGACCGTCTGCAGCCGTGCCGTCCTCTGCCGAACCTCTGAATTCTCTGAGCACAAAAATCATCAAATAATAAATATGAATGGCCAAAAAAAGAAAAAACAGAAAAAAATGTGAGCAGAGTCCCCTGTCCCTTGTCCACCCTCCCTTTCTCCGTTGTCCCTTAATTTCTCTCACGAGGAACGTCCACCTTCAGAAAGCTACCAGACTGTGGCCTCGTTCATTTCCGACGGCGGGTGGGAGAGATGGTTGCTGTATCCGCTGCCGTTGAGGGACAGTGAGGTAAATGATGGGCTAGGGCCGAAAACGTCAGACGACATACTGTGCAGGGGTCCGGGGATGCCGGGCTCTGGGCTGGGGGAGTCCCCCGGGTGGTGGGACATGATGTCTGAAAAGCGCTGTACTTCACTGGACGGATGGTGTCCAGGGATGGGATGGTCCATGCCCCCCAGAGGGGTTCCAGTGGGTCCCGAGGATGGGACGAAGGGCAGGTCCACAGGGGTCTGGGCCTGCGAAGATGGTGGGCCCTGAGGAAAGAAGTCATAGTTCCCTCCAGGTCCATAGTACTCACTCTGATAATCTGCCGATCAAAGGGAAACATCAGACTCGGTTCAAACACACAAGCTTTCAAGAAGCTGAGCTTTTCACAAAAGAATCATGGAGTACGTAGCCCGTAGTTCCGCGGAACAAGGCCTCACTGTGTCACATTAGTCACAGAGCATGTTACACTTAAATCACAAATGTAGCTGGGTGGGGAGAACAAGGCTGGCGAGGAAATTAATTAGAAGGAGGAGCACTTCATCAGTGATTTTACCTTCGCACAATTCACCTCCCAGCCCCAGTGCAGAATAATCACAATCACACTGCTGCTTTCTACAGCAAGAAAACATCAACTTTTCATGATAAAAATCATGAAATGATGTGGGGTGGGGGCAGACTACGCCCAGAGGCAGGGAACAAGCGTGTGGCAACATTAAAAGAGGCGATTTCTCACTTACTGTCTTCCCTTACCACCAGAAAACCATGAATCACCATCATTATAAATTTACAAAACAAAGTTTATCATTTATAAAATGTAGTCTATCCTCGGCCATTTTATCATTCCAAATAAACAAGCACAATGCCGGGATTTTTATTCTCATTCCTATTAGAAATTAATCATGGATGGTAATATTAAAACTGTCAAAAACGCAACAACAAATCATTAAAAACAAACAAACAAGCAAAGCCAAATGAATAAGCAAATATAAAAGTCGTATGAATGCTAGAGATAAGAGAACGAGAAATAGCACTGGAATAGGACTCTGTTGATGGAAATGTCTGACCTACTGACCTCAATTATGGTAAAGAGTTAGACATTAATGAAAACTGCAGAGAGGCCGAAACAGCAGCTCGGTGTACGCTCCTGAGTGTAGTGAGGGACACCGTCCCAAACCAGTGCCACAGCGCCATTAAACACTGCTTTAGAGGCAGAGCTCAGGAGAATGTTTAGACTAAATGAAGCCTTTCGCTCGGGTCAGGTTTAACACACACAAACCCAGAGCACTGCTTAAAGGCTTCATTAGTGAAAGAGGAGCTTATTAACATAGCGGCGGTTTTACCAGGGGCCTGATGTTTCTTGCCCTTTAATCAGCAAATAGGCCATGAACTATTGTCTTCAAAAGTTTGGGCACCCCGATTAACAGCCTGTTTACTGGCTTCTTCAGTCTTCCGTTTGAAATGACATTTTGGCGCGGCTATTGTTTGTACTTGATTCTGCATTTTAGAATGAAATAAAACTAAAATCAAATATTTTAGATTGTTTTCCAATTTTAAATCCAGTCAATAAATAGATAAGATGCATTAGCCTTTTTTTTTTTTTTGAAATTGTTAGAATTGGGGTTTGCTCACTGTGGGGGATGTGTTCACTTTGATGCAATTAGAAAATCAACTGAGCCCTTCGTTGAACCAGGGGTGCCCAGACTTATGTATAATATTGTTGTTCCCAGGAAAACACCAGCAGAATGCACACCTTGTGATTAGTGACATGGAACTCTGGGAAACAGGAAAGTGGTGCATAAAAGCATGCGTTCTTTGTGGGAGGTAGTGTCACCCCTTGCAATACTGGTAACATCAGAGGGGACTGTGGAAGTTACCAACCTCTCAATAATGGTGACACAGGTTTATAACACTTAAGAATATTTTTTTTCCTAACTCAAATATTGAAATTAAATGATAAATGCTATAATTTTGGATTATTAATCCTCATTGGATCATTGTTGATTAGAATATTTTAGATGTCACCTGCCCCTGTTAATCTATATATTTATGTCGATCAAATTCAGAAATAACAAACCACAGCTGGACTTGTCTGAGGAGTGTCAATACTCTATGACTTTAGAATTATTATATTCTTCGTACTGTTTATTAGCTTCTCCCATCGCATTCTCGGAGACTGGATAATCTAAACTGATAGACCCCTTCCATGTCCAGCACAAATTCTCTTACCTCCGTAGTAGGAGAAGGGTCCATTGGGCAGCAGCTCTCCGGGCTCGAGGCGATCAGCCAGAGTGCGCATGCGCCGCGGGCTGCGGAAAAACGCGTGTCTCCGAGCGCCGAGCGCGCTCAGCTGCTTCATCCGCCGCTCTTTTGAACGTCTGTTTTGAAACCACACCTGAAAACACAGTATTATACACATATTACGCCAGATATCACACACACACACACAAATTAAGCCTATATTGTTACACACATATTACTCCAGATGTTACACATACATTTCTGCAAATAGTATACATTACTTCAGATATTACACATTACTCCAGTTGTTACAAATACATCTCCAGATATTACACCCGCACTGTACAGACAGTATTACACATACAATACTACACTGCACGAGACCACTGGAACGTATCCAAACACACCACTTCTGAAACAAGCGCTGTAAGTTCATAAACAAATGTGTGAACACCTGATAGTTTTAGCTGTTTTATTTATTTATTTTTTTCTATGTGAAAATATTTAAATATATTCTACTAAGAATAAGCCTAAATCTGACTATTGTTTATCTATTGTCCGGCAAAATTTTATAAACAATGTATATAACAAAAAATATCGCATAAAATATAAAGCATGCCATCATTTTTCAAAACGGCTATTTTAATTTCGTTTAATTTCCCAGTATATGTTATATTCAGAAATTTAAATTAACTGAGCATTAAGACATGGCGGAAAATTTGTATTTATGCAGGAATATATAATCTTTTTAAATTATGTCAATATTTTTTATAATATATATATAAATATATACACATTTATTATACGAAATATTTCCATACACAAAGCACAGAAAAGAGTCGACAGCACATTAGAAAAGCATGTGGTTATAAAGAATATAACATATAACGCTAAGAATACACTACATTACACTGAAGGAATGAAAACGAATTTTGGCTCGTGAATAAAACGTGTTTTATGGTCAGTTATTATCCAAGAGGTTTTCCGCTGAGGCTCACATACTACAGTGGATTATAGTGTTATTCGGGACTGTGTGGTATTTGGTAAAACGGGACACGCTTACGGGCCCTGAATAACTATCTTTTCCTTTTTGTTATTTTACTTCATTTCTGCGCGAAAACAATAGATATATTTAGATTCGCAAACTAATTCGGAAATGTCCATATTTTATTTGGATAATTTGGAAGCAATATACAGAAGAATCCTCTGGAAAATACAAAAAAAAAAAAAAAGAAAAAGAAAAAATATGAAATTAACAGGACTCGCCCAAAGCAGCTAAAGCTAATCTCAGTCTTTTGCGGTTGTCAAAATTAAACAACTACAATATTCCTCACAGGAAAATAAATCACAGCGGATGATGTGAAATGTTTAATCGCCATGATATAAACCATAACGAATTAAATAATTATATTAATAAATACAAACAATAAAAAACTATTTTTTTGAAAAATCGAAACAGTTCTGCGCGTGCGCCTCAAAACCTACGGCGTCCGAGTTGTTGTCATTTAGTTTCGAGACACACCGCTGTACATCAGCGTTAACCTCTGTGTTTTGACCTCACATATTTAGTCACTGAGAGTAAATATATTTTGTGCTGGACCCGTACAGGACCAGGCGTGGAGCTGAGCTCGTGTTGAGTGGTTTTCTATCGCAGTAACAACATTACTCCCAATTACACTGAGCGAGAGCTAGGCTCCATCCGCGCTCTAATGATCTTTTAACCCTCATTTAGCCCGACTGAGGGGGCAGCAGCAGGGACTTCACATCTCCCATTAACACACTCCCTCACAGCAACCAAGCCCCCCACATTACCCTTCCGTCAGCTTATTATTTCATCATCTACCATCCTTCGCTTCATTTTATTTTTTTGGGGGGGAGGTTTGCTAATTACTGTTTATTCTGTTGCTCTTTCCACATTTTCCCCAGACTCCAGAGCTCCCTGCCTCCGTTTTCTCCATTTCAGCTCAAGTTCTCTCCCAGTCCGAACGCATTGAACAAACCTGAGTTTACAGCCAGGTCTTGTGCGCTGTTTTGAATATACCTCAGTGGACAGAGGACCAGTATAAATACATCAAAGTAAAAAGCATTAACATGAAGATAAATATAAATATACCATATATTTAATTCACATGAAAGCGATTTACCACTTGGATTCAGGTCACTTAAAAGCAGCATTTTTTACAGCGAAGGCCAAAGCCGTCCAATTTAGGAAACGTGTATTGAGCTGGTGTTTATTATCCTAATATTCCTAACGTTTATTTTAGCCGATCTTTGTTAATTAACTCTTCTAAGCTGTAAATGTCTAATTCAATTCCAAATTAATTTTAGTGGGAGATTGATAAAAAATGTATTATTCCAATGTGGGTCTATGATTTACGAGTCCTATATGATCACAATGCATCCCAAAAATACACAAGCACCTCACCATCATCATCATCATCATCATCATAATCACCATCATCACCATCACCGTCCTCCTTCACAGCACCCAATTAACTGAGCTTACGTATAAAACGCGTGAACTGTGTGTGTATTATGTTCTGGTACTAAAAACACTGCTTTAATTTCAGAGATCCTCTGTGTTCTTTACAGTGGCGGTCTCCAGGTGAATGTCCCTCCCTGGGGTGTATACGTTAACAGACTCTGGGGCAGCTTAGTCTCGGAGGACGCGCTCAGCGCGAGGCTAAACGCGCTCACACCGCGCCGCCTGTTTCACCGCCGCCAGCTGGCACCACCTCCGCCACCACAGCCAAGGATCAGAGATCATCACAGACACCGTCCTCTCACGACTCAAACCTATCTGTCTCAACTACACAATTATTAACAACAGGCCGAGTGTCTTTTCAAATCAGGCTCCGTCTAAAATTACATCAGAAATCAGACTGAATGGAAATATTTCTGTTAGACCAATAACTCAAAGTCAAAACACGGTGGGGACAAAAGAAACAAGACCGCGGAGACATCAGTAATCCACCAACAAACCTTTACAGATTCCGGCAAAAAATAAAAAACAAACAAAAAAATATCTAATTAAATATATGAATAAAAAAAAGAAAGAAAAAAGAAGAAGACGAAAAGAAAAAGAAAAATATCTGCGAAAAAAAGACCCTGAAACTGAAATTGTTTTTCACAACAGCAGTCACACTGTTTATAAATAAGATTATTATTAGCAGTATCATCATTAAACAATAAAATATTCAAAATAATAATAATAATAATAATAATAATAATAATAACATTATTAATTCAAAGAAGGAGCCAAAATAAAAACTAAAAAAAATGAAACATAAAAATGGCCAAAGTAAGGCCTTGTTCATAGAATCTCTCTCTCTCTCTCTCTCTCTCTCTCTCTCTCTCTCTCTCTCACACACACACACACACACACACACACACAAGTCCTGCTCAAAAAGGCAGGTCAATCCCTCATCTCTCTCTCTCTCTCTGTTGTGTACTGATTTTAAAGGCGACTCTACCTGTATGACCCTCATGTTGAGGCCTGTCTCCTGCGCCAGCTGCTCGCGGATGTGGCGCGTGGGCTTGGGTGTGGCTGCGAACGCGGCTTTGAGGGTCTCCAGCTGTTTGGCTTTGATGGTGGTCCGTGGACCGCGGCGCTTTCCGCCGAGATTCTGATCGTCCGCCTCGTTACTCGGAGCTTCCTTATCCGAGAGAGCCGCGATCTCCGAGTCCTTCACGTCGTCCTGAAGAGGATCCTGAGAGTCCGGGGACAAACTCGGCTCACTGCACGCCGTTACTGCGGACGGAGGGAAACACGGACACAGCCATTATTAACAAATACAGCAATAATATAGAGGGTGAAATACTACTGTATAATGCATTAATACACACAAATACTAACAGACACAATTATACATGTAATAATATTAATACCACTATTAAAACAGTGGAAGAGGAAATAATAATAATAATAATTATACCATTATAAGAAAAACAAACAAATAAAGAAAGCAAATATAATTTGAAAGGCTTTAGGAAACCGGAAATGATGAATGTATACATTTGCCACTGGATGAATCCACTGCTAATTAAATAGAAAATACCCTCTCGCTCTTTCAGTGTCATAGGGACTTGGGAAGGAAGGGTGTATGTGGGCCACTGGGGCCTGTGGGGTCAGTTAAATATGAAGTGCATAATAAGCCCAGGCCCAGAATGTGAAATACAGAAGAAAGAACCTGCTTAGAGTCATTGCTAGTGTCATTGCTGTCAATTTAAGGAGCTCATTATGGAAGTTTCAGCACTGGTTTTCACTGGAGTTCAGCACAGACAAACGGGTGACTCCTCTGTCCACAGCTCGGTCTTACAGTGGGTCTTACCCGAGAGGAGACTGCTGTCCTTCATGTTGCTGTTGTTTAAATAATCTTCTTTACACACGAACTTGTTCTCGTCGATGATGTAGAGCTCCTCCCCCGTGGACAGCTGCTTGTTGCACATCATGCAGGTGAAGCAGTTGAGGTGAAACACTTTACTGCGGGCTCTCCGCACCAGGTCATTTGGCGAGATGCCCTGAGCACAACCCGCACACTTAGTGCCGAAACGCCTGCACACACACACACACACACACACACACACACACACAAACAAACAGTCAGTAAAGACTTTTTTAAAAACCTGAAAATACTACATTTACTACATCGCAGTTTAATTAAACATATTTTTTATAATATAATTTACTGTAATTATTATTCTATATTATTACACTATTATATATACAATATCATTTTAGGCAGTACATAGTTTTAGTTTAATTGCAGTAATTTTATTAACGTAGAAATTCAAAAATGTAAAAAAAAAAGTAATTATCGTAAGAAAATCCTAATTAAATCGTAATCGTATTATTTTTATCTCTCTCTTTTTATCTGTCTAGACAGTCAGACAGATAGACAGATAGATAGATAGATAGATAGATAGATAGATAGATAGATAGATAAAAATGCAATACAGAAAAAAAGAAACATACAACACAAAATAAAAAATAATAAAATATAATATTAAACACTGTAAAAAATAAAAATAAAAAAAACAAGAAAAGAGGTGAATGAAAACTTGAACATGAACCAGATGAGCAGAAGGAGAGCGAGGAAAGTGAGGTGTCTCCCCCAATACACAAACAACGCCTCGGGCTCGGTGTGGATTGGCAGTGTTTTGCGCTCTGATTTGTTGATTCTCAGTCTGTCAGATTTCTACCTCAAAGTGGGTTACTATTCAAATCCACTTATCACATCTTGGCTCAGAGCACAGCAAACACTACACTACACTCACCCACACCGACAGAGCACTGATCCTTAAAAACAAAGTGTGATTTCCTTTAGCGTGTACAGACTCGCGGTGTTAACCATTCTTCGTTTGCGTTTTACATGACAATTCAAATGAACAGGCCTTTAATTAACGGTCGTGCTAATCAAAGTGTCCAGCATGCTAACCTCGTTGACAAGTCTTCCTCTCACTCTCACAGCGGGAGCTGCTAAATCAGTCGTTTATCCCAAATAAAATTGTGTTGACTCTTAATTGTAATACATTTAAAAAAATAAAGATTAATGCAGTTTACTTTACTTAGTGCCGGGTGCGAAATCAACTCACTTCTCACTCCTTTGCCCAATAAAATCCATTTAGATATATCCGGAAAATGTATATTTCAGTTAAACCGCCTGACTTCCGGTCTAAACCGTTTAGCGCCAATGCTAATTAATTACAAAATAATGTAACTAAATATATTTGCTCCAGTATTTGATAAAATACCTGTGACAGGGAAATCTTACACGTTGGGGCTACCATAATAGAAATATTTGCAAAAAATGTAGTTAAGACTGGCCAGAATTTGTATAAATATATTTATAGAGAGAGAGCTAATCTGGATAATCTTTCATTCCACAACCCATGTCACCAGCTCTTTACTGATGTAGGTCTAATTAAAATTAAAAAAAAATCTGTGAAAATGTTTGGACATTTCTGACTAAATTATAGTTTTTGTGTTTTTTCTCACGTGAAAATAAGCTAAAGATTTTCTCACATTTGTTTTATTATGCAAAATTGTGTAATTATTTGCTGAGCTCACCCGAGCGGTTTAAACACAGTTAAAGTTAAAGGCTGTATTTGCCATGTCTGATATGACTATTTTGAAAACCCAGCTAATTTACAGTAACCGCTTTAGAATATCCCTATATTTTATTTCCAAAACCAGGAAAAAAAAATCAAAGATATACTAATTTCATCAGCACTTTACCCAACCTTTACATACGACTGTACATGCTGAACTCCAGCCTGATGACCACTGTCTTGTCCAGTCCCAGATCAGTGTTTCCCAAAAACTGGTCCTGAGGTCGGCACTCACCTAAAGAAGTCGTTTTTGCAGTAGAGCTTGCCCTCTCTGGAGAAGCACTTCTCTGTGAGGTTACACTTGCACTCGCAGCACTGCACGCACTTGATGTGCCACGCTCTGTCCAGCACGTTCAGCAGGAACCTGTCCAGTATCGGCCTCTCGCAGCCCGCACAGTGGACCATCTCTCCGCCGCTGTAGCTCGAGCTCTGGACGGAGGTGTTCGGCGGGTTTGGTGTGGGTGCCGGGTGTTTGATGTTGTTACCGTCACCGAACGAGACACAAAGAGAAAACTGCAAAATGCCAACTGCCCTTTTACTCCAGGACACCAGCCTCTGCCAGTCTCTGACGCCCCAGATGTGGTCAGGAATAGCTCCTGGATGACGAGCAAGGCCAGAGATTCTCGCGCGTGAGGTAGTTGCCAAAGCGTGTAAAAAGAGCCTCAGTGGTCCGTCATGTCCGTCTGTTCTCTCTCTCTCTCTCTCTCTCTCTCTCTCTCTCTCTCTCTCTCTCTGCACGCACGTAAATAAATAAAAGCCCGAGGCACGTGCTGGCACGCGCTAAACGGAAAGCAGCATCATGGTCCTCGCGGTGGGAGTGAAAGAGCGGGAGAAGAAACAGAGGAAAGAATTAGAGGAAAGATGCTGAAGGTTGGCGGCGCGGCTAATGCAGCCGGTGTGTGCGCAAGCAGACGCACAAGCTCGTGCACGCGTCCATTGATCCCAGTCACAATCCAGAAATAAACGAAGAACTGATTAAAGTCCCACTTCCCCCAAGAGCCGCCTCTCCGTGCACGCGCGTCAGACTGGAGCTTCGGTTATGTTGTTGTTGTTGTTGTTGTTGTTGTAGTTCTTTTAACCGAGATCCTCTCCCTTTTCTTTCTGCCTCTCCGTTTCCCAAAAACGAGTTGTCTTTTCTTCCTCCTCTCCTAGCTCACGTCTTATTCTGCACCTTCTCTTATTCTGTGTTCTCCTTGTTGTTGTTGTTTTCTCTGCGCGTGCCGTGCTGCACACACATACACACTCTGTCTCTCTCTCTTTTTTTTTCTTGCGCGCGCGCGGCCCTCTCTCGGTGATCTGATCTGATGTGATGTGCGCGGAGCCGGACGCGCGCGAGCCTCCCTTATTCACGGGCCCGTGACGTCACGGCGCGGCGAGGCCAATCCGCGTGCGCGCGCCGAGCGACCGACACCGAGACCGGCACCGGCGGAGCGCGCGCTGCTGTTTATATAGAGAGAGGTGCGCGAGAAAAGAGCGAGTGTTTAAAAAATATATGTTTATACATTTTTATATATACAGGTTGAAAAACAGGAAGAAAAATGAAAACGCGTGGAGAGGTGAAGAAGATGCAGATGACGCAGCAAGCTCGGTTCTGGCCTCGGTCTTCAGCTTTTCACTGATGATATTTTCCGGTGGTTATACTGTATTTTTCTTGTGGACGAAGAGGACGCGCAGCTCCTGAAGGCTGTAGGTGGGTATTAAGATTTTGCACCAATCAATTTAGCGTTTGACTTTCAGGGAAAATAACAAAGAGTAATAATTATAATAACCACACCACAACAATACGACTGTAACAGCAAAGCGTTTTACACTGAATGGCGCCTAATGTTAAATGTGTAATATGACTGACATCTCCTTTTTCAAACATGGTTTATATCATCTTTAAAAATAAGATGCAGTGTCTGTTCTGTACCATATTCGTGCTCGTAATTGTTTGATTACAGTCACATTCACGAAGTTATAAAGTAAAGAGCGCTGTTGTTAACGTCCATATTTGATGTAGTAAAACTACACTGCTTCTTCAAAATAAGGGTCAGGAAGTTGCTTGTTATTTTCACCTGCAAAACGTGTTTGGAAATTTGTTTTCATTGGAGTAGTATTTTCTGAATCAACAACAACAATAAAATAATAATAATAATAATAATTTTATCATAATTACAAAGCCGTGAAGCCGATTTTAAACTCAATACAAGAACTTCGCACATGCTATCAGAACTAAACTCTCATCACCAAAGCTCCACGTGTGAAACAACACACACACACACACACACACACCAATAACAACAAACTATCGACCTTGGTCCTTTTGTCCAAAGAGAGAAAGCGAAAGACGAAGAAGCTCTGAAGTTTACAGCACACGGGATCATCCTAATGGCCCATAGACGACCCCCCGCCTCCAAACACACACACAGACACACACACACACACACTTAACAGACTTGAACTAGCAGGTTTCAATATACAAATGCCATCAAATTATCCCCACACACCATTCCTGAACTTTTTTCCGTGTTTTTGTGTTTAAATCCGTTTCGTTTTTAATCGGAATTTTTATCCGAATCTAAACGTAAGGAGAAAAGACAAGGAGTTTTCATCCACTACATTCATAAGCAGATTGCAACCTCCAGAGCTAATGTAGAGCAGCTAATCTCACTCTTACATCATCAGCCAGTACACACCTCTGCCTTTAACTCGTCACACACACACACACACACACACACGGCAGGCTGAAGGACATCTTTTGAGATATTTCTATTCCGGCTGCGTTTACAACCCAAACGTTCCAGACTGAAATCTGGGATCAATACTGAAAGACTGTGGTGCACGTGGGCGACTTCTCATGTAAAGCAGAGGGGGGCTGTTGAGACAGCGCGAGAAGGGACACCCAGATAATATTAAATAATAAAATAAGGCAAAGGCTTTTGTAGCAGAGGAAAGGACATTTTTATTTATAATTGAGGTAGCGTAGCATTAGCATATTAGCATGAACACAGTATAACACGCCTCCTGCATCCCATAAACATTCATCAAAATAATACAACTAAAAATGTGTAGCATACAAATATAAAATAAACAACAGCCAGGATAATAATATACAATAAAACAACAGTAACAACAACAACAACAACAACAATAATAATAATAATAATAACTGTATGTCACTGAACTGAAAAATAAATATAGCTAACTATATAATGTGATCGAATCGAGGTCTGTTAATAATCTGCAGTTTTCTGACCGACTCTGCAATGTTAGAGCTGGAGAAGGGACAGTGCTAGAGGGAGCTATCGATCGAGAAATGCTCAGCTTCAGTTCTCTTACTGTGTGTGTGTGTGTGTGTGTGTGTGTGTGTGTGTAAGTGTAAGAACAGCCACAGTTCAGAGCCGGAATCAGTCTTTACTGCTGCACTCTCCATAAACACCGAGTCTACCACAGCTGCTCTACCGCACACAGTCCACTCCGAATATTTCACCAGCAACCGTCGGCCCACAGCGTCAGAGTCACTTCTGCTCGATTCTCTTCTTAACCTGGTTTTCGACCGCACAACTCAGCTTTGTTTCCGGAACTTTTTTGTATCTAAACCAAGCGATGTATGATTCTGAATTTAATCTATCGGGTTCAGTTAAACGGTGGAAACGGTGAATTATCAATGAATTATCATGCTGAATAATGTCCTCAATTATTGCTAAAATGCAATGTTGGTTTATTTAAGTTTGTAATAAATAAGATAAAATATAATCCTAAATCCTGAAAAATAACAATGTTGCTATCTTCAACTGCAAAAAATAAAATAAAATAAAAATAAAAGTCCGCTGTCCACGTATTCATAACAAATATTAAAATTATAATTAACGTACAAATAATATTAATAAAAATAATAATTTATGTAAACGAAAATAAATTTCTTTGTCTGAAAAAAGGAACAGCACAAATAAAAACAAAAATGAAAAAATAATAAACAATGGTAGACTTTTTAAATGTATTTATATTTATTTATTTATATACCGCCCTTAATCTGAGGGTGTGTGCTCGTGTGTTTCTATGATCTACTTGAGGGGGCCTTAAATGGGTGGAGGATTCTTTAGGCCTCAGAAAGGTCGACTCCATGTTAAAAACAGTGCATTTAAACCTCCGTTCAGAGAAGATTCCCGCCAAAACCTCTCCGGAATAACATCCACGTGCCATTGCGGATTACGACTGCTTTAAAAAATGATCAGAAGAAATCAAACAAACCATCGGTTTTACAGAACAACCATAGCTGCGTTTCTGAGCGAAAATAAACCCACTGAGCTCGAGCTCTGCACTGAAACCCGTCCCAACACAGCGGAGTTTCTCACCACTGCCACACGAACACAAGCCTTCAGACTCATTCAGCCAGAGCTAGGAGTACAGTTAATCAGCACCCCCCCCCCCCCCCATACACACACACACACACACACACACACCCAACCCAGCCTAACCAGGGCTAGACTGATTACTGCAGGAATAAAGGATGCAGCTAAAGAATGAAGGAACGAATTAACGAACGAGTGCACGAATAAATGAATAAACGGTCCAAACATTTAAATAGGAAACATAAAAATAATTAACTCAGAAAACCAAAAGCCAGAATGTAAAACTGTCACATACAGTGTGTAAAATATTAAGGAATGTCTACAGAGAACAACACCCTGCACAGTTTACTGTACACTCTTTTTTTATTTGCTATTTTGAGAAAGGAAAATGCACTACAATTTGTGGGATAAAAGACATACTTAAGATGGTCTCTTTGTGGAGGATGTGGTCGTTTATTTGAATTTAACACACACACACACACACACACACACACATGGCCTAATTTAACCAGAGGTGGCCACATCTTATCACACAGCTTGATTTTTTAGGCCTTCGTCAGTTAACAGTGAGTGAGTTTAAATGTACTATTCAAATTGAGAGATTAGTCGGTATTAAACATCATAGTCACTATTTATTCGACTGATAATAACAGACCGTGTGACCTTCGTTATACACAATGCCTTCAGCCTGATGGCTGCAGTGAAGCACGCTCTTCTTTCTGCCTTCCACTGGAACGTCTTTATTTTGGTTTCACGGGTGCCCGCACACCCCAGGCCCAGCTGTCCATCACCAGGGCTGCAGCAGAGGCCAGACAGAGCGCTGGACACTGCTGCGGCTAATACCGCACACTGTGTTGTGTTCCCACTGTCTGTTACTGGCAGCCTACAAAAAGAGGACAGTGCTTTCCTCTGTGTGGAACAGCCTGCTTTAATCAGCCTCAGAACCAGGCTATTGTTAGATGAACTAAAAAGTACATGGTCAGTTTATGGGCAGTTCAAAGCCAGCACAGCCAAAGGACCACATTGTGTCCAGCAGTGAAGCTCCACCTCCTCAGGTGGGGCTCCTTGGAGGAAAAAAGGCCACACAAACAAATGTCAGTATTGACCCCCAGTTCAACATAAACGTTTTTCCTGACCGTCCAACTCTGCTGCAGACTGGCGAGAGAAATCCGATTGAGCTTATAGATCCGCTCGGGGGCCGTCCCATCACTGGAGCAGCTGTTATTTCCCCCTCAAACCCAATAATCAAAGCCAGACATGATGCCTTTACATCCCACATTCTGCAATGTGCACTGCTTGTTCTCCTTGGATTCATATCCATTGATCAGAGCCTTGATCAGACAGGCACCGGACTGGAGTAAAGACATAGGGCTCAGCAAAACACCCCCCCCCCCTCATGAACCCTCGGCTTATCTTTCAATAACATCATTAAATAGATGTAGCAGCACTTCCAATGACTACGTTAATGTTAGTCATGTACAGTGCTGCTTAAAAGTGAGACACAGCCCTTTATTTATTTATTTCATTTGTCAAAAAAATTAAACAAAATTTAAAACCAGCACTTTCCCAAAAGTGATGAAAAAACAAGGGAGAGAAAAAAAAATTTCCTACCACCATGTAAAACCCAGTAGACCATCAAAACTGACACTATTAGATACACAGGTTTCATCTGTGCTTATTTCCATTCCTCCACTATGAGAAAAGCAATAGCTCTGAAAGGCTGGGTGTCAAAGGGTCCTGATTAAGAACAGGAAATAGACGACACTCCCACCCCTTCACAAACATAAATAAATAAATAAACTAATCTCCTGGTGTTCTCAGAACATCGACATCGCTGAATGTCTTTGGGATTCCTCGGTTTGGGAGAAACAAAACACCCAACTGACCTCTGAGACGAAGCTTCGGAGGTGAGGACCAAAATCTGATGATTTATTTGAAAACCTTAAATCATGATTTCTTAAAAACTATGCATTCATTAAAGACTGGACGCACTAAATGCTGAAATTCTAGTTAATTTTTAAAAACCACAAGCTGAATCTGCTGTTTTTGCTGGAAATGAAAAACGTGGTGGTGTCTGACTTATCCACAGGTCTGTATTTCCCATACTCTATATGAGCTAGGTACTTGTGACAAATATACACTTTATATAGTGATATTCAGGGTTTTGAGATGTAAGCGGAGATTGTAGCATTCAGTCATAAATATTAGACCAAAAGTAGCTACGTATAAGTCTCCACTGCATTAAATAACTAACTCCCACAGCTTCATTTGCACTCACACCGAGAATGAAAGGAAAGGAAAGCTTGGGTCAGGCCGCTACTGTGGCCCCTACCAGTGTAACCGATACGAACAGCTCTAAGAGAGATTTTATAGTTATGATGAGTGAGCTCAGTATAAAAACTTTCCAGTCCCCACCATCATCCCATTAGAGATACCCAGGCCCCACTGATGAAACAGGCCTATTATTATATTATTCCCCGTTGGGCAGGAATGGAAACGAGCAGTCGAGCTCGAGTTTAGATTAATGGTTCCCCGCGCTTATTCTGCAGCTAGGGTGAAAGGGCCAGGATCACTAATGATTAGAGGATAATGTGTGGTGATAAGGCCTCCCTGTGAGATATTATCGCCCATGCAGTGGGCAATGCTCGCCACGGAGCCGCCGCTCAAGGCCCAAAGCAAGGTGCAACCAGTCTGCTCTATCTACTGCTCATCACAAGAGTCCAGGCTTGTGCTGAACTGGGGCTTTTTTACCTCAGTAGAACGTGATTTACTTTCATCTGTCTGATAAAAGCGGAATATGTACAGTAACGTGTATTCCCCACACAGATATGCAAGATAACTACTTATAACTAGACGTCTACTGTCTAGCAAGACCTCAATGGGGGATAAAGCAAATCTGCAGACATAAACGTGGCTTTGGTTTTAGCCTGATAGTATTGAAAATAGTCTGTTCATTTTTGCTTTATCCTTTCTTTTAACGTGTTTTTTCAAACTTCCTGTTTATTCCCCTTTTTTATATCCTATGTTTTAAAGAATTTGGGGAACAATAGCCCACCTGAGATGGTACCCTGACTGAAATATTCTGGTAGATGTTAAATAACGGCTCAGAAACACAGCTAACTCAAATACATTCAGCGCCGAAGTCCACAACACAAAAAAATTCTCCAATATCCCAAAAGCAGCCATAACGGTGTTGATGGTATTAATCCGAGTAAAGGCGAATAGATCTGAGAGAAATGCCCAATGACAATCGACCGCCTTTGATCAATAATAAAGCTGCCCTGACTAACTTCTCTGAGAGAAGTGTGAGGGAGCAGAGGAAGAGGTGGGGGGAGACAGGCCCGTCTCATTCATCTTCATTGCCTTTTGTGTGCACAAAAAGCAAGCTGTGCATAAGGTAAAGCCGCCATCAAAGCCGTGGCTTTATTTTATATCCTATAGATCAGGAGGGAGACAAAGCTTTATTTTCGCCAGGAGAGAGATATTTTACCTCGGCCGTACGGGTTTATGTTGGAGAGGTGTCAGGCGGGCGGAATGGATGGCTAATGCATAGGCAGCGCGCTCTGGGCCCAGCATGCTGCACGTCAGGGGAGAGGGGCTGGGATTTAGAGCCGCTGGGAGCAGGGGCTGCCACTGAGCATGGGGATATAAATGCGTGATGTTCCCCCCTCGCGCTTACAACCACACACAAACACACAGGCTTGTATTCCTATCGATGTGAGGTATTGTCAGTACCGCTGAAGGTAAACAAACGCGATGCCCACCAATAACCCGACCTTACTCTTATCCCTTCAAACTCAAAGGGTCGGTATTTTGCCCATCACTGTACTTCTTCACTTTCTTATCAACTTTTAATAGATTTTACAAAAATGGCATTTAAAATCAGCTTAAAAGAGTTTAAAATCAAGAAATTTCTCATGACCTACATCCACAAATCCAGACAAAGCTTTTAGCCGATATACAATCTAAAGGACCATCCACTACAATGTATTTTAGAGGATCAAAATATGTTACGGCACAGTGTATTAGCTCCGAAAACGATAAATCCTTATTAAAAAATACAATCTTTTACAGCCTCTAATGAAACGGCATTTTTTGCTTTGAGAAAAATCTAAAATTTCTTTTATTTTATTATTTTCATTAGTCATTCCTAAAAAGCAGCTAAAGCATGTCCACATACATGCTCCAATCTACATTTCTCTATGTACATTATGTATTTTCCATGCTTGGTGTTCCATCTCATCAGCTAACTGAGATCTTGCGATTTTCACATTTTCCTCGGCGGTGCTGCACCATTCATGGACCAGCAGACAAAGAGTTAAAGAGATTTGCAATTGCTGTTCAAAACACAGAGCCCCTCTGTCATACCCCCAACTCCCACCGCCATGTTAAATAGAAATCTAAGGAAGTAATTGGAATTTACTGCATACCTGAATAACTGCATATAAATAAGCACACATTTCATTGGGGGGCTTCTCTGACACTGTTTGCGCCTATAAAGCCTGCGCATGCATTATAATGCTCTGCACATAATCTTATTTTGCACAAGCCATGGCATGTGCTTGGGATCCTCTCCAATTTTAGCAGGATCCAAACCATCATTTTCAATTCATTAACTCTATATAGGCAACATTTTATTTTAATGGGACAGTTTATTTCAGGAAGTGGATTATGAGCAGTGGCTGAGGCTCCGGCAGTTATGGCTGGCACCTTGGAGAATATGACGCAACCACAATTACCACTCTGTCCACACACTTGCTGCTTGGTGGAAGCATGGGCCAACCACTTAGACAGTGGCATTGACTTTGGCCATGAATCCTAGACAAACGCGTGCTTTTCAGAATGGCTAATCGTCTTTCACATGCGCTCCCAGAATCTCAACACGGAGCAGCCAACTCCGGCCACCTGGATCTGCAATCATACACGGCTCACCAGAGATCTGTCACGATGCCCTGCAAAGTGACTAAAGAAGCAGATAGCAGAGAGATGGTCAAACAGTAAACGCTGACCAATCACCATTTCAGAAATCACCAGCCACTACACAACACGGGCAGTTTCTGCTGATGGATATCACATTCTTAGAATAAAGGGGCCCTAAAGAGATCGTTGAGCCATTCTGTAGAGGAGCCACTTTGGGTTCCTTTAAGAAACCTGCTTGAAATAGAAATTGGAAACAAACAATTGTGTTGAACTTTTGAAAAGTTTTAAAGCAACTGTATAGAGAATTGATGTTATAACTCGTGGGCTCCCGCTACAGTTGTTGAGTGTAATTCATATTTACAGCACTGTCTTGAAATAAACGGGGAGGGGGACGGGGTGGTTACCGCCCTCCTCCAAATGCTTCACATATGAACTCAATCGATACTTATATAAAAAAAATAATAAAAGTTCCAGGGCCAGAAATGTCCCGGAGTAGTCTTTTCATACATGCAGCGAATAGCTGTGTCAGAGGTATTCTCGCTAGTGGGGAATGATCCGCATGCTTTAGGCACGGGGCAGTGCCTGTGCAGCGTGTGTAGAAAATACTTCTGAACATTAGCGGCTCTATTCATATGTTCATACATAGGTTGACTTGGAATTTACCCAGAATCTTAACCAAGTCAGCATGAGGTTTGGGACAAATGTTGTGGGTCTTTGGTTTCACACACACACCTCTAGAACATTTCAGAGTTACTATGAATCTGCGAAAGGGGCTATAGTGTAGTTTCTGCAGATCATTGGAGCATCACAATGGTTTTGAAGCTGTACATTTAAGGTAAATGTACTCCCCAGTGTTACTTTAAAGTAGCTTTACAACATGCATTAGTGCTATATCAGTTCAAGGTTAACTTCACCCTGCAATATGTATTTAAAAAACACTGGCAAAATGTTGACGAGTCCTGAGAATGTCTTGACCAATTAAAATAATCCAGAACTCACAATGAAAAAAATAAGGAACTGTTAGAAGTCTCATTGTGACACTGCTATCACAAAGGCCAGTATCTAAAAAGAGAAATGATGATGGTGCTCCCCTCCCTCACATCACTGCGGGTCTGGAGTGGTGTTCTGAAATGAACAGGAGCCGGAGCTGAACTTTTGAAATTTTTATACGCTGTAGCAACTCTGGAGAAATGGAGATGGATGGCTGAAAAATCAATGTGTTTATTTTTCAGTGGGAACCTGAAGCGAGGACACTGGCTGCCAGGTTTGACAAACACGCTGTTCCCCTGACCTCCTGCAGCTCCACAAGCATTAGCCCAATGGAGCGCTGCTCTGCAATCCTATCCGTGTGCTGCGCTGGATGTGCTATTGCGATAGCTAGGACGTTATAGCTACTCACAGACTAGAGCCACTCACGATCACCCGCTGGGTCCCTCCAGCTGAAACAGAGGGTGGGCATGCAAATAGTTTTCTGTATAGAGTGTTCCCCGACAAGGCTGCCACCTTGTTTCTTTTTCCCCTGAGTGCATGAGCATGAGTGGGCCATCAGGTATGCACCGCAGGGGTCCTGCTCAGGGCAGGGGTGGGGTGGGGGGGTGAGGTGTCTCTGTGGTGGTGAAGAGTTGAAAAGGTGAGGAGGTCACGACCTCTGGGTGTTTTTACGTGAGAACAGGGTCCTGATTTGTCTTCAGCAGAGCATGCTGCTGGCATCTTCACACCCTGGAGCTCCTGGCAGAGCAGGAGCAGGAGCAGGGGCAGAGTGGCTGTAAATTAGCGTACTGGCACGCTGACAGGCAGTCGAGACCCTGGGAACGGCACCCACCTTGACCTCTTCCTGGCTCTGCTGGGTCCAGATGGCGGAGACCACTGGAGCAGGCCTCAGCCTTAAAATACCAACCACAGTCACAACCACAAAAAAGCGTATCACTGCAGCCAGGCTAATCACAGACAAGAGCTGGTCAGCGCGGCCTGACAGTGGAGAAGCAATTCTCACCTGTTTGAAATATGAGAACAAGCACCACTCTCAAAGTGCTCTGAAAATGTGTCACCATTTTAGTGGAGAAAGTGTGAGAAGGAGAAAATACATGTGTAAAACACTTGTACTGATGATTTTTCAGAGCATCAAAACAGAACGTGACCCATACTATTATCATCAGAAATGAGAGCTGTTTTTTTTTTATCCCGGTAGCTGTTAATGTTCAGTTTCTTTGAAATATTTTGTCATTTTTAAAATAACATTGGTGCTATTTTTTAATAGTTAATAAATATTGTTTGTTTATGGTTTAATAAGTATTTAATACATGTTTATTAATAGAAATCATTTTCTCTTTTTTCCTGCACCTGTCCTTTACAATATGTAAAATAACATTCATGTATGGAACAATAAACCTGTCCAATGAATTTTATGTTTATGTAAATCTCTGTTATATCTTGTCACATGCCGTTTTCTGTAATGTTACTATTTTGGAAATAAACATACGTTTTTTGGCAACTGACTACAGCGTAATTATTGCAAAAACATTGTAAAAAACACTCTATCATCCGTATGTTTCTTAACAAGTGAGCAAGCAGTGACAGTGATGGCTTACAGTAACACAGAGGAGCCAAAACATTATGACCACCTGTTTTAAATGCCGTCGCTCCTCTTTTGTGATGCCAAAACAGCTCTGACCCACCGAGGCTTTGAGATGCCTTGTGAAATCTGAAATCAAGACATGAGCGGTAGATCCTTCAAGCCCGTATGCTACAAGGTAATAGCCACCACAGATCTGAGTATTCCTGCAGCTCCCACCAATAATAGCGGATAATCTCTCTGCCTAAAGAGAGAACTGGAAATAAACAAGGCCTGTAACAATGTTTAAGTACCTGGCATGTGCCAAAAGTGACATCCACACTTATCAGGACACGGCTTCAGGACACTGTCCACAGTATCTTACTCATCGTACCAACCTACAGTGTGTGAAGGTGGTCATACTGTTATGACTCATCTGTATACATCGCGCCACACAGGGGCTTTTCTAATTCATTAGTCATCTGCATGCAGTAGTAGGTATACGTTATCAGATATGTGTGTTATTAGATCAATATTATCTACGCAGCCGAACCCTGACTGATCCACAGACCTTCAGATCTTTACTCTGTGCTCCCTGTGGAATGTGTTCTCTCGCACTTCAGGGTGTGGGTGGGAATTAACACCCAAATACTGCTGGAGGACCGTCTCTCTAATAAATCATGTAATCCCTGTTACTGGAAGACAAACATGCCCCAGATCTAATCACGCCTTCAGGAATCCCCTTATCAGCGCATCGCAGGTTGATCACACGTCTGCCTCCCCAACCAGCCCCAAAACCCGCAGAGTGCTCATTAGGGCTCCCCTCATGTGTATGCATTAGTTTGTAAAACACATCTCACCTCTGCTTCCCGGTAACGGTATATCTGTTTTAGATAGACGGACAGACAGTTACAGTTGCCGTGGTGTTGCAACAAATGCAGGGGAGCTCCATGAATCAAGTTCCACGCAGTACACAGGGGCGCCATCACCTCCAATGTATTCCTCAGGCTCAGCTACTTTACATTGTAATAGATGCATTGTGCACAGAATTCTCCATTTTGTATCAGCAGTGAATAAATGAAAGGGTGCTCAGAAAGGGATACAGTAGCTCCTGGTTAAGGGGAACCAGATTAATTAAACACAGATTAAATCAGGTTTTAGATGCCTTTAAATCTGAAATCTCGTTTCCATACGATATCATTTAAACCCCAGAGTACAAGGGCTGCATTTGAACGTGGATTATCCAAATCATCTGCCCGTGAATGCATTAGATCCCCCTGCTTTCTCAAGAACGATGCTTTTTTAAATGCCTGAGTTAAGGGGTTCCAGACAGATCATAACACAGCCAGGGGGAAATCTTTAAAAAAAATAATAAAAAAATAGAAAAGAAAATGAGAAACTTAACCAAAAGAGAAACAATTGATCAAAGCAATGTGGATAAGAATCAAATTGCGAGGTGTTTCACACATATCCTGGTGATGCCTTCCTGTTCTTTGAACTATTTATAGAGCTGTTTGTTACTTAAATTTGCAGCTCATCTCTAAGATTACTGCTATGTTTGATGGAAAAGAACAGCGGGTCCTTGCAGGTCTCTCCTTAGGGCCGATTAGACACCAGACACACAATATTGCTTTGTATGATATAAAGAGAAAGAATTAATATCTAGAGACTAGATAGAGAAGAATGAAAAGGCCCGTATTCTGCATCACTACGGTATGTGAGACTTTTTTCTCCTCAGGTCCACTCAGGATATTTCTACACGTTTATGAATCAGAAAAAAACTTAATTTAATTCTACTTCACCATTTTCCAACCTCTTTTTATCCATTGGATGGTCTTTTAAGACTGGAACATGTAAATGTTCTGATTCTGTCTTGTGTGGATTGTGTCCCATTCAAAAAGGGGTCCAGCAAGAAACACTCCTTATAACTTCTAAATAAATGGGAAGTGGGATCATACAAAGTAACTGTATGGAATGGACCTCAAGAAAGTGTGTGAAAAATAAAGGAAAGCATAATAATTTAATGAAATTTAATTTCATTGAGTGTAAAAAAATATGATAAACATTGTCTAATGTCTGATACAAAGAATTAAATAAATACAAATCAACAAACAATATATTCATGGGGCCCCTGGGGCTCAGGGCCCTTACTGCTCACAGGAAGAAGCATGGCTTTAATACTGTGCTGGTGCTGTGTACAGAGCAGAGCGAGGGCAGGGTGTGACATCATCCGTCCACAGAGACATAAGGCCAAGAACGAAACATCAGGGCTAAAGCTGAAAGATTCATTGATCGATTGTCGATAGCATGCCGAGAAATACCTTGTGCACAAGACAATATAATTGAGATAGCTCCACTCCATGGCGATGGCAGAAGCAGACAAAACGCCACTCTCCAGCATGTAGCGCTGCACAGACAAAAGCCGCCTTGATGGGATATTTCTTCTTCATTGGTCATGTTCACAATAGGATGAAGTGGTCCTCCACAGGCCCACAGGTGTGCTGTATAGCACCGTCTGCGTGTCAGGTCCGAGAGAAGGGACATGCTATTCACCTGAGCCCAATCCTCTGTGTAAAAGCTGATTGTGTTGCTGTTATCGACTTCCTCGCGTAATTCTCAGCTGCAGAAGAAAAAAAAAAAGAGGGAAGTGGAAAGTTTTATCTCCGCTCGGCAGCAGCAGGGAGGGGTGAGAGTTCAGTCTCCTTAAGGCTGAGACATGGAGAACATTAGCGGGGAGCCAGGCTTTGTGTGCACACACACACACACACACACAGTCTCGTCTCCATGGTTTCAGGGGACATTACATACACTTCCATTCAATTTCTGGAGATTTACACTAACCTTAACCATAACAACCACTAACACTAACCGTGACCCTAACTCTAACCTTTACCCAACTTTAACACCCAACCACTTTAAAATGCAGTGTTTTTGTTACGGTGACATGTTTCTGTGTCCATAAGGAAGACAAGTCTCCAAAATATGATTATTTTGGTCCCTACAATGTGGTGTATATCCACACCACAAACAGGTTTCTTGAATAACACAAGACAACAATAAAAATCCCCCTGTTGTTGTTTGTTGTGAGTGTTGAGAGTCATGTTCTTAAAGTATACTGCACACTTGTTTTCCACTTATAACTGCTCTTACAGACATGAAGCAAGGAAAAATAAAAATCGTTGTAATGATATATGCATATATTTCCGTATTTACATGAACATTAACTCTGTAATTGCTTTAATTACTTGAGAAGAAGAAATACAGACTGTAAATCACACCAGTGCAACTGAGCCGTCCAGTAAACAATGATATTTGGATCTTATTTGTGGTTTTACTGTTGAAAGCTTGAATGTTGTTAGTGTTAAGGGGGAAACACAAACTGAGAGCTCATTATTTTCTTTGGACATGTCAGCGCTTAAACAGGCAGAGCACCTGAAAATGATGTAAGACGAGTGGGAAACTAAAGGCTTTTTTGAAAGCATTAGCTTTGTTACTGTATGTGTGTGGTTGCTTTTAAACAATTTCTTTTTGACCGGAGTGAAATGCAATGAACTGAGAATGACAGTGTATAGTTAACATGTCCATTTTAGAAGGTTTTAAAGCCTAAAGTAAGTGTATGACTGTGCATGTGTGCCAGAGAGGTAAGGGTAATATAAGGATCAATAAAGCACACTGAGGCATACGGTCAGACCACGGATGTGTTTACTCTACACCACAAGTATGAGGAAGGTTCCATACCCAAGGGACAGAGTGCACTGCTTCTTGGCACAGCCCTGGGGTAAAGATGCTCCCAGACACTGTAATAAATGAAGCGCAAAAAAACATATCCTAAGCAGTCTTTGTCAATGCCGAAGTTTCTACAAAAGAATTCTGTGCTCTCTCCTCCTCTCTCGCCCTTTTAATTCGTTCTGTTGCAGGAGTCATCCCCAGTGTCCCAGTGCAGCTCTGCCTCCTCCCCCTGCACCGCTTCCACCCTTTGTGCTCCTCTTCAAATGCAGCACGTCCCCAAAATAAGCAACAGCAAATCCGCTGCCTCTTACCCACGGACGTGTTTACCATCCCATAATACTGCTCGCAGATTTGTTCAGCCCCTTTGGATTGCCTTTTCTGTGTCTGAATTTCCCTCTTCTCTTATCACAGAACAAAGCGGCTTCTTCCCCTGCTGCCGAGCTCAGAAACCCCCGCGATTGTTACAACGGTAAGTATCTGAGCTCTCTACGTTTCCACTGTAAAAGCTGGAGACTAATGCAGCACTCCCAGACCACGCCGGGGCCAGACTGCTGTCAACACTCGCCAAAACTGCAAACTCAGATTAGACGCTCGCTCTCAAACTACATTTCAAAAAAGGCTTTACCTACTTATTCAGCTCCTAAGTGGAGGTGAAGAAAAACATCAAATGAAATAATCTGCACCTATTCAGAAATGGAGAAGGTGTATGGAAGTTACTGACGTCAACTTTCCTTGCTTATTGGTACCTCGTCTCTGTCCCTGCTTTAATTGAAGGCTTGGAGGGCAATGTGAGGAGCATTAAAACTCAGGACTAAGAAATGACTGAAAAAGAGGACCTTAACAGGACACACAGATATAGCCCTTTTTTATCTTCCTTTTGTTTTGTTTTTTTGTTTGTTTTTTTGCGTATTTTTCCATGGTGTGTGGTGGAAAACTCTCATAATACCCACCCAGACTTATACTGTGCTCAATTGGCTATAATTACTTGTTTACATCACATTAGAGCCCTAATGTATTTTCAAGCCAATTTTCCCTGTGTGTGATAAACAGCAGCCTCTGAATTATCATTCACTTTACTGAACACAGTTAGTCATTTCATACAGAGCCTGACCAAATAAATGACTTCACAGATTAACAGAAATCAAGAAACTAAACATACGGACCAAGTGAAAGTCGTCGAAGTGTTACAAGATCCATCCGTTAGGAAATGCTATGGAAACAAATGCAAGCTGCTGAGAAGTGTCAGATGGTAGAGCTCAAAATCCTGGCCACGGGGCTGCCAACCTGCCCTCAGCTCAATAGCTAGTGTGTGTGTATGTGTGTGTGTGTGTGTGTGTGTGTGTGTGTGTGTGTGCTCACCATCGGAAGCTCGTGCCACTTCCCCACACACACATACACACACACGGCCCAGGTTAAACTGCATGGGAATCGGGCAGGCTACACACTGTTTGTTTTGGACTCAATAGCGTCTCATTTACACGTGTTAATTGCAGCTAATTGGTTCTAATTAGATGAACAGGAAACCCTCTGGGACCATTCATACCTTTAATTTGAAGTAAATATCATTAATTAACATATGCTAATTGGGGCCAATTAACATTGATTAAGAGATGCCAAGCGTCGGGGAAAAGTACAACTATCAAAATTCGATGGAGTCAGCAGAAAGCCGACGTGGATGGAAGTGGATTGTAATATGGAGCAGCATCTGGCCCAGTCGGGGTGTTTCGGGTGGGAGCGGGAGAGGGGGAGTTTTAGCGGCCCCTTGCCTTGCCTGGAGCCCCTTGCTGCTCCTGCCCCATGGCACATCTGCGCAGGAAGTAACCCCGCTGGCACAAGGCATCTGCGGAGCCGTGAGGGGCCAGAGTGTGCCACGCCACCGGAGCACGAGAGATTAGAGCAACCACCACTGAGAAAACCAGATAGGGAGGGAGAGAGAGAGAGTGGACACAAGGCAGCGATGGAGTCAGAATGTGAGACGCTATCGGAGAATTCAAGGAAAATCACTGCAGACTGTTATAAGATTATTACAAGATTATTTCACTTTGTACTGTTCCTTCTGCAAAACATTTAGCTTGTTTTAAGCTCTACTTTACATCTGTTTTTAAACACATACCTGTGCATTTAAATTAGAGCTGAACAACAAACAAATGTCCGCACTGATACTGCAATCTACACATGTGCAATACTCACACTGCAGGACATGCAGGGCACAAACTTAAACACATCGTGTTCCAATGTTTTGCTGTTTGATACAAAAGGAAAACTTCCTCAGATCTATTTATTCATGACTAGTCTACAAGAGAAGCCTGTGGTTTATGTTGGATACAAGCAGTTCTCACTACAGTGTTTCTCCTGCTGAATTATGCACGTGTGGTGAAAGAGCTTTCGGTGTTGTAAAGTGCAAAGTTACGGAAATCTTGCCATGTGCCCGGCACTTTGTATATTTAGGACTGCTTTTCCAAGTTTGTAGTTTTAACACTGTATTAATCTCACTTCCTTTTTCTTTATCTCTCTATTTTCTCTGAGGGTATGTGTCCTTGTTTGTGATATTGTTATTTGCGTAATATCTCGTCATATATATTTTCTGTAATTTTATCATGTTTAATTACATTATTATTATTATTATTATTATTATTATTATTATTATTATTATATTTTAAATGGTGTCTTAGGGAGTCAAACACTGCACTAAACTCTCAAATGTAACCCTGCACTGCACTGCACTGCACTGCACTCACCTGCTGCTTAAAAAATTAAGATGTTCCTCACTTCAAAAATTTTCAAAATTAAAAGCAAATGTTTAGATCAATACAGATTTTCTATGAAGATAAACTTGTTGAAAGTTATTTATTCTTTCCAAATGCTGTTTAATCACCTGGAAACATCCTTGTATTTTTTCATATTGCAGTCATATTACTGTAGAAAAAATATTAGAATGTCAGTTTTATCCAGTATTGTGCAGCTCTGACTGTAATGCACAATTATATCAGCGAACAATTAAAACCAACGTGACCTATGCAAATGTTATGGCACATTTTCCCTTCAGTATTTTGAAATAAGCAGTAAACAGGCAGAATTTATGGCTACAATCTGGAGAAGAATGTCATATTTGAATTCCAGTGGAGGACATTTTAACTCAGTGTCACTCAGAGAATGAACACAGCATGAAATGTGAACAGAGCTTTGTGGACTTTAACATGAGACTCTTTTCCTACAAATGAGTTAAACGATCTGTATTATTACAATCAACAGTCTACACCAGTGGATTAATGACCTTATAATGCTCACTAAATATTCCTCAACAAGGTCAAAAGGAGAAATGTTAGCTGTACTGACTGCGTTTAAGATGATTTCTCTTGATGTTTTCTGCAGAGTGGGGGAAGGTGGAGGAAGAGAGACGACAGACGGAGAATGAGAGATACGAAGGAGAACACAAGGAGGATTTAGCGTGCCAGAAAGCGTTTAATCCAAACGATTTTATGTGATAACAAGACCACGTTTAGCATAGCTTAAGCCAAAGCCTCGTCTGAACAATAACAACGACGTGCAAGGGCACAGAGGGCACATGTGCAGTCTCTAGAATAAATAAATAAATACAGAAAATATTGGTCACGCTGTCACAGAGACTGGAAATGACACCTAAAGTGGCACTCTACCGGCCCTGTCAGATTGAATGTTAGAGAAAGGCTTTGGGCATATGGGCAGGCAGACTGTTGGAGACTGTTGCTACGTCAGTGATTTGGCTGGCAAGGCTAGGTGATTCCCAGTTGGGAGAGAGCGAGAGAGAGAAAGAGAGAGAGATGGAGTGGGAGAGAAAGAGAGAGATAGAGTGAGAGAGAGAGAGACACATAGAGAGAAAGAGTCAGTGAGAGAAGAGCTTGTCCATGCTGGGCTGCTAACCTATATGTCAGAGACCCAGCGTCCCTGAGCTGACACTCACACTAACACACACACACACATTGGCATGGCAGGAGGCTGGGCACACACAGAGTGGAGCAGGCCTTTTCATCAGCTTCTGCTTCACTGTGTAACTTGAGCATGGAATAAGAACACATGTCAGCCTGGAGCCATTCACAAACACACACAGACACACGATGCCCACCGAAACAAACATTCGCCATTGACCTGCCAAGCTACATCCATTCGCACGCAGCCCTGAGAAACTGTCAAAAGTCAAATTGTTAGAATATATTGTGTTGTGTAGTAGATAGAAATGTAAATACAATCCGTCTCTGGGTGTGCTTTCAGTCTCATAAGCGACATAGGATATCACCTAGGGTGGCATTGCACCCAGGGGGCAGCATAGGGCAGTGACCAAAAGAGATAAAAAACGGAATGGTGACACTGGCCCGTCACGTCAATAACTGAACACAACTAAGGACTGTGGCTCAGTTAAGAGTGGGAGCCCCATCCTATTTTCCTGTCAGTCCCACCATGTGTTTTTGTTTATGTTACAACCCCTACGTTGATTTGCCTTGTCCTTGATTTTTAATAAGAATTTAGTGCTTTAATCGCTGTACCTGTAATAAAACGCTGATATGTTTACAAGAGAAGCAGGCCTCTTTTTTCACATGCACTAAGACGTATGAGATAGGGAGTTGGTGTGGGGCCATTGTAATGGGGAGGTGGGCATGGGAATCTGTCAGATAGCACACTACTAACATTAAAGTACAAAAACCATTAGCAAAAAAGCAGGCAGTGACACTATAACATGCTGCCAGTACTACAGTGATTTTGTTACATCATTCCGAATCATGTGTGGCGGTTTGAGTTTGCCCAGGGCATCACAAAAGTTAAAACTGCAACTGTATGTGTGGAGCATAAATCAATGGATTTCAGTCATGTAAAATTATCAACTTAGCATAAATTAGTAGGAAATCAAAGCCATATGGGTGTCACAGTGGAGCAGCAGGTAGTGTCTCTGTCACAGTTCCAGGGTCGTGGAGATTGTGGGTTCGAGTCCTATTACGGGTGACTGTCTGTGAGGAGTGTGGTGTGTTCTCCCTGTGTCTGCGTGGGTTTCCTCTGGGTGACTGTCTGTGTGGTGTGTTCTCTCTGTGTTTGTGTGGGTTTCCTCCCACGCTCCAAAAACACATGTTGGTAGGTGGATTGGAGATCCACATGAATGAATGTGTGAGTGTGTGTCGCCCGGTGAAGGACTGGTGCCCCCTCCAGAGTGTGTTCCTGCCTTGCGCTCAGTGAGTCCAGATAGGCTCCGGGTAGAACTGGATAAGGGTTACAGACAATGAATGAATGAATCAAAGTCATATTCCAATCCTGAGTTTCCAAAAGTGTAAATTTAAGAAAAAAGAAAAATTTAAACATATAAAGAGAGGTTGACTCCTAACAACCATGCAATCACTGTCAGACAAAGTATTCAAAGCTTTTGTCCTTGAATGATTCCAGAGAAAAAAATCACTATAAAATACCAAGCTCTCAAGCACCTACTACTGAAAACAAAATATAAAAATATAAATATTCTGCAGTCAAATTTAGGTTTCTTTATTATATGTTCACTTCTTCCTGACACAATACCACGATAAAAAAAATGCTGAAGAAATATTTAGAGCACTTTGACATATGGTGTAACCTACCTTCAAATGTAGACTCACTGTCCTCTGGCCATTCTTATCCAGTGCGGATCATATGTATTAACACTAACACAAATCTGACTCGACAGGAAGGACCACTGAACTGTGGCTGCCATTCACAGTGCCATCATATAAGCAGCACGTAAACACGCGAGCTCGTGAAGACGCTTGAATACACAATGGCACACATGGGGAGTGGTTGTGGTGGTGTGAGCTTAGCAGTGCAGGTACAGAGGCAGGGTGCTGGAGGCCTGCAGGGCGCAGCAGGGAGAGGTGTGAATGTGTGTCAGATGGTTCAGCGGGCAGGCTGGCAGCCCACGCTGCCGCAAGCCTGGCCAAGCCATGCCAGCCCACTCAGGCAGGAGAACAGGGCTTAGCTCGGCCCAAACACACTGTGCCACACACATAACAGCGACATGAGCAGCCAGCTATAGCCAGCTGCCCCCTTCAGTATTGCCCTGCAACCTCCTCATAGCCTTAGGGCAGACTCTCACATACTGGCCTGCTAATCATCTTAATGCTCAACACACACACACACACGTTCACAGTCATCGTGTAAACCAGTTTATTTTATAGTATTTTCTAGTAGATTAATATATTGAGAGTCCTATAGTAAATAAAACACATATAACATACAACACATAGTAATTCCTCAATGTCCCCTCACTGTAATCTTTACTGATTCTGACTAGTATCCAAGTGTATTCTTAAAACATGCACAAGTTATCAGATCCTTTAAGGCAGTGGTCTCAACTTGTGCTTGGGAACAGGGTCAGCAGCCTACCTGGAATTACTGGACACAAGGCAGTGACACACCCTGAGCAGGGCTCCAGTTCATCACAAGGCTTCACACAATCACACTTATGGACATTTGAGACATCCAGTCCACCAATCAACATGTGTTTTTGGACATGGTGGTTGGGGTGGGGTGGGGGAAAATGGAGCACCCAGAGGAAACCCACGCAGACACAGGGAGGACAGATTTCTGCCAATACATCTATCGATACAGCCGCTACCACTACAACTACTACTACTAATAACAGTTTGTGAGGGACTCAGTGTGTGTGTGTGTGTGTGTGTGTGTGCAGGGATCATTCCTGTCTTAAGCACAGTGATACTAGGTAGGCTCCGGACCAATAATAACCCTAATCAGGATACAAGCAATTACAGGAAATGAATGAATGAATAAACAACTGAACAAAAACAAACAGCAACAACAATAATTATTATTATCATTAGAAGTAAAAGTATAACATGTGACTCCTAATATTACAGCAGTGGCATATACATCAATAGCATGTACGCTATATATACGTGATGTCGTTGAAAGTAAGGCTGATTAAATGTGCGCTCATATAATGACTCCTTCCGTTTCATTATTTTGACACATAGGGTTTACTGCTGTGTCAGTAATGAATGTGTGAAGGCAGATTTAACTATCTATCAGTCTAAATGATAATAAAAATAATATCTAAATTAGTTATAGCTGAATTACAGTCATACCCTCCCAGTGGGCAGCTTTCATGCTGCGACAGGTCGGAATATTTCCTCTTACACGCAGTGGTCTATTTTATCAGTCTCAGGTTCATTTAAATGGTTCTTATGTGGTTTGTTTTACTACACGGCGTCTGGGTAGACACAGCTAAGCCAGTTCTCCCACTGGTTAGGACTTCACCAACTGAACTGAAGGCCTTAGACTTCAGCTTAAGTGTTAACATTAATTAGAATCTGAGAGTGGAATCGACCAGTCACATTTTGATTTACAATACCTAAAGCCAATACTGTACACAAATGTCCCTCTAGGCCTTCTGGAAGTCTTAGATATGTGACTGACTGTGAAGCTGAATAGAAGCCTGACCAATGCTCTTTCATAAAAGTCTCTGTGAAGCTGCAACATTCAAGTTAAATATACTTTTTTGCCACATTGGACCAAACTGAAGGCCTACTACTACTACTGCTGCTGCAATTTTTATGTAATCTCTTATGTGGTTATGCAGTTTCTGGCAGTGTATGAAATACTCGGGTATATACACAGCGTGAAGTATGGATAAAGTTAAAAGCAACTCTATCAGAGACAATGAAACCAACTGCTTAAAAACTGGTTGTGAATTAAGACAGGGATGTGACATCATGTGATTCAGGCATGAAGTATACACAGTGCAAACGGGCAGCTCCAAACCTCTGTGAATTGTCGGCTACATTTGATTGTAGTTTAATTTGAAGACTAAAGAAGCGAACGCTGGACCCCAAACAGCGCTTAGCTGACCGACTGCACTTTGATGGGGAAACTGAACAGAATGTTTTTCTTAATTTAGAATCGGACAGGAGAAGGTACGAATTGTTCAGAAGAGAGCGGTTCAGCAGCACGTCGGAGCAAAAGCAGTGTGAGTGTGGGTGTAAGGTTAGGTGAGGTTTCAGCCAGTGCACCGTGCTCCCTTCACTGCTGACTTTAAAGGCAACTGGTGAGGTCTAATAAATCCATCAAAGAGCAGCCGCCTGTCGTCTCAGCCCTGCTTTTACTTTAAAGACAGGACAGGGACCCCAAACAAAGAGAAGGAGGGAGAGGGAGCGAGAGAGCGTCTCCTGTAGTTATGCATCATGAATATTTAACAGAACTTGTTGGAGTGCAAAGAAGATGCAGGGGTGCATGTGCTCAGTGACTGGGCGAGTGAACGTGCGTGTGTTTTGGGGGTGGTTCTGCTTTCCCCTCATCACAAGAGTGCGTGATGGGGTTTGTTTGTAAGATGGGGGTCGAGGTGGGGTAAGGGGAAGGGGGGCTACATCTAAGGATCACTGAGGGAAGGCAATTCCCATGGCAACAGTTTGTCAGGTAGGGGGGCTAGGGGTTCAGCTGCCCGCCGGATCCCTGGAGATGGGTGAGGGAGAGGGAGAGAGGGAGAGAGAGACAGGAGAAGAAGAAGAAGAGAGGGAGAGCAAGGGAAGCATTTTGTCTCGGCACACTTGACAAAACAAAGACAACTCACTCTTCTGGTTTCATGCCACATTTTTTATTCATAAACAAGCTGCTGGCTGTAAAGCCATGATAAAGCAGCGCGGGGCCTCTGCTGAGACGGCCACCCATTTGAATGCAAAGCCTCAGCTGCACCAAATCCTCCCTCACCCAATTATTCTCGGGATTTCGCCACTATTTTCGTCGGGCGCTAAGCTGGGCACGGATCGAGACTGGAGATATGTCATCTAAATGGTCTCATTCAGCCACTGATGGCCATTACCATAAAAATTAAAGAATTATAAAACAAGAATGAATGAATGAATGAATGAATAAGGACGGAATAAAATCATTCTCCGCCCCACTCCGACTCCAATCATCCCTTCCACCTTTCTGCCACACGAAGTGAAGGATCGCCACATTCTTCCACCAATGTATTAGCTGTCTTTATATGTGGTAAACATGTGTTGACTGGGAGCCTGCGCACAGCGTACTCCGTCGGTCGACCCCTGAGCCACTGGTATTTCTGGATGTAAACAGATTTGGATTTGAATTGATTTTTCCGTCCCGTGCCCTGGCCGTTGTGTGGCTGATAAAAGCGCGGAGCGAGGAGGGCAGTGCTGCGGCGGCGAAGGGGGCACAGTTAGAACAGGTTTAACACCAACTTCACAACTGCTTAACACCACACGTACAGAGCCGCACACATAAGCTCATGTCCTGACGACTACTTCGCTCTGTCTGCGGTAGATGGTCTACAGTAAGAGTCCTTCAGAGGAGGGCTTCCTGTTTAATCACAGAGCATCCAACAGAGACAGACTAGAAATCTATTTCCAATCATTCACCTCATTCCACGTATAAATGATCAGCAAGATGTTTTTATGTCTGATTTTATGCTCAAGTAATGAGTTTTGCATTCTTAAAACAGCGTGGAACACTCTGAACTTTCAAGATGATTGATTTATGTGAAATACTGAAAAAAAAAAGATTTTTTTCATGTTATAATCAGGACAGTAGTGACACTCATTTTATCGAAAACGCTTTGGTTGAAGACAAAGGGTTAAATTTTTGGAACACCATAAGAATAACTGTCTGAACCGCATTTATATTTTTTTCATGTGATCTGGACAGACAGAAGCAATAGGTTAGTGAGACCCAAATCAATCAGTCACATTTTGATTTCAAATGCCTGGGAAAAATATTAGTGTGGGAAAAAACACTTGGCCTTGTGGAAATATCATATATATATATATCACTGACTCATTACTGAAAGAGTCACTGTAAAACATTTACATACAATGGTTAGTTTAGGACTGCCATTAGCTTCAGTGATATTACAGAATCTCTGGTTCAGTTTAAGAGTGGCACAGTGGCGCATCAGGTAGTGTCACAGTTGCGGGTTCTAGTCCTGCTCCGGATGACTGTCTGTGAGGAGTGTGGTGTGTTCTCCCTGTGTCTGTGTGGGTTTCCTCCGGGTGACTGTCTGTGAGGAGTGTGATGTGTTCTCCCTGTGTCTGTGTGGGTTTCTTCCGGGTGACTGTCTGTGAGGAGTGTGGTGTGTTCTCCCTGTGTATGTGTGGGTTTCCTCCGGGTGGCTGTCTGTGAGGAGTGTGGTGTGTTCTCCCTGTGTCTGAGGGGGTTTCCTCCGGGTGGCTGTCTGTGAGGAGTGTGGTGTGTTCTCCCTGTGTCTGTGTGGGTTTCCTCCGGGTGACTGTCTGTGAGGAGTGTGGTGTGTTCTCTCTGTGTCTGTGTGGGTTTCCTCCGGGTGACTGTCTGTGAGGAGTGTGGTGTATTCTCCCTGTGTCTGTGTGGCTTTCCTCCAGGTGCTCCGGTTTCCTCCCACACTCCAAAAATGCATGTTGGTAGGATTGGAGACTCAAAAGTGTCCGTAGGTGTGAGTGTGTGTCGCCCTGCAATGGACTGGCACCCCCTCGAGGGTGTGTTCCTGCCTTGTGCCCAGTGATTCCAGGTAGGCCCTTGACCCACCGTGACCCTGAACTGGATAAGGGTTACAGACCATGAATGAATGGTTCAGCTCATCTCAACTTTTTAGTTTACAATTTCACTCAATAGTTTGTTATGTAGCTATCTACTTTCTGACAGAGCAGAAACCCTAGCTTGGATGTATTCTAGTTACTTTCATTCACAAGTAGTTTTTAGCTTGAAGGGCTAATGTTTCAAAATGGCTTCCCCAACCCTTGCCACAAGGCCCGATAATATCTTACTTAACTGGTTTGAGGAAAATACGTGGTGCTATAGGAAGATACTTTTGCATGATACTTGCTTGAGTCTTCTGTTAAAGTAGTAAAGTAGTATTAAATGTGAACATCAGACACTAAACACATGGCCAGATTTTGGAGTACGTTCTGAAGATGGGGAAAAATGCATTTCTTAAAACTATGAGATCTTCTCACCTGCCATTGGTGACTAACAGCTCTAGACATGCTCCTCTTCTCACCCCTCCATCACACTTATGATTTATTCAGTTTGCTGTGTGAGGCAGTTGTTCTTGGTTTGCCTCTATTTGCAAGGTGTTTATTTTGTCAATGACTTGAGTGTTTGCCCAGCTGGCGTGGGCGTGCTGAGGTTGTGCCAGCACAGTGCCTGGAGAGGGGGCTCGGGGGCTTGGCAGTGGGTGGGGGCAGAGAGAGGGTGGGGTGTCAGTTTTGGGGGTGGGGACGACGTGGCATGGTGCCCGACTCTGTGCCTTCACCCGCCAGATCCCTCCCCTTCCCCCTCCTCAAGCCCACTGCCTGGCAGCAGAGTGTGGCTCCGCAGAACCTGTGAGAGCCTATCAATGCCAGTCCAAACGCCGACAAAGAGGAGAGGCTTAGCTGTAATCCGTATTGACTGCCTCGTGCTTTGTCTGCCAATTTATATCATGGATTTGTCTCACTCAATGATGTGCTTCTGTCAAGTTCTCCCACATTAATCCATAACATTATTAGTTTTCAATACGACCCTAATTATTCCCGCTCTGACCGAAACGGCGGGAGGATGAGTGGAGAGAATTAAAACAAACAAACAAACAAACAAACAAAAAAGGTTTTCATTCTGAAAAAAGGCGTGGCAACAATGGGGTTAATTCAATAGAAAGACGCTGTCAAATCAGCGGGTTTGTCTCCGCAAAGCGAGTGTGAAATGAAACATGGTGTGCACAGGGCTGTTGCATGCGGAGAGGAGGAGGTCCTATTCGACACGCTGAATCAGGAACGCAACTGCAGACTTGGGAGGAAAAGGGAGGGATGAAAAAGTCACAGCCCCCCCACTGGTAAATCGGTAGATTACAGCGAACTTCTCCTTTGCTTGGCACCAGGACGCTGCCCAAGCTTACACTGCGTCTGGACAGGAGGGAACAGGGCCCAGTGTAAGTACAGAACCTCCACGGGACGTTCGCAGATCGGTGCGGCTCACGGTGGGTTGGTCCGGTCTCCATCCTTGAAATAATAACAGACCTCTACATGTGCTGCAGGAGACACACGTCTCAACCCCAGCGATTCCACAGAGTGAAAAGGAATGATGACAGTCCTACAGAAACATATGTCTCCAGCCCTTCTTGCATTTCTTACATCTATAGAGCTCTGATTGCGACACGAGTAATCATACGAGTGAAAATGGAGCTTTGATGGTATTGAAATGCCCCAATTTGAGATCCGCAGCATATATCCGAGGAGAAATACACTGGGAATAACTTAAATTGAAATGTAATGACACATCAGGGTCTATTATGGCATGCGGTAATGTCGCTACATCACCATGGTCACGAAGGGTTCTGCTGAGAGGGGCCTGCTGATAGCTTTAAGGATGTGTTTTGGCACCTGCTAGACCAAGGTATGCCTCAGACATCAGCATGCAGACTGGCGTGATGTTAGAGCATGCATGCACACTTTCATTCTCTCATTCTAGCATGTTCTCCTCTCTCTCTCTCTCTCTCGCGCTCTCTCCCTCTCTCAACATCAATTTGTGGCGGTGTGTGTTGTTTTTCTCCCTTTCGCCTGCGCCTCCTCTCCTGGGCCGGCGCTCGCATCAACTGTGAGTTGATAACGCCACTGGTGGAGCCCTGTTTGGAATTTAGATTAATGTGTGACTAGCAGCCAGATGGAACGATAAAAATAAAGGAAAATAAGCCAGGAGAGCACTCGAACGGGAACAAAACAACAGGGAAAAAAAATCGGGAGGGCACAAAACAAGCCAGTTTCCCTCTCCGAGGCGCAAGCGGCAGACTGCAAGAGATGGGGACAGGGGTCATCAGCGAGGGGCCGGACCGGTGTGTGTCTGTTTATATGTGTGCGCAGGTGATCGCAGCCCTCACAGCTCATCAGATAAGAGTGCACCTTTAATGGGCCGCTGTGCAAGAGAGGGACGGCAAACAACCGCCTTTGTCTTATCTGCCATTGTTAGTGTGAAAACTAACAAACATCCCAGTGGTGGTGGACGTCCTCCGGCCCGGCGCAGCTCCTCTTCAAGCCTAGGCCCCCCAGCTCTGTAATAAGCCCCTGTGCCACTGCCTGCGCCGGCCCAAATCCCATTTCAGCAGCACCGCAGCCAGATAGCTGCTTCTGGCTCTCCCTCTGCCATTATCGCTGAGCAGCACGCCTCCTGGGTGAGTGGCAGCCGGGGACGAGCGGAGAGACGAGGGAGAGAGAGAGAGAGAGAGAGGGAGAGAGAGGGAGGGAGAGAGAGGGAGGGAAGGGGGTGCAGATGAATAAAGCAAAGGAAATAAAAAAATAGAAGAAGGGCAGATTAATTACGAATCACAAACAGCTGGGCACTCTGTTCACTCCCAGTCTTCCCTTCCGTACTCTTCTATCTTCACACCTTACACAGCAGTGTCATATTTACTCAACAAGAAGTTTTAAAGAAATGGTCAAGACAAACATCAAAATATTACATATTTTCACATGAATTACATAAAATAGAACTATGAGTCTATGAAGGCTACATGTAAAAGAAGCTTCTTACGCTACTTTCAAATTGTTCAACCTTCTCAACCAAATCACCGCACCATGTTATAATGTGAAACACACGGATTTAAAGTGTTTTCTGACACAATATAAAGAACATCCTTAGGATAGATTTAGCTTCACTGTACATTTTTCTTATTGTAAAGCTTTCAATATGTTGTCACTGTCCCAAGTGAAAAAATGTGTATCTCCATAATTTGAAGAAGGCAGCTGTCCTTCACATTGTGTCAAAATTTAATAATTAATGGTTCAATGCTCATAATTTACTCTGAATACAAACTTTTTACATTGACGTCCATTGAACATTAAGAAGGTTGTACATACTATTTTGGATATACATGTTATTCTTTTGGTGTTCTCTGTGTCTGCGTGGGTTTCCTCTGGGTGACTGTCTGTGAGGAGTGTGGTGTGTTCTCCCTGTGTCTGCGTGGGTTTCCTCTGGGTGACTGTCTGTGAGGAGTGTGGTGTGTTCTCCCTGTGTCTGCGTGGGTTTCCTCCGGGTGACTGTCTGTGAGGAGTGTGGTGTGTTCTCCCTGTGTCTGCGTGGGTTTCCTTTGGGTGACTGTCTGTGAGGAGTGTGGTGTGTTCTCCCTGTGTCTGCGTGGGTTTCCTCCAGGTGACTGTCTGTGAGGAGTGTGGTGTGTTCTCCCTGAATCTGCATGGGTTTCCTCTGGGTGACTGTCTGTGAGGAGTGTACTGTGTTCTCCCTGTGTTTGCATAAGTTTCCTCCGGGTACTTTGGTCCTCTTTATGACTGAGATCATGCTAAAGCATCTGCTGTTATTAAATTGATTTGATTCTTTGGAATATACAGAACACTAACACATAAGGACAATGATCTACATCTACATGTGGCAGGCAATTTACAGAATGACTTTGAATTCAAAATACAGAGAGGCAGTGTCTGATCCACTCGCACCAGTGCAACACACCGCCATCATATCAGTGTCACTGCAACTCTGACAATAATCTGAAGCTCCTATGAGGGTCCTGACCATAGCAACACAGGGCGAGTGGGGGCATGTATGCAGCACAATGTATGGACTAAAATCTGTAACTGTATAACTACAAAGTGTAATTACATGGAGCTGAGAGAATGGACAATGAGTGTAGAAACAAGGAGGTGGTAGTAATGTTACAGCTGATTGGTGTATAATATACTTATTATGGCATTAATAACTAAATAACTCTTTGCTGCTCTCCAAACAGTTAAATCCAGAGTGTAAGAGGTTTAATGGCTGAGCTTGTGTTGAGTCGGTGCAGCGAGGAGCCAATGGGCTGGGGGACTGGAGAATCTCTTATAGAGCAGCTGTAGTGAGAGAAGATGGGCTTCCTCCAGGTCATGGGCCGGCTGCAACACACCCCTCCACCCTCCCCACGCTTCCTCAGGGCAAGAGGGTGCTGTTAGGGCTGCATGTGCAGGGGGGAAGAAAGGGTGAGTTGGGGGTGGGGGTGGGGGTGGTTGTTGTCAGCGAGGCTGATCAGTGGGAGTCAAGGTGCAGCGGAGCAGATAGCTGAGGTCTATGCATACTAAATGCTCCGGTGAGGGGGGCCTGCTGCTCCGGGGCTCAGCCTTATCACACCTCTCGGCTCCCTTTATCAGATTAGAGCCCCCGGCAGTGGAGACGAGGAGAGAAAGAGAGAGAGAAGGAGAGAGGGAGAAACAGAGAGAGGGAAAGGGAGGAATAAGGGAAAACATGGGACAGGAAGTAACAGGGATAGAGAGAGAAAAGCAAGTGAGAGATGGAGAGAGAGAGAGAGAGGACACCTTCTGTTCCACGTCAAGCACAAGTGCAGTTAGGGTGGGTTACACGATCTGTTACACACTCCAGCGCCTAGCTGCTGATTGTCTAGCAATCGCCCCATGCCTCATGCTGTTACTGAATTACTGTTACCCCTCCAAACGAAGGTGGAGTCGCCCGTGACGAGGGGCTGCCAAGCCCCTCCTCTATTTTCCTTAAAGCAGGCTTGTCATCCGAAAGGAAGCAGTGAAGTTGGCACTGCACCAGGTAACCAGCAGCAGCATGGAGTCCTCACAGCATGTGTGTTTCAAGTGCATCTTAAATTCATTCATTCATTCATTGTCTGAAACTGCTTATCCAATTCAGGGCGGCGGTGGGTCCGGAGCCTACCCGGAATCACTGGGCGCAAGGTGGGGACACACTCACACATTCACTCACACACTCACACCTATGGACACTTTTGAGAACACTCCACACTCCTCACAGACAGTCACCCGGAGGAAACCCACACAGACACAGGGAGAACACACCACACTCCTCACAGACAGTCACCCGGAGAAAACCCACGCAGACACAGGGAGAACACACCACACTCCTCACAGACAGTCACCCGGAGGAAACCCACGCAGACACAGGGAGAACACTCCACACTCCTCACAGACAGTCACCCGGAGGAAACCCACACAGACACAGGGAGAACACACCACACTCCTCACAGACAGTCACCCGGAGAAAACCCACGCAGACACAGGGAGAACACACCACACTCCTCACAGACAGTCACCCAGAGCGGGACTCTAACCCACAACTTCCAGGACCCTGGAGCTGTGACAGAGACACCACCTGCTGCTCCACCATGACGCCTGTCTTAAAATCAGTTCTATGTTATTTTATGATAAACACACAGAATTACGCTAAATTACTGCACAGATTGGTTTGGCTCATATCGCTCCTCCACCAAATTCTTGCACAAATCGAAACCTTAGAATATGAGCATAATCCTGGCAAGCAATCTGTCAGAGCATCCAATACCACAAACACCACACTGATGGATAAAGAACCCCCATGCCGAGGGAGAAAGAGCCTCAAACTCAAATAAACAGATGATACATCATTTTAAATTCCAAACTCTATAGCTTCAAAATGCTTTAGATTTGAGCCATAACTGTTTACGGAATTCTTCCAGCGTTCTTGGTTCTTGGTTTTCTAATAGACCTAGCCTTTAATAATTTTAATAATAATAATTTAAAAAGTGTTTCCCTTCATAAGTGCTGCAAAAGGTCTATTGGGTTTTCATTTGAACTAGAGCATAACATGAAACAGTGTAACATGTGTGTGTTTGTGTGTGTGTGTGCGTGTGTGTGTGTGTGCGTGTGTGTGTGTGTGTGTGTGTGTGTGTGTGTGTGTGTGTGTGTGTGTGTGTGTGTGTTTTCAATATAAGTTTTTAATAATGTGCATCAAAATACACACTCATTTGTGTGTTTCACACTAGGGCATATGTGACTTTCCCACATTGTCTTGGCTGTGTTTTCCACCAGAAGTCTAAATGTTCTAGATTGGCCATGACCTGAGGTGTGTGCCCTCTGTCACTCCATCTGCCCTTTAATGCCAGAACAGGACGGTGTGTCCAAACCACAAGGGTCACAGAGCGTACTCCTGCACCAGGGGCTTTAAAATATCTGAGGGCTTTTATAAACTTAATCACTCGCTCAGCTTTCTGTTCTTAAGATTACTCCATGAAATGTTTTACAGAAAGATGTTACATTCAGAGAAAATGACTATTTAACACAAAGCAGATTTTTGGTAAATAGTGCCAGGGGAATGAGTCCAGACTTTACTAAATCTACTGTAACAGTTACAGTTCCACAGAGTTAGAAATGTCTGGACCTGCAAAGAATGTGCACAGCAACATTAATCTGAAATGCAGCAGCGAGGTTTTGAAAGAAAACGTTGACAAAAGGAAAATGACAGGGTTGGAATGATCTGTTTAAAAAAATGCTGCTACTTTTGTGATGTTTGGTGTAGTGTAGTGTAGTGAATAACACCTCTTCCTTCCAAACAGAAGACTTCATTTCTCTGCCTGTGTAACCCACACCCAGTGCTAGAGCCTTGGTCACACTGCACATCTGCAGTTGACACCACTGTGAAATAGGCGGAGCTAAAAGATTGGTTAAACACACAGTCCATTTTGTTGCAGTTAGTCAACAAACCGGCTAACTCAGCAACCCTGAACAGTAAGAAAACCACGGCATGCCATCTAACCCAAGCCTGAGGTTGCCAAATATACAATCAGTCACCCTCCTGCAAGGTTTAAGGGTCATGACAGCATCGTTATTGGTCAAAGTCCCTCAAACATGAACTTGGCATGAGTTTTCGCTTTTCCAAAAGTATTTGTCAAATCGCTCATTGCATAGAATTCCATTCAAATGAATGTGATATTGATCGCTGCATTTAGCTGGCAACCGCCTAGAGTATGAACGGCTTAACACTACAAGCCCCTATATCTGTAACATCAGCGCAGCTGGAGAAGAGCATCTGCCTGAACGCTATAAATGCTTTGACACTATGTTTTTCCGAATACAATGAATGGGGTTAATAAAACTCAGGGCTGATTAAGTAAAAATCTGTGACTGAAAACTATTATATAATTTAGAATCTTTACTCTGTCAACACTTTCATCATCATCATGTGATGTTTGCACTGTGTAATCAGCCACTAACATGAAAATGCACCCAAAGGCTGGTAATGTTGTTTGGCATGGGGTTATTGCTATGGACAGTCTGCCAATTCCCTTCTAAATCAACCAAGCGCAGATTATTCATTCTAAAGTATTTTCTATTACTGTGGGAGAGCAGAGCATTTTACTGGAGCGTGTTGATGGACAGAGGCTGAGTTAGCAGACTGCACACTGCTGCTGCGGCGGAGACGCTGACTCCATCGCTCTGGGACGAGCTGAATCAGCCCCTGCACAACACACAGTGGCGCTGTGGACAACCTGAGAGCGAGGCAGGAGAGAGAGAGAGAGAGAGAGAGAGAGAGAGAGAGAGAGAGAGAGAGAGAGAGAGAGAGAGAGAGAGAGGAATGAGAGAGAAACAGCAAAGGAATGAGAGGCAGTAAGGTAGAGGTGGATGAAAGAGGTAAAAAGAGAAAGAGAGAAACAGATGGAAAGAGCAGGAGAAGAAGGGAAGTGGAGATAAGAGATGAACAAGAAAGAAAAAAATGAGCAAAATAACTGTGAGAAAGTGAAGAGAGACAGAGGGCAAATCAAAAGAGAAAAGAAGTGGACACAGGTGGAGAAATACAGAGGAAAAAAAGATGGAGAAACCGGAGCGGAGAAAAGGTGGCTGAACTGAGAAAATAGAGGAGAGACTGAGAGAGCAAGGAAACGAGGAAAAGAGACAGACAGATTGAAAGATGGCTAGAGCAAGAAAGAAAGGAAAAATATAGTGAAAATAAAAGCGAGTGTGAGAATAATGGCAAGAGCAAAAGAGGGCAAGTGAGTAAAAAAGAGAGAGAGACTGAGGTGAAGAGAAACGAGGGACGAAAACAGTGAGAGATGAGAAAAAAGGAGAGGTATGGGAACAGAGAGCACAAGAAAGCAAGAGTGAGAGAATGAGTGCAAGTGAGTGAGAAAGAGAGCAAGAGAGCAACAATGAGAAAGAGAGAGAGAGTGTGTGTGTGTGAGAGAGAGAGAGAGAGAGAGAAGAGGGAGAGCGAGACAGAGGTAGAGAAAGAGAGAGAGAGAGAGAGAGCAAGAGAACAACAATGAGAACGAGAGAGAGAGTGTGTGTGAGAGAGAGAGAGAGAGGAGGGAGAGCGAGACAGAGGTAGAGAGAGAGAGAGAGAGAGCCCCAGGCAGCAGTAGGGGGGAGAGGACCCAGGGGAACAGCCTCGCGCCTGCAGCCTCATGATGATGATTGATGCGAGCAGGACTCACACGCCCCAGCCGCTCAGGAAAATTAAAAGCCTATTTTGTAAAGTTGTAAAGGAGCAGAATGGTGGAGGGCTGAGGGTGCCCCCCACCCCCCACCCCTCGCTGCCATCACAGCCGGGGTCCTGTTTAGTGTCTTTAGTATCATCAACTCCTCAGAGAGCAGGCAGAGGGGGGACTGTTATATGCCTTTCATTCAAACACACACACACACACACTGTACTGGACATCTCTACAGTTCTGTGTTACTCTGTAGCTGTGATGCCACACAATAAATATCAGCAAAATTGTACGTTTAAAATTCACAGACTGCAAAAAAAATTATGTAATATTATATTTTGGAAAATATCTATCTCTATATGTATCTATAGGTAAAGTGTGGTGGTTTGTGACACCAACCAAACAACTAAACAAACAAACATATAAATAGATATATTGAATAACCAAATGGAACGGTAACTCACGGTGAGTGGCCCCAGCTCTCCATTCCTTACTATGGTGTGCTATAAAAAAGTAAATTAATTCTTTCATTCATTCATTCATTGTCTGTAACCCTTATTCAGTTAAGGGTTGTGGTGGGAATCACTGGGTGAAAGGTGGGAACACACCCTGAAGGGGGTGCCAGTCCTTCACAGGGTGACACATGCTCACACATTCACTCACACACTCACACCTACGGACATTTCTATTAAGCCGCCAATCCAACCAACTACCAACGTGTGTTTTAGGAGCGTGGGAGGAAACCAGAGCACCTGGAGGAGACCCACGCAGACACAGGGAGAACACACCACACTCCTCACAGACAGTCACCCGGAGGAAACCCACGCAGACACAGGGAGAACACACCACACTCCTCACAGACAGTCACTCGGAGGAAACCCACGCAGACACAGGGAGAACACACCACACTCCTCACAGACAGTCACCCGGAGGAAAGCCACACAGACACAGGGAATACACACCACACTCCTCACAGACAGTCACCAGGAGGAAACCCACGCAGACACAGAGAGAACACTCCACACTCCTCACAGACAGTCACCCGGAGGAAACCCGCGCAGACACAGGGAGAACACCCCACACTCCTCACAGACAGTCACCCAGAGGAAACCCATGTAGACACAGGGAGAACACACCACACTCCTCTCGGAGCGGTACTTGAATCCTTGTGTGACTGCAACAACACAAGCTGCGCCACCGTGCCGCTCTTAAAGAAGTAAATTATGGTAATCAAAGAAAAAGAAATGAAAAGAAAAAACATGTAGCTGTATTTTTGCTGTATTTTTGTCAGTTTTTACTCTGCTACATCATTTGAACTCAGCAGCTGTCCTTCACACAGTGTGAAAATTTCATGACGAATTAATCAATAGTTCAAAATGTTCCAAAATTACCTGGAATAATGTTTTTTTTTTTTTAAATACACGACTCCTACTGAAAGTTCAGGTTCTTTCCCTTCCTCTATAAAGTTCCTTTTTGCAGACACAAAAGACACGAAAGTATATTTTTTAATAATAAGCATAACTCATTAACGTCCTCCATCTGTATATAGTGAGAAAATGAAAACATGTCACAAACATTATTTTAATACGTGTAAAATTTAGCTTATTTTGAAATTTACTTATGTAATATTTATACTTTTATTCAAAACACTCGGGATTGTCTCATGTTCCGTTCACTTTAGAAATTCCAGTTCAACATAGAAATCAAAAATGTAGTAATAACAGAATATAATCCTAGTTTAAAATGACCCTGTGATAACCTAAGGCCTATGAAACACAGCTGAGTAGTGGTGAACAGCATGTCTGTGCCCAGTCTGTATTATATGTGGCATGTGGGCATGAGAGCAGACCGCTGGCAGATGAGTCCAGGTTGTGGCGCATATGTCAATAGGCCATGAAAGAGGAGCCCTTGATATCTCTCAAGTATGAGGCACTTACTTGTTTGTATATCATTTGCAAATCATTTATCTCCAATGTGAGTTTAATTGACCGGGCAACCCTGTGAACCCTCTCCACATTTGCCCACCCCTTCTGCTAGCACCCAACCCCCATGGTCCCCCATCCTTTCCCAGCCGTGTGCCCTCCCCCTCCCCCTGTGCCTGTGGCTGGCAGGACGGTGGGTGTGGGTGTGATAGGCAGCCGGCCGGGGAGACACACACACACACACACACACACACACACACACACTGCAGAGGTCAGGCCCGTGTCAAGTGGGGTGTGGAGGCCAGCTGAGGAGCTCTGCCTGTGCATTGTGCTAATTTGTGCAGCCCAGCGTAGACAGGGAGGGCGTGGCAGGAGGAGGGGTGGGCGGGGTCAGAGGAAGACTGAAGGGCAGCGTGGGCCGGCATATGGGGTCTGGATGAGGAGAAAGTGTGGAGTGAGGCTAGACACACTTCATTCAGACACATACATTCGCATACACATAAACAGACGTACACAGACACACAAGACATGTGCTACTCCCCAACACCACACACACACACACACACACATCCTGTGTCTGTGAATGGTGGAGACTTACATACATCTTATAGAGATTTACCATTAAACATAACCCTAAACCTAACCTTAATTTAACATTAAAATGTCTTCACTTAAAATGTAATGATTTACATTGTAGGGACCAGCTGGTGATTCCCACAAGTCGAGTGTGTAAACAGGTTTGGTCCCCACAATGTGGTATGTCTATGGTACGCACAAACACAATCTTTTATATGTGAATTTTGGGGACATTATATAGACTGACATCCATTTAATGGAGACTTAAATATCTTTACATTAAAATGTAATCATTGACATTGCAGGGACCAGCTGGTTTTTAAACAGGTCCCCGCAATGTGATATATTCCTGGTATACACACACACACACACACACCAAGCAGGCCTGTGACCAGCAGCCATCCTCTCCATCTGCACAGCTGAGTATGCCAGTGCTCCTCAAAAGGAAGACCCCATACCAACCTCTCCAGACAAACACACAACAATATTCACTGCTCACTGCCAAGTCTAACTTCCAGCAGGCTTTCTGTTTGAGGCAGACCTGTGTAACAGGGTCCTCTTCTCTGGATTTTTGTGAAATTAAGCACAGGACATGGTCTAATGTTTATTCTGATAATGCACAAACAATTCTTCCCAATAAAGTGTGTGCATACTGAAGTGAAATGCTTGTGAAATATAGATTAATGCACGCACAGTGTCATCTTTAATTCAGCCACCTGAGTGTATAACAATATTATATTTAAAACCTGCTTTAAAGTTTCACTGTAACTTGGGGGGCTCTTAGCACTGTATATTTGTTTACTGTCTGCAGGCAGGGTCCTGTATGGACAAGGTGACTACTGTAATTGTGAACAAAATTCCAGCTTCAATAGCGATGCGATCACAAAATAGATGCAAATCAATGCATGGGTTTGCGTTTGCGCAAAAGATTTGTGATGACCTCCGTCCTGAGCATGTCTGTGGCCATATGGGAGCGAGTGCCACCAGCCTGTGGCACCATTTGTTTTAGGCCGTGTCCATGCTGTTCTGCTCTTGTAGCGCGAGCTCTGTCAGTGTGCGGTACTCAGGTGCACCTGCTGGGCCAGGACAGGCGCTGCACTCCGCCTCACAGGAACATTACGCCATGCTAATGTCCTTAGCATATTCCCGCCGCTGCTGCCTGGCTGGAGAGAGCGCAGGAGAAGAAGGGGTATGTGTGTGTGTGTGGTTGGGGGGGGGGGGGGGGGGTGGGGGCTGTTTGTTGGTTGAAGAAACAGAGGATAATATCCTCCAAAGCAGACCCCTAGGGTTCACTGTGAATCAGGTAGCATGCGCCACTAAAGGTGAAGAGACAGGCCTGGCCCCTCCCCCTGCATTCAGGCCATTTACAGTGGGGTCGTGACCCCGGCTGAGTGATGGGAGTGGATAACTGAAGCCCATCAACTGTGCCAAACCTGTGAGGAAGCCCATGCCCCCCCCCCCCACTCGTAGCGAGCGGGGGGCAAACCCACTGTCACAATCAATCGCTGCTGAAGGAAGGAAGGAAGGAAGGAAGAAAACAGCCCTTGTATGTCCCGGCCTCTAATAGCGCCGCCTGCTATATCTACATCAGCGAGCCAATGAGCTGCCATGTGGAAATATTAGGCAGAGAGCCAGCAGCCACAGCAAGGCAAAAAAGAAAAATCCTCAGAGACGATATGAACACACACACACAGAGAGAGAGAGAGAGAGAGAGAGAGAGAGAGAGAGAGAGAGGGAAGAGGGACAGAGAGAGAGAGAGAGAGAGAGAGAGAGAGAGAGAGAGAGAGAGAAGAGACAGAGAGAGACATCCATGCAAGCTTTACCAGCAAAGGAGGTTGTCTGTCTGTGTATGTGCTTGTGTTTCTCTCTCTCTCTCTCTCTCTCTCTCTCTCTCTCTCTCTCTCTCACCCCCCCTTCTCTCTTTGTTTTGGCTTCACCCACTGGGCCCCAACTGGGCCTGGTGTCACAAACAGATGGGCACCTCACAAAGGACCCCCTCACCTCACCAAGCTGGTCCCCAGCATGCCTGATTAAACCCTAATACCAAAGTTAGAAATGATACAGTGACTCTATGGTGATTCAATTAGGGCAGCGGCCATGAGAGAAGCCCCCCACAAAAAGAGATGGGGTAGTTAGAAAGTCATTTTCTTTTGATCATTATGGCATCTCGCACGTGGAAGCAGAAAATTACAGGCTCATGTGTGGAGCCTCGATATCCTCTGGGGCCGCATTTCAGTACACATTCAACTCGGATGTCACAGTTGACAAAATCATGTACACTTGATGGATCTGAACATCACCAGGCAACCGCAGAGAAGGAGGAGAGAATATATACATAGAGTCACAAAACATGAAAGTGTGCTGCAGAGTGTGGTGAGGAGGGAGCCAGTCACACAGAAGACAAACGAATAGCTCATACTGCTGTATATCAAAACAATTCTTATAGAAAAATGTAAAACCTTAATAAAATGCCAGTCATTTTATCGCATCTGTTTCTCATTTCTGGATAAACTATCATTTGAACAATATACACTTTATAACGATGACAGTGATATACAGGGTGGGCCATTTATATGGATACACCTTAATAAAATAGGAATGGTCGGTGATATTATCTTCCTGTTTGTGGCACATTAGTATATGGGGGGGGGGACTTTCAAGATGGGTGGTGACCATGGCGGCCATTTTGAAGTCGGACATTTTGGATCCAACTTTTGTTTTTTCAATGGGAAGAGGGTCATGTGACACATCAAACTTATTTGGAATTTCACAAGAGAATCAATGGTGTGTTTGGTTTTAACGTAACTTTATTCTTTCATGAGTTATTTACACATTTCTGACCACTTATAAAATGTGTTCAAAGTGCTGCCCATTGTGTTGGATTTTCAATGCAACCCTCTTCTCCCACTCTTCACACACTGATAGCAACACAACAGGAGAAATGCAAGCACAGGATTCCAGTATCCGTAGTTTCAGCTGCTCCCATATACTAATGTGCGACAAACAGGAAGTTAATATCACCAACCATTCCCATTTTATTAAGTTGTATCCATATAAATGGCCCACCCTGTACAGAAGGCATCATAAAATAAAGCAGTCAGTGGTAATCTACGCTGAAAGGAGTCAATTCACTTCATAAAAAGACACACACCACCCACTGGACCACCTGAAACTTACAACTGAAACATCACATCTGCTCTGATATTCATCTGTATGATCTAAGATGGTCTGGGTGATAACAATCAATACAACAATTGCAGCAGGCAATGATGTACGCGCTAAGCAGCAGCACATTACTCAGTACGACTCCACACTAAGACGATCGACATTATAAACCCAATAGCGCAAGGCTACAGACAGAAAGATGCATGCCGTACAAGAGAGGAACATGGAGATATAGAAAGCTCTAAGACCCAAAACTGATAGTCTGCAGTTTGTCTAGATCTAGAAACTCAGCAAAAAATAGCTGTGTAATACGCCCACCCATGCACTTCTCCAAGCGCAGTTTGAAAATAAACAGGTGCGGGTAGCATAAACCTCTGCCATGCTTTCGTTCTGGTGATGGGCTCGTGATGTGCTCTGTGCTACTGCAGTGAGTACAGTTTCTGCACACGCTATCTTGTGCGATGCTTTATCAGGGGAAGTACACAGACTCAGCACATGTGAACAAAGCCCACGGCAGCCCCTCTCTGGCTCCTCGTGTACATTTGAGGGTGGTGGTGGTGGTGGAGTGGGGGGGGGGCTTTATCAGACAGCACTCCTTTTTCATTCCTCACACACTGCCGCTCTATCTCTGTCTGGTCTTCCAGATATGCTAATCGGTGTGTAAGTATATCCTGTCAAATAATTACCATATATTAAACTGTGCTCATCTCAGTATAATTTGCTCATATGCATAATCTTATTTGGCTTTTTACTCAGAATGTGAGAAAGAAAAAAGCTGGTCTTACCTTGGGCAAGTTAATCGTCATTGATTGAAAATCAGACTCATTTGAATGTGTTCGGAAATGTGTAGCTTTAGAAATAGAAGCAAAGACCCAGTCAACATTTTGGGGGTCTATGGAGAACCCCTCAGAACTCCCAAGAAGGTGAAACATGGCTTCAGACATGGCCTGAGATACCGTGCTTACCACTCAAGCACCATAGTATTGTGTATAGACATCCACCACACATTTCAGCACACTGGTCTACTCACACTCCACCCACTATATACGTTCTTTATTAAATATGGCCGACGAAAGCCAGTGAGAAACTATACCACACTACTAACCTTTTTCACAAAATACCACTTCACTGTTTAGAACTGCTACAGATCATTGGGTTTCCTGTTGCTTTTGTGGATAAAGGAACTAGGAAGCTTTAAAAAGGTCCACAACAGGCAACTGTCCTAGCATTAGCTTAATCAGTACACACAAAACAACATCTGATCTGTGTGTTCTACAAGCGCTGGGACTTAGCAACCTTAGCCAGTGAAATAATCTTAAGGCAATAAATCGTATGTATCCTCTGATGAGATTACTCATGCTTAACATGTGTTCTGGATGATATTCACCATTATTTCTTCCACAAAATAAACAGTAGTTACTAGTTTAGTGATACAAAGTCATATTGTTTTCCAAGAACTAGTCTTACTTTATGGATTTTGATATTTGGCAGTAGATTTAGTTCTGTGTTGAGGGGATTTAAGCTTCATTCATTTATTCATTTGCTGTAACCACTTATCCACGTCCAGGTCACCACCTGGAGTGCCACACAGGAACACACACTGGATGGGTCACTCAAGCTCACACCTGTGGGCACATTTGAAGAGCCAGTTTACCTGGAGGAACCCAGATCACCTGGATGGAACCCATAGAGACACCACTCCACAGACATGAACCCAGGACCCCGGAGCTGATAGTGACACTACGTGCTGCGCCGCTGTGCCTTCCTCGTTCAAGCTGCTTTTACATAATCTATGAATGTTTACATCCCAGTTTCAGTATCATTATTCTAGAATGGATGCTGCTTGTCCCACCTGGCAACTGTTGCTAGGAAAGAACACAATTGAAAGTATGGAGTAAAGCATGGAGAAGTCTGCTGTATTGTACCATTTCAGTACATTTAAATCCAGCTACTGTGGATGCTATTCAGTCTCTCAGTCTTACGACAGCGCTTTACAGATATGCACAGCGCTCTTTTGGCCTTGACACGTTCAACCAATATTTCAAAGCTGAACCCAGCACGTGTGTACATTGACATTAGCCAGCGAGGGTGAATGAGCCTGACTCCATGCTCCCCGGGTTAGAAGGAGGCACTCAGGGAAATGACAAGCGCAGTAGATAATGGCTCGCACCGCTCACCAAATAGGCATCCATCTTTGTGGCTTTTGTTAAACAGGGCGAGCCAAGGTCATCCGTTGAGGGAAGCATCTTTGTGGGTTCAGGGCTGGGGAAGAAAACACAAAGCAGGACGGACAAGAGGCCACGTGTCGCCGGCAAGGCTAACAATGGTCATTTCACACAGAGACGACCATCTCTCTCCTGTTGGTCCAGAGCCCTCAAAGTTCCTTTAGCCATAGTCTGACCTCTCCTTGACCTCTGACCTCTGCTAGCTTACAGGTGCTGGCCAAAGATGTCCGTGAGCTGCTCGCTTGGGCCTCGGCTGCACCTGCAGATGCTCCAGCACGTTGCAAAACACTTCTCATGAAAAGACACACTCACGCTTCCCTGCAAACGCCTTGAAGACTCTAGCCATGACCTACCTCTCTCACCTTCTTAAAGGCTGGGAGGAAAAAAAATGAGAGCAGCTCACGTTGGGAAACAGTTTCCATTTGTCTTGGGGTAATATGCGAGGCGCAGCATTAAAGACAAATAGCATCCCCCCCTTTTTCCTTTATCACTGTCAAGGCAATTAATAGGCCAAGGCCCCTTTTACTGGGTTACAACACAGAGGGAGAGAAGGTGGCGTCTCCATAGCTCCTTCCTCCATCAAAGACGTCCACCCAACCCATAAGACCGCAGCGCTAACCTGTCTCCAAGCTGCGTGTGGTCCAGAAAGCTGGTTGAGAAACATTAGCCTTTGAGATCTGCATGTTTTTTTCTGGCAGGACTAGTATAGTTTACACATCTATACAATTAGAAAATACCAACGACTGTAAGGTAGACGACATGTTTATAGTCATGTTGATGTATCATAAATTATGATTATCAGGCTAGTGATCACCATGACAACAACTCAGATCAGCCATAACATTATAACCACCTCCTAGTTTCTACAGTCACTGTCCATTCTCTCAGCTCCACTGACCACCGTGGAGGATCATTCTCAGCTCTCCAGTGACACTGATGTGTTAGTGTGGGTTGTATTGATATGAATGGATCAGACCCAGCAGTATGGCTGGAGTTTTTAGAAGGGCGTCCATGGCCTAAGTGTTAGAGGAGTGGGCTCAGGACCAGAAGGTCGCAAGTGTGATCGTCAAGATGGGCAGGAGTTTTGGGGCAGTCCTCGGGTATAGTGTCCTTGAGCAAGGCACCTACCCCTGCTCCCTGGGCACTAGGGATGGCTGCCTGCTGCTCCGGGTGTGTGTTCACTGCCCCTAGTGCCTCTGCCACAGATAGGTTAAATGAAGGAAACACTTTGTGTTGTATGAGATCAGAGACCGTAGTTCATGTGTCGCTGCACAGTTGGTCATCCTCTAGTCCTTCATCATTCTCAGTCCAGCAGAAACACTGAGGGGTTTAAAATTTCAGCAGCACTGCTGTGTCTGATCCACACACACAGACAAAATCACCACCCCATACGTGCTCTTTAGTGGTCCTGTGGTGGTAAAATTAGAATGAAAGGGGCAAACAATGTATGCAGAGCCACAGATGGACTACAGGCTGTATGTGTAGAAGTACACAGTGCTCCTGTGTGGTCAGTGAAGCCGAGAGAATAGATAGTGAGTGTTGAAACAAGGAGGTGGTTATAATATTTTCACCGATCTGTGTATAATCAGAGAACAAATGGTACGACTAACAGAGGTTTATGAAGTTCACATTTCCCCCATCATTTCAAGTTACTCAAGAGATCAGGAGGTCCAGGACACCCTGGTAAATGTGGTATTTAATGTGTGTAACACTTGTTTTCACTGTTAAATCAAGGTTAATTGAAATGTTGTATTTTCTTAAGGCAACACACAATCAAGCTGCTAACTTTGAGAATGAATTTAACTTCAACAGGTTTATTTCACACAGTACTCCATTAGTCAGTTTCACAGTCTCATCTTTAGTTAAATCCAATAGCGGTTCTGGATGTTGGAGACAAGTAACAGCACACACCTGTAACACAGCATCCAATATTCCAGGAGAAGCATAATGGATTTTTTCCTATGTGCCATGCTATGGTACGAGATGAGGATTTTCATTCCCCTCCATCAGTCTGACGGATGCATCTAGACCCTGATCAGGAGGAGAAGCCACACACACACACATACACACACCCAGCACCTCCCTCCTCACACACACACCCAACATCTGCTCAGCACCCCGGCCCTGACCCGTGAATCGTCCTCTCTCGTCGCGCGGGTGTGCAAGGCCACCTTAACCGCAGAGTAGACTAAAGCATCGTCGCAATTGCCTTCATAATGGTTATCTTCAAAATGCTACGACTGTGTCTGGAAAGAGCTCGCTGCATGAAAACAACATAAACAATTGTCAGCGTCACCCCCTCCTTCGCCAACAAATTTGATTTCAAGGAAATGGCCGTCCGTGTAGTAAGTGTGTGTAACGAAACGATAAGAGAGCCAGGATCTGATAGGAGGTGATAAAACACCTTGCTGATGTCGTGGTGGATTTTTGCATTTCACAGGGGAGGTATTGGATGTTATCTGTGTCTGGGGAACATTTTCCCCTGGAGGCAGCCCAGAGGCCACAGCCTGGGCCTGCTCCAACACTCGCTGGCTTTTACTCTGACTGAAGATCTACAGCTAATAACACTCCACAGATACGAATTCACACTGTAAACCCAAAAGATTCGGACCGAACCCCTTTACTGTAAGATTTTAAAATTGGTCGCAGAGCATTAGAAATAAAAATGACCCTTTATTAACTGCATGTTGAAAAATAACTGTTCTTTGTTTCTGCGTAGCGATGGGAGCAAAGTCAGGAGTGTGATCTAATTTGACACGGTTTAAGCCGCAGTGACACAAACCTTCTCCCAAAATATTTAAGCTCTATAAATGTTACCTTGCAGAAAGCTAGTATATCAAATATATTTACATATATGTTTCAGTTTATGGAAATAAATGCCGGGTTCTATGAATCCCACTGTAATCCGAGATCTGTTTCTCCACAATCTCAACATTAAAAGCAGTATGATGAAGCAGATGATTCTGAACGCACATTAGACACAGTATTGTGGAAAAAACTGACATTTATTTGATGCTGTAGTCAACTTTTTCCAATTTGTCCTCAAATATGGGAACAGGCTAATTAAACACTGCAATATGTTTAAACATTTGGATTTGCAATGTAGGCAACATTACAGAAAGGGCACACTTAGCATACTGCACCTGCACATTCTAATAACGTAAACAGGCTTTTTTATTTTGGTGCCATTTAAAAATGCCAGTTGCCCTTTATATCATGTGTTCATTTGATGATGAATTAGAAATGGTCCAGTATTACTGGAAATGTCTTCTGCTTACATTAACATGCATTTCCCTTCCCTATAAACTTAGCATTTATGACAAAGTTCACAAAAAGCAAACACACAATAGCCGCTAACAAACAAATGAGCGTTTTTTTGTGTCCAAGATTATTGGGTATAAATAATATCGGCTTTATCTGCTGCATCTGTAGAAGCTAAAGTATCTTTCCCAGAGCAACTGTAAATAAATGTGAGGGGCGCAGAGTAGGGACGAGAAGTGAGTGAGGCTGCGCTTGAGAGTGAGAGTCAGCCCCGTGTCCGAGTGTGCGACTCTAGCCTCACCTCTGGTGGCTGCCCAGCTACTTTACATGTCTCATTTGAATATATTGATTGGGCCATCTGTAAGCCATTTATCTCTTTCAAAGAGCTGTTAGAACAGGCAGCCACTCCCTCCCTCCCGCCCACCACAGTGTCTCCTCACCCATCTACACACACACACACACACACACACAAAGAGGGACCAACCAAAAACCTGCATATTCTCCACAGCATCCCACCTCCTCTTCCCACCTTCAGACACACATCACTGAAAACATACTGCACATGCACCTGAAAGGGGCCTCTTCACTGATACGCAATCTATCAGAATTAACAGGGAAAATAAACAGATTACTCTGATAATAACTAACTCCACTTTCCTCCAACTCAACCCCAACACCAGCATGTCCTTTACATCCAGCCTTCTCTTCATTCTGTTCACACGGCTAAAGATAAAGGTCCCAAAAAGGGTTCTCTGAGGCTTCTGCATTGAAGAACCACCTTAATATATATATATATATAGATTTCACTGGCTGAGAGCAACTGAGCCTCAGTATGAAGAGCTTTTAAAGCCATATTGTTTTTAAAATGAGGTTTAGCCACTAAGTCACAATCACTATCACACACACACACACACACACACACACACACATATATATATATATATATATATATATATATATATATATATATATATATATATATATATATATATATATATAGAGAGAGAGAGAGAGAGAGAGAGAGAGAGAGAGAGTCATTTTTGGATTAAAAATGGCATATGCACAACATTTCTTTCAAGCTTTCATCCAAAACTTTCCATCCATCTAAAGGAGGAGAGGGCTGAGGATTGAGGACCTTGGACAGCGCTGCTGCAATGCCCTCAGTAAAGAGAAGAGCCAGCAGTCAGTACAGCAGACTGGCAGGCACACTTGGTGCTGTTGGTTTTGCTGTTTCAAAAATAGCCACGGAGGTAGTAATGAGGCTAATTAATGCATTGGTATGGTGGAGGCAGCTTCCAGCCTGTTAATCTGCTTATCTCCACTTTCCTCTATGGCTGAATAGAGAGAGAGAGAGAGAGAGAGAGAGAGAGAGAGAGAGAGAGAGAGAGAGAGAGAGAGAGAGAGAGAGAGAGAGTGTGTGTGTGTGTGGGCGGGGGGTAGGGGGGGTTGGTGTATATATGTGTGGGGGTTCCCATACTGGTTTTATGGGCTGTATCTACTCATCTTTAAGGGGTGCACCCTGATAGCAAGAGCCCATCTGCAGGCCACTGATATTATTCTCAAACAGGCAAAAGCTCCCCCCCACACACACACACAAACCTGACTGACTTTCTCTGGCAGCATGGTGTGGAAAACACTGCTGGAGGATTACTCCTCTTTTGGCCTGCATCCAGATGTACAGTAAACTGGATGCCAGACATATTATTGTCCAGAAACACTAGCCTTTGTGTTTCCTGTCATTTCTCTGCCTTGCTCTGTTCATCTCTGCTCATACATCCCTATTATATCAATTCAATTCAGCAGACACAACAGCGACCCCGCTGGCCATGGGCCACGTGCATGCCCCTGTTTTCCACACAGAAAAGCACTGACCACATCAAGGGACGACAGCGGTGACGGTGCTCCTCGACGGCCCCCTTTCAAATGCTTACGAGGCAAGCGGAGACGCTGGTGACCTTTGTGTGGAGCGTAAGTGAGGGCCCAGCAGATGGTGGAAAATTGGATGTGCTGTCTGGGCCATACGGAGCATATGCAGTGAGTTTGAGGCGACTCTGTGCGGGGACGGCTGAGCTTGGGACGTGGACGCTCGCCCGGTGAGACTGGCACAGCTCACTGACATTGGCAATGCTGCAGCACCCCCCCCCCCCCCACCCCCACTCAGAGCACCCCCTGCTATCCCCCACTCGTCCTTCATCCCTCGCTCAGCCACAGCCACAACTCCCGTCTGACTAACCGAATCGGAGAGGCACTTAACCCTGCGCTAATCACATTTACACACAATAAAAGGTTTTCATGGGTGTGACATTATTCAAGGGTTACCTGAATGTAGGGCCACAAAGGTCAAAATTCAGATTGGTGCAAATTACACAAGTGATGACAGTCAGATATAATGATTTTCAATCAGCCTGAGATTACGAAGTACCAAGTAATGGAATATTTGCTCATAGAACTGTGGCTGTGTTTAATCCTATAAGCTGAAGTTATATTCGTTGATAAGAGTGGGGTAGTAATAATAAAACCACTTATGATAATAATAAGAAGAATAGTACTAAACTTTGGGTAAAACTGTACATGAATCCTGCTACATAACATTAATATAACTAGGCCATAACTGTATCATAACAGTAAAACAGCATCATGTTACCACCACCTGAAACCGATCTGAGACAGATGCCTGATGTAGTCCCAGCTTACACCACATACAAATGTGTGCCTAATGAACTCTAGTTAACCATCGTGACAAACATTATGACATCTGTTATAATAATTAATGGGATTGGCAACATTGCACTTTTATATTACTGAACAAAACCTGACGTGGCAAATACTGATAACAACATCTATCATCTTAGATTTATCCCATGAGTAAGTCAAGTGTATTTGTGTAGGTCTTAGTGAGGATATTAAATAGTTACAGTTTCCGTGGTTAATTTTAACGTCACAGTACAATTTACTGCAAACTACACAATAATATTAATAGTAATAATAATAATAATAATTTCAACTTATATAGCGCCTTTACCAAACCCAATGATGCTTTACATATCGTTTACATATAAACATACATTAAAAAAAGAGAAATAAACCAAAAAACCCAATACATATTGTAAAGCAGCAATGTATAATGTTCCTTATTGTGTACATTGTGCTAATCATTATCGCAACAATATTGTTGTCCGTATTATCGTCTTCACAACCATACTGCCAGACTGTTCAATATGCAAATAAGAATTTAACCAATCTTTGAATGCTATGAGAATACTGACATGTTATTATTAATTTTTTTGGTGAGGGGGTGCGGTAAGTTGAAATATAGTATTTATTCATTCATTATCTGTAAGCGCTTATCCAATTTAGGGTCGCGGGGGGTCCAGAGCCTACCTGGAATCATTGGGCGCAAGGCGGGAATACACCCTGGAGGGGACGCCAGTCCTTCACAGGGCAACACAGACACACACACATTCACACCTACGGACACTTTCGAGTCACCAATCCACCTGCAACGTGTGTTTTTGGACTGTGGGAGGAAACCAGAGCACCCGGAGGAAACCCACGCGCACACGGGGAGAACACACCAACTCCTCACAGACAGTCACCCGGAGCGGGAATCGAACCCACAACCTCCAGGCCCCTGGAGCTGTGTGACTGTGACACTACCTGCTGTGCCACCGTGCTGCCCCTATATAGTATTTAAATAATTCTAAACAAAATAATCAAAAAAATTACTTTTCTACCAGCACCTACAGCACATTGCGTACGTAATATTTTGGCGAAACCCAGTTTTTCATCAACAGTGAGGTGTTAGGTTCAGGTTTTATATTTGAAAGTGTATTTGAGTTAGAGTCCTGTTCAGTATTAGGTTTAAATTATGAAATTTTTAAAGAATCTACAGCATTTGAGTTCAAGTTCTGTCACGTTTAGAGCTACGCAGCACCTCCAGCAGTCGAGTACTTTCTTGATTATTTAAAACCTAAAATGTATTATCTTCTCAATATCATTCAGCTCTTGTAATATGGAACGTAATGCATGGTGAAATACACAGTGTAACACACACAAGAAGAAGCAGCGGGACTGTCCTAGTCGTGCTGTCATAGACCATGAGTGGCACTTTCTCTCTCTGTGACTGGTGTCCAAACACTTACTTCACATCTGCAAGCATCTTATTGTACTGTGTGTCTCTCCCTATCACTCCGCATCACCTGCTCTCATTCTGCCCAACAGCACACATTTTTTTTCTCCTTCTCCTCCCCCCTTTCTCCTCTCCATTCTTTCCAGCCTTCACTCCTTTCTCTCGGCGAGATCTCAGTGTCTGTATACAATTCCTGCGCCGCAAATCCTTCAGCTGGATGGATGAACGTCCACAGCCCATTCATCATCGCGCTTATCCTCCGCCCTCGCCGCTGTTTTTATATCATCCTGCAGTCAGCTTGACAAGTGATGTCCCAGTCTCTCTCTTTCTCTTTTCTTCTCCCTTTCTCTTTTTCTCTCTCTTTTTTTTTCTGTATCTGTCTCCTTCTCCTGTTCCTGCTGCAGCACTGGGGCGGACGCGTCTCTGTCCACGCTGGCAGTAAAAGGCCTATAAAAAGCTAACATGGCGAAGAAAGGGTAATGATGAAATTTAACTGCTTGCCTTGGCGCACCTGGGGTCTGGCTTGGCCAGGGCCTTAAATCCGAACCCCCCCCACCCCCCACTTCCCACACACCTCCTCCAGCTGCCAGCAGCGGACGGCCCGCGGCACTGAACCGGAACTGCCCCGCCGGGGTCAATGTCGCTGCAGACATGGAGAATTATTTCGCCTTAAAGATGCGATATAGATTTTGTGGAATCTCATTTAGAGCTGCATAAAAGGAGCTGGCCATTGAAGTTTGAAATATAGTAAAGGTGGAGGAGAGGGCTTTCTCAGAGGAGGACAGTCGTAGCTCTACATTTGGCCTCCAATGAGCTGGATGGCAGTTCATCACTGTGGTGCGTATATTCTCAACACTGCATACTCTTAACCCTCCTGGACAAACGTTATAGGGGCATCTGAAGCTGCATGTTAGGGCACCAGTCTCCTTGAAGTTGAACACAGCGAGAAATTTAATAAATAGTGCTCTGACTGTTTACCAAAGTTAACAATATTTTGTGGAATAAACCAGTTTACACCGTGGTAAAACAACTCCGGGTCTTGGCTCTTTTTTGTTTCCAAGACCTACACCCCATTTTTAAAGCAGGTCTAAAGCAACTAGACATGTACACATCATAAAGAGTAGAAGCATTTTATAATGCATGCAGAAAATATGGCTATGCTGCTATAAACACTACAAACACATATGAATGGAGGCTACATCTTTTAAAAACTGTTTGGTTTTGGGAATAAAATTAAGCTCCTGAGTCATAAAAACGGCTTTAATTCGAATAAAAAAAATATCAATATTACAATTATGCCTCTTTCACACATGAACTCCAGAGAGTATCGGGTCCAGACACGTGCCGGAGTGGTCCTTTCACACATGCAACAGAGAGTGGAAGATTTTCTTCGTCAGGTGAGCTCTCTCGCAGCGGGAAGTGAAACACATGTTTTAGGCGCCTGTGCAGTGTGTGCACAAGGATCTCCGGAACATTCCCCACTCACTTCTCACAGGTTGTCACTTTACCCAGAGTCTTTACTATAGGGCGCTAAAGTCTGGGACGAATGTTGAGGATGGTCATGTTCACACATCCAGCTCCTCCAGGTAAAGCCCGGAACATTAGTGGATCACTATGCATGTGTGAACGGGCACTGTACTGGTAAATATTTCAATTGTGATACAATGGTGATATATTAAATCTGCACTGGTGCGTCAGTAATGAGAGTTTTACTGTGGTTCAACAGTGGCCTGAATCATTTTGTCCAAAATAATAACTATTTTATGATTACAGATACTCATTTAAAACAGGGATTGGTCAAAACGCTCCTAACACAGTAGAAGACACTGTAATGGTTTAGAGGGGTGGTGAACTAGATACTGTAACCTTGCAAAGTGTTATTAACGATCATGCATTCTTGCTATTAATTATAATCATGATAAAAACCAAATAAATCGCTTACTGAAAAAGTATGTTTTAAAGCAGAGATATAAGCCTGTGGTTTGAGGGGTTAAAGTGACTGAAGATGTGATTGCTCTGTGCTGCTTGTGCGGTTGCTATAATGGAAAGGGTCAGAAACATGTTTGGACTAAGCCGGTTTGGCTTTGATTTTCCTAAAACTGGCTCTGTCTGAGGTCCTCAGCTTGCTGGATGCTGCTAGAGTGTCAAGGCAGAACTATTTTCAGTTCAGTGGCTGGCCTATGCCCAGCGCTCCCTCCTCGGCGGTAGGGAGAGTTCCTGGCACTCCAGCAACCTGAGTCCCCCTCCTCCCGCCTCCCACCTGTCCCTGGCCATGGCACTGTCCCCTCTCTCCAAGCACAGAGACCCCCGGCCTGCCGGCGTGGAAAATCACCCTTTGATGGGCCGGCAGGGCTGGCAATGGAGGCGTTCACCAACTCTGCAGTCAGGACCACAGCAAAGAGGGGGGGTGGAGGGGGTGGGAGAGTGAGAGTGTGTGTGTGTGTGTGTGTGTGAGAGAGAGAGAGAGAGAGAGAGAGAGAGAGAGAGAGAGAGAGAGAGAGAGAGAGAGAGAGAGAGAGAGAGATGGGGGGTGGTGTCTATGGCTGTTCCGCCTCACTGGTCTGCATCCAAGCAGAGTCAGATCAATTTCTCTTATAAAATGAAACTGCATAACGTTCTCCACCAAAGCCCACAGAACACTGGACCGTCCATCAGAGCCGTGCAAGCGGCTACACGTGACACTCTCACTCACTTGCTTTTGGAAATGGCTTTACTTAATTACTAAAAGGATTATCATGACACACATACAAACACAAACATGGTAATCCTCATTAAAACTTGGAAAGCCCTCCCTGACGCAACCCTAAAAGCTCCTGCAGGAAAGGGGCACGCGTACACGAGCCAGAACACACCAGGCCACAGCAGCTAAGAGGAGGGGGCCCTCACTCATCTACACACTGATAGTGGATGCAATAGAGCATGGGTGTTGAAAAAAAAACTGCAAGAATGTGCTTGAAACTCATAAGACAAATTAATTAGTACAAATAATTATATCTTCACGATCTGGTCCAAGATTCAAAGATTATTTTTACACTTAATGGATTGGATTGTTGTTTTGAAGTAGCCATTTTGGAGATACTAGGTTATGCTCCGACAGATATAGAAACATACAGTTCCAACACATCTTCTCACTGTATAGTTCACTGTATAGAACTCTGTACCAGCCCATACCTCTGCACAACTCAAGTTATGGTGCAAAGCTGTTGTCAAAGCAAAAGGTTGAATCTAAAGTATAAAACATATTCTGGTTTGTTTAACACTTTGTTGTTCACTACATAATTCCATATGTGGTCCTTCATAGTTTTAATGTTTAGAAAATAATAAAAAACTAAGAAAAACCATTGAATGAGAAGATGTGTTCAAACTTTTGACAGATGCTGTACATTCACGACATGTAGAAAATGGCCCAAAAACAAAGGAAACCCTCCCTATGCAAGTGTGTCCAAACATATGACTGGTGCTGTAGGTAATACACTCCTATAAGGTAGTGTTCATAATCTACATTGCAGCTTGCATTAACCCTTATAAAACCTTATTTTAATGTGAAGTTGACACATCAGTGGAATGAAACAGAACCTGTTATAACACAGGACTTTGTAGATCACAATGCTGATGATGTATCAGAGTTTACTTCAAGTCATGCCATATACTCTGAGAATTTATATATATCACAGAGATAAACAAAGTCTCATCATTTCACCAAAAAAAAAAAAAGTTAATGTCAGAAATAAAAGAAACACACTGACACTAGACATCGATGTAATGTGAAGCTGGCAAAGCATCATCAAAGACGAAAGACACCTACTGAAATCATATCAGTTGTTATAAAGGGCTTATGAAAGTGTTATTACATAGCTTTATAAGCATGTCTTACTGTAAAGTGCTGCCCATAAGAACAACCAATAGGCATGACATTGTACAAAATGTTGGGGATTATTTATTTATTTGTGTGTGTGTGTAAATGGGGGACGCTTTGGAAAAAGAAAAATGGCAGGTGCTGGACAATGAAAGGGGAGAGTGAGAGAGAAAAAGAGAAAGAGAATAACGAGTTAAAGGCATATAGAGAAAGAGCAAAAAAGAGAAAACAGAGAAAAAGAGACTCAGAGGAGGAGAAGACAGAGAGACGCAGCCAAAAGCAGTGTAGCAGACGGCCCCCCTGCGTTTGATCTGCCAATTCCAAAGTAATAACAGATAAATAGAGAGGGCTCTCTGGGCTACAATGGCAAACAGCTTGGGCCTGCCAAGGGAAAGAGAGCTAATGCCGTGGCTGGTGCACAGGCCCTGCGGCAGGCCTGGCGCTGGCGCTTCAGCCCCACTGTCACACTGAATGATAAAGCAGACAGATTGCTCCGAATGGCAGACACTTTGATACCCAGCAGCCCCGGAGGCGCAGCCGGAGTGCCTCTTTAGCCATTCACAAGTTAATGTGCCAATTTGTTTTCCAGCGTGCCTCGAGGAGAATTTATGAGGATGGACTACTAGCGACAGACAAATACTAATAAAATGCTCTTTTTGTGGCAATTTGGTTAATTGGCCACAGTGGGGATGGGCTCGTTGAGTTGGAGGGAGTGAACCCTTGCAGATGTTCATGAGATCCTTCTCCACAATGAACCGAGACCTATTCACTCCCCCCCTCTAAAGCCCCACATACTGCCACTCTCATCTCAACTCCCCGGATAGGTAAACAAACCCACCATGGTGCTGCCACTGGTAATGCTCCGAGGACACAGTGGATGTTACAGTTCTAGTAAAGTCTACTTCACATCACCAGCCACTGAAAACAGGTTGGAAATACAACAAGCTTCTGTGACCTAACCAAGGATTTGTTATATCTTTCCAACTTAAAAGTCATTGTTATTGTTTATTAAATAGTGTGCATTAGTTGCAGAAATCAGTGCTTGAGCTGTTTTGTGTAACATATAACTGTAATGCAAAATTCATTCATCCTCCCACTCATTTGTCGTATTATGGTAACTGTTGTGTAGTATTAAAAAATGCCAATTGTTGTTATGTTCAATAAAAAATAACCAAAAAATTTAGTTTGAAATTGGCAAGGAACAATTTATTGGCCACAAGGAATTCCCTCAAAGTACAAGCACTGTGAAAAACATGTGAATCCATTTTTTAAAAATTGTATGTTGGCGATCATGAACTTAGCTTTTTAATTATTATTTTCTTGGTTCATTAGTTTGTCATTTTTAGGGGTTTTTAATACAATAACGATTGTCAGTTTTAATGCTCCACTTCAGTTTTATGTGTAAGATTTATACACCTAATATTTGTAGCTCTTTAAAACAAGAGGTTTGCTATAATAAGGTATTTTATTATGTTTTGCTAGTGGTTGAATATTTGGTTCAGTATTTTTCACAGAAGCTTTACAAACCCCCTTTTCAAAACAAACAACCAAAGCTTGTTGATAAACATGCATCTGTAAAGTGAATGTCATTCAGTACTATGCTGTACTATTTTAGAACTACAGTAATAACTCTTAGCTTATATTAAGAGCAACGCTGGTATTTTCTTCACTGGAGGAAGAGTATGTGAAGAAGAGATGAGCAGAAATGGGGAAACGGTGGTGGCTTTGATTCTGCTCAGTGTCTTTTGATGAACAGTGCTGCTGGGGTTCCAACAGGGGAGCCACTATTGGAGCTGGCCAGACAGTAATTAAGGGCCTTTTTGTTCAGCACATTATCTCTACTGTTCCACTGTAAATTAGCCATGCAAAATTAACAAACCAACAAATAGCGAGGAAATCCTTCACAAATGGCTTGAGGGGGTCTCCTATGTATTTGCATTTAATTTAACAAAGAATCTTGGCATTCTAGAGGAATTACAGAAAATTCACCCCAATCCCAAGCTCTAAATTAGGATTCTAACCAGAGAAAAAAACAAAGCGCACATCTCAACCTGTCCAGCCACAATCTGCTGGGCCATTCGCACTACATAAAAAAAAATGCATTTTGCTTTTACAAGCACAACAGCACATATTCAGCTAAAGCTGGAGTTTTAATGAAAGGCCCTACTACGAGCTGTGTATAATGAGAACAGGGGCCCGCGGTGCTGGGAGCTGGCTGTGTGCGTGGCGTAGTGTGTGGGCCGTGGTGTTGGTGCAGGCCCAGAGCCGGTGTGTGAGAGGTGTTAATGGGCCCACGGAGGCCCACAGCTGAGCACAGTGCTCAGACTAGGCTGGAGCGCTCAAGGTCGGGGATTATGCCGCATCCTGTGACAAAGCAGATGCTTCTGACAAAACACATCACACTGATGGGGCCCCCCTCCACTTCCCCGCTGCCCTCATTCAGAGAGGAACATGGAGGAGAGCAGATATTCACACATATTCTCCTCTGCTGCCCCCGTCCCCCCTTCCAACCCACCCTACTCCTACCTAATCAATACAACACTCTGCACAGGGGGAGGACAGCCTGCCTCGGGCAAGCAACATGGGCCTCTAGGCAGCTCCAGGCTACAGGACACACGCTTAGGTAACTCACTCCAAACCTCAGGTTTGAGAGCTAATTATTCTTCTAAACACTGGTTTGATACAGGCTACAGATCCTGTCTCGCGAGCAAAGCAACCAACCTTGTAAAAGATGTTCCTCTGAGAGGGGGATGGGGCAGGGTAGTGATCACCTGAACATCCCCAGTGACAATAACAATGTTCTTTTTCTATATATTTTTACATCAATTTTTCTGGTGAAACATCCAATTAAAAAGATGATTTCATCATGTAATCTTTGAATTTAATGTTTCTCCAAAAACTGTGTGAAAATGGCATTCACGTTCTCACTACAAATGCTAAAGAACTGTCATTTGACTGGCCACTTCCCGTGAAGTGTGCAGGAGTGCTTTATCTCCCTGTGTCTGTGAAATGAAGCTTATTTACTGTTGGGTGCATTGAGGTTATTTTTCTTAAACAATGAATAAATTAAAATCAGTAAGAACTTATTACAGACTCTTTTACTATTAAAAATAAAGGTGCCACTTTTGCTAATGGTGAAGGTTTTTTTAAACATTTGAAAGGTTCTTCACACTCACAAACCTTTAAAACTGGATCAGTGGTTACAGATAATGAATGAAGGACTTCTGTTCCTGTTCACAGATTGTGTTCAAAACGGTAGTAGCCAAACAAACTACATGGTGAATAGAGAAGTAAAGATAAATAGCTACATCAAGGGTTAAATCACTAAAAAGCCATTAATTTTATTCCTTTGCTTGACCTTTAAATCATTACTCATTCAAAGGTGTGGCACAAGGTTCTGGTGTAGATGCTGAGACAGAGTTAAAGATGCCATGCCGACTATCTGCTTTTATATAGATATAGCACAGGCGACTTCGGAATCATGTGTTGTGCCAAGCTCAACACAATTGGCGGAGGACAACAACTGGAAATTATCCACTAACAGACACTGACACTGGCAGTATGCCACTGAAGGATGTGAATTCTCATTATTTCTAGTGTGGTCAGTCATGTGATATTTACAATCACATCAATACCTCAAAATATAATTCAGGAAAAAACAAAAAAACTTTCATATTAAGCCAAGCTGTGGAAATCAAAAACACAGCCACAGGACACACACTTTCCCCTGAACCTATATCACCACCATGGCTCCAAGTAAGAGGCCAGGTTGCCTAGTTCCAACGTTTTGGCTTGAGCAGTGGGTCAGTCTGGCCCAGAAAGAATCCCTTGTGGTGGAAGCCACTAAGGAGCACAAACAGACCCAGAGGAGAGGTGTGTGTGCTGGGGGAGGGCGAGAGCAGATGTATAGATGTGCTATACTCAAATGACAAGCCCACTGGACCCATGGCAAGCCGCAATTAATGACCCGTGCACACATTACAGGATGAAAAATGCCCACTGTCCGAGCACCGCAGCCCTGCTTGGCAGCTGGAATTCTTCATTACTCTGGCTCTGCCCTGTAAGAGAGCAGCCTGCAGACTCCATAGTATCCCCAGCAACATTCTCCCACACAAGCTCTGTATATGTAGTAGCAGTCCATGTAGAGCTCAGCCCAGCACTAAAGCAAACACAGGAAATGTAGCTGGTTTATGTGTCTCTCTCTAATGTACGGGTTTAGCCCATGTTTTGAGCAATGTGAATAGAAAATAGATGGCCCTGTTAAGAGATGGGAACACTCGCAGTAAGCTGTCATCCCTCAGGTCACAGGAAGGAGATGGAACTGGCCTTCACTGACCAAACCCCTTTCTCCTAGTGACAGGGGAAAAAAAGTGAAATTACCAAATCAATATCATTATTGTAGAAGACATCTGTGACATATTTCCCTACGCAGTGCTTACATTTAGTCATAAATATGTGCAGTGTCTGCACAAGCGTCCTGAATCTCATAAAACATATGTCCTCAACTGGGTTAAGTCATTTATTCAGTGCATAATCTCCGAGATCTAAATTGAATACAGTGCGTAAATGCATGCAAAATCACTTTAAAAGAGTTGGCTTATCTTATCATCCATATCTAATCAATGGATCTGGCATTATAAACAGACTCATGCTGAGCCTCCCCCTGGTTTCAGGACGTTCCCCATGAAATCCCAGCCTCTCCAGGAAGCTACAATCATATCCCCATTGCCACTAATAAACTGTTAAGGGCCCAGCCGTCCCTAATGTTAATTGCCATTTATGAAGTTAACGGATTCTTTCTTTTTTTTACTGAGTGACCAATTATCTGATTAGAGAAAGTTAATTACAAAATTGCAAGATACTTACTTGAAAAATTGTGAAATTTGTTTAAAAATGACCGCTCAGATCCCATAGTAGGAGATTTAACAGAACAGGATAATTACATTACAAGTAAATTATCTTTCTATGGACATCACTTATTAAAAGTTAAATAGTGTTCGGTGACAATTATTAAGACCTTAATTAAATATAGATGATTGTTTGTTAATGGAATCTATTTCAGGTCATCGCAGTCCTCCTCGTGATGTTCTGGGGAAATGGATGTGAGGATACAGAATCTAGATCTTAGATCACACTGACCTTTCTTCAACTTAATCACCAGTTAGAAACATATCGTATCACGTTACATTCAGCAAACGCTTCCAGTATTTTTAAAAGCCCCTTGATGAAAAATCAAAGATACAGAGGTAGATACGCCCTACCTCTGTATTCATAACTTTAAAATCCATGCTTTTTAAGAGTGGAAAAGTTTAGCTTAGGTTTCAGGCCATTCAAGCTCTGGTGACTGGTGTGTGTGTTTGTTTGTATGCGTGCTGATGTGTGTGTGTGTGTGTGTGTGTGTTATAAAGTCAGCGGGTGCACACCGAGGGACACAGGTGGCTCAATCTCCCTGGGCTGAGGGGACAATTTGTCAAGACCCCTTGCCATGATTAACCCCCCTCCACATCAGAAGGGAGAGGAGGAGAGGAAGATGGAAGTGACAGAGCAGGCAGATGAGAAAAGAGTGAAGAGACCGAAACAGATACAGGCAGGGAGAGAGGGAGTTAGGCAGGAGGTGGCTCTGGGAGGCATGTATTGGATGCCCCACTGGTTCCTTGCAGGTTCCCTCCCACAGATTCACGTCACACCCAGATGACTCCCTCATCCGGATCCTTTTCCAGGATACAGCCCATGGCCCAAAGCCCACGGTGGGGGTCCAGGGGCAAGGCTGGGTCTACATTCTGAACACAGCATTCCCAGCCACAGGTCCACTCTATCAGCCTACAGCACATTCATCAAAGCCGTGGCTGAGCCATTAACAGTATTTACTCAAGCACTCGCTGACCCGACTCATTCATTTGTTTGTTTGTTAAGCTTGTTTGTTTAAGGGGGTCCTCCATTGATCTAAAGGGAGCACCCCCACCCCCCACCCCCATGGAGTTTGACGACTTTTTGACCACAGTATCTTCCAGAGATGACAAAGCAAGCGATAAACAAGCCACAAAAACCCAAACAATGAAGACGGAATTCACAGGACACAAAAGGGCACAGCTAGGAGCACTGGCAGTGTTTTGAGCATTTTTAGCAAGCCTAACCCCCTTCTGGCTTTCCCTTCCCACCCCCAGGCTGAGTCTGTAGCCAGGATGTGCGTGGAGTGTGAGCAGCGTGGATTAGAGTGTCAGTGCACTAGAGCAGAGCCATGGGGAGAGAGGGGGGAAATAGAAAGGACACTGGCCCAGGCCCCGTCACTCCATTAAGCAGGGTGTCTAACATCCCATTTCCCTTGCACTTCCTCCCCTCCTAATCCCTTTATGCGAAACTCACTCAAGAGTAAGCATGTGTGAAATTGAGGAGTCTCTAATACACATCGCATGGCCTGGGTTGGCCCCTGCGGCGACTGGGGCATCGCAGGGGTGGCTTTATAAAACTGCGCCGAGCAGAATTATATCATAATCAACAGTGACTTCTGTGTCCCCACCCTTCTTCTACTGTGGATGACTTTGGGTGCCACTGTCATCCTCGCTTGGCCTATGCCAGCCAAGGTGCGTAAAGGCAAAGCCATCCCACTGCTGAACCTTGATAACAACTTGGGGAACCTCTCTGATGGAAGGTACGTGGCCAAGGAGAGCACTTAGGGCAATCAGAACACCTCTGTCCATAGTGTTAACCCATAATCAGCATTCTTTAAGAACACGCCTCTACTGATTTTTCTTTCTCTTGGCATCTCAACCTTCATTTCCATGCCTCACCATAATTGTCCCCTTCCTTTGACCCGTCAATCTACAGTTCATCCTGTCTGTCCTTACTTGACCACTTTTTTACTCCTTGTTCTGGTTCAGTGGTCCTCCTCATGACCACTTAAAGGCAACGGAGAAGGCCCTCCATTGATATTAGCTTTCCATTCCGTTTCATAAGTGCATGTTATTACTGGATCTTTGCTTTTACATCTGCAAGTGTTCATAATGCATGCCTCTCCACACGAGAGCCATTGCGAGCATTCTCCTTTGTTTGCAGAATACAACATGACTCCCCCTACTGTGTGGTAATATGCCTATTTGCTCAGTCAATTTGCGGTTCCCAGCATCTGAGCACATGCAAATACATTGGCTGATGTGTGCTGGGCAATGGCAGCTTGAGTTTCAACAGCTTGCAAACTATCACGGACAGGGCTGTTTTGATGGTTCGCCACACAAGGCCGACTTAAAATATAAATAAATAAAAAAATAAATAAATGCAAAATCATAATGGCAATGAACACTTTTGGGGCTGTTTTACAAGTGTTGGTGAGAGCTCTTAACGCAATGATATTCCAATGTCAGTATTACAGACATCACAAATATAGTGCACACAAGCTCATACACCCAGGTGTCCCTTCTAGGCTCCTCAGGAAATGGGTGCAGGTAGTGGAACAGAGCTGACAGACACAAAGGAAATGAAAGCCAGTGGCCTGAAGTCAAATTTTTGTCAGCGGTTGCAGTGGAGAGATGACCATCATCCCTCTACTTAAGATTGCAAGAGTATACCAAATATAAATAAATAAATACAAAATAAAACTTACCGACGTGCATTAGCATGGTTGTGTAGGGATTTGAGGGTTAACGCTATACCACAAAGTGTAGTGGCCCAACACAAAGAGAATGGGAATATAACCCTGAGGTATCAAGCCCATCAGACTAAAATCCCCAGTGCTGTGGGGGTCAAAGCCTGCAAATCACCTTCCACCTCTTCCTCAGAGGCTTGAGAACGCACGATCTGCTCCAAACCACACTGTCCCACAGGGAATGGCACTCTGAATCACAGGTAGTGATAGCATCAGTGCCCCCTGTCCTGCTCCCTGCACACTGCATGCTGACACTGATACAGCTCCCAGGAGATTTCGGGGGATAACACTGGCAGCCAGCGTTCACTGAGGGACCAGGGCCTGGCAACAACCCCCTTTTGACCCTGACCCCAACTGCACTGAGGACAGGTGGAGGGGGGAAGCATGCTCCAGGCTTTAGCCTGCCACTCTGCACTAGTCTAACATGTCTGGTTCAGATAAGGCTCCTTCCCCCATGTGTCCTGAGCGAGGCTGCTCTATCTCAGCTTCTCAGACACAGCCGTGACCGTGGCTTTAGTCCATCCCTGTGCTTCCTCGTCGCACTGCCCCCTGCTGCACAGGTGATCATTGGCTCTGTCGCCGCCGCCACAGTTGCTAAGCAACCTGCTCCGAGGACACCCACCTGCCTTCAGGCTTCAGTGGTCTAAATTTTGTCTTAATTGCAAATTGAGTGGGAGACTAGAGTACGCCCCCTGAATGTGAAATAGACGCCAGCCCTGCCGCTGGATGTCGGGGGACTAATCAGGAGACAGTGACGGGAGGCTGCCACCGCCACCATCGGGTGACAAACACTGTGGTGTCATAGTCATCGCAAAGTCATATCATTTGCCTCATCATGCCGAGACCTTCTCGGGCTAAGGCCATCCCGGCTTTGGAATCGTATTGGATACTAAAAAACAGAACGGTTAGGAAAGCAAAAAATAGTCGGAACTGCCAGGATGCCCATTTCTCTCCTCTGTCTAACACTAACCCACCCCATGCAAGAGCCCAATCGCTGAATTCAATTATCAGCCCCTGTACCAAATCCGCAAGAGACTATGTTCCAAAGGATGCTCATTTCGACTCCTCTCTCAGCAAATCCCAAAAGAAATCTCCTTCACTTGAACAATGCACTTTTTCCTATTTAAAAAAAAGAAAGAAAATCAATATCTGGTTTCAATATGAGGGCCGGGAATCAATATTGCCAGCCTTTCGTTTTTTCTTTCCCCTCTCCTGGGCTGTAAACAGAAACAATGGAATATGGTTATTACAGGGTCAGGGATGCCTCAGCTGATAGAACCTATGATTAGGTCCTTGTGTTACAATCACCCTCACACTTTACACTGCTGATGCCTTTAACCTTTTGATGGCATGTGCAGCACAAACAAACTCAATACATTCTTCCTTTTTTTTCCCCTCCGTCTTTTCTTTTCTCTTCCCCGGTGCTTGTGCAGTGGACGCATGGATCATCCGATGAAGAAGGAAGACGGGGCTTGTCACTTTCTCCTTTTTGTAACCCTCTATAGGAGTGAGGCACAATAAAGGCGACACTTCTCACCCCTTCGTTCCCAATCCACGGTGGAAAGAGTTGTTTACCAAAAAGAGAAAATTGGAGCGGGAACAGCACGGACAGAAATGACATTCTGGCCCCAAGATGGAATTCATCCTTTTCTCCATGGCTAACATGAGGTGATTACTTACATATAAATGTTGTTGCTTGAAGCTTAGCTGTTCGTCTTCCACCGACCAGCCTCATGGGTCTAGAAAGCATGTCTGTCTAGACAAACAAGTTCCATGTATCTCAGACTCTCATTCACGGTCTTATTCCATGCCTTTTGAGAGCGGAAATCTCGTCTCAATTTGAATTACCCAGTGCCCGGGCTGCAGACAGTGCTTCAATGGGACCAGAGAGCAGAGAGCACAGTGGGCACCTCCATAGATGTTTTGGAGCCTATGGTGTCAGTGACTTCAAGAAAGGAATTACAAACAAATTGCTGTGGGCCTGCACATAATTTAGAGACTGGTGGCAATTTTATGACTTGCTAATGTTCCTAATTACATGCCCGTGAAAGGCTTAATTAATTGAGGGAGGTAGGAAGTGGGAAGAACCGGGATCGAAAGTGAAAAAGCTCGGGAGAGAAGGGAAGTGGTTGCTCGTGTTTGTTATCATGGTTCCACTGCATTGGTTTTTACTGCCTAAGGAGAATTTAAGGGCCCTCTATTTGCTCAAAGAAAATGCAAGTCTCCCGAAAAACGACCATTACGATCAACCCCTCGCTGATACCTAATATTCTTTCACCCCCACTCCGACTTTGCCAAAGTGGCTGTAATCATATTATTGTAAATGTTGGTGCAGTTAATTGCACCGAGAGGAAAATAGGTTCCGCTTGGTAGATTATGGAGAATTTTATAAAGTTTGTTTCCCCACAGGAGGATGGAGTCACTAATAATGGTCGGGAGGAGGAGGGAGAGGGCGGGGGGTGGGTGGGTAAAGAGGGTGTGGAATCATTCTAAACACAAATGTATGATTCCACCTTCAGCTCAGACAAAGGAGCTACATGCTATAAGCATCCTCATCATTCAACAGCCACAGAAGCACATACACTCACAAGTGTAAACTGCTACCGGGGTATGATTTGATGATAGAATGATACACTCCTCAACTGCTCTTTGCTCAGATATAGGATTTCAGGAAAAAACCTTGCAATGGAACTGAACCTTTATATAATGTAGAGGTTTTTCATAATTCACACGCACACAGCTCATTTAGAAAAGGATGGGTTCAAATCAGATTTATCCACTGACAGGTTCTGTAGGTTCTTCCATGTATTGCTGTCAGAAACCCTTATAAAAGAGCTGGTATAAAGAATAAAGAGGTACAGGGAAAAGAATGCACTCCTTTCCCTATTTTACATGGAGACCCCGCTGCTACAGACTCATGGTGAAGCTACACCTCCACCATACGGCTCTCTCTCTCTCTCTCTCTCTGAAGAAACATTACTCATTTTCTACCTCATTGCTGAGCCTCATTTAGAGACTCTCTTGCCTGTACGTTCATCAATATTGCCTAAACAGCGACCTGAGCAGCGTGTGTGTGTATGTGTGTGTGCGGTCGTACTCTATAAGGCCAGAGTGCCCCACGGCTCAGTCATGCAACCATGGCATGCTCACAGCTCACTGCTGCCTCTATGCGTTCTGTGTCTAAGACAAAAGAACGATGCTCATTATGATTCCGAATTTACACAGTGCACAGAGCACACACTCCATTTAGCACACAATCTCTCATAACAAAAACAAGACAGGGAGGGGAGGGGCTGCCCAGACGCTTGCCCTGTCTGTCAAAGAAGCCATTGCAGTCACATCAAATGGCATCTGGAGCTATCGGGCTCTAGCCCTTTATCTTGTAAATTCAACACATGTTCCACATAATTCACACTAACTGTGACAATCAAGGAACCGGGCAAATATGGGCTCCTTACTGAGAGATCAATGCTGTTCATTCTGCATGGCATACATTTTTAATTCCTTATTTATGGCAGGTCCTTTAAGACAGGGCTTGATGGAAAACAGAAACAGTCCAAGAGAAGTAATGCTCACCCAAGTTGATCATGGAAAAAGCAATGCAGCCACTGTTATGGTGAGGTTATGGATGAAATGGAGCTTTAGCATTGCCTTTGTCTGTGCAGATACATTCATTTTGATTTTAGTCTTTTTTAGTTTAGCTTCAATGTGCATATGGAAGTGTTTAAATGCAACATAATATTAAAATGTAATAAAATGCATGCCTATTTGTAGGAGGAACAAGTCTGCAGCTAATTTCCATGTGAAGGATTTTTGCAAAAAAATATTTTAAGGCTTCGAAATGCTTGCCAATGTTGGCCATTAAAACTGGAGCACTTACTAACTGTTTAAGAAAGTGGCCAAAATTAGAAGGTAGCTATATCTCAACTCACCCTCGACTACCTCATGCACTGCAGAGGTCATGGAATATATTGTAGTCTCTATCCTCAAACAGGGCACCAAAAGTGGGCTACTGATGTGGGTGCAGAAGCATTTATTTAAACTCCTCATAGTGTGGTACATCGGTAGTAGACAGTTATTTGAAATTCTGTTTGTTTTTAAAAAGTTTCCGATGTTTTCCGCATTTTTGTTATATATCAAACTGGCACACGAGCCTAAACATCCTGTTTATGGTTTATAAGAATGATCAGATTCTTTGATGTGTTACCCCTGACTGAAAACAAAAATAGTTTTTCATTTCTGATGTTTTGAATTTTTAACATTTGAAAATATCATTTCACATCAAACAGACCAACAGAAATGTGCCAAAAAGTATTTATTCCTTCACTGGAAAGCTGCTTCTTTCAGAGATACAAGGTCCTGTTCCATTGCGACAGAGAGAGGGCTGCACGGAGAGTGAGGGGATCATAAGAAAAGTGTTGTGCTGCGCAGAGTGAACTGTTGTTTGGTCAGGGTTAGAGTGAAAGGGCTGTGTTTCTCAGCATGAAGAGCTCAGAGGGCTCTCTATATCTCCACCACATGGAGAGAGGCACCTTCCGCTACCGTAGCAAAGTGCTGACTGTAGCCCTGGCTCTCCATATGTTTCTGCCCTTATCCCTCAGTCAGTCCCCCCTCGCTCCAGACCCCACCACACCCCACAGCACCTACTCATTACTTCTCAAACCAGCTCGAATACAGCGCTCTGTTCCAAGCAAACAAACACAGCAATGTCTACACAATGAACACGTCACTAAAGTGTGGAAGAGAGGGGGGCCACAGAAGAACTATTCTTTCGTCCTCAAGACTCTTCCTTAATGAATTATTTTGTAAATTAAACACGATGAACACTTAAAAGAAGTGTAAAGAAGTTGTACATGTAACATACAGAGTCCGGCCTATAGGTTCCATACCAAAGTAAACAACTATTCAAAAACGCTTATTTTAAAACTGTGCAGAAATATAATTATATGATTTTTTTAAATATATATATTGTAAATAATATTATTTGTATTAAAACACATACTCATTTCAAATAAATGAATTAATCAGAGGCTAAAGAAACCATCACATGACTATAACTTTGGGTTTAAACATGTTATAAATAGCATTTATTAAATAATTTTATTGTTATTATTATTATTATGATTATTATTACGCATTTTAATGGTTTGATGTCTAGTGATCAAAATAAATCACATAATGTCATGTTTAAATTGATGGAATACAATTAACCACCTATAATCTACCACATAAAGACAGACTGAACATGTTTACTACAACAGGGCACATGCACATAAACAGGCTCCACAACCATGAGCTAAAATATCTGCCTCTGAATTTGTGAATATTCTAATTCGAGCACATCTGTAAGCAAACACTCAGTGTGTTTATCATGGAGGGCTGTGAGTGACTGTGTCTGAGGGCATATGGAAATGAAGTGGAAAATGGTGGTGATTAAACATATGGGGGGTTAAATGGGCACGCTATGCGCTGCACACACTATTACCTCTGCATTGCTATACTGGAGCTGCATTTGTATTAAACCCACACTGAGACATATCTGACTTTGCATATGTAAAGCCAACAGTCATTCCACGCATTTACACACTTTCAGCCAAACAGAGCATATGTTAAAAATCTAATATCTGCATTCCTAACAACCATTCCTGCTTGGATTGTTTGTTTCTAGGAAATTATTATGGGCATGTCACAAGTAATATCTGTTATTATTCATTCACATATCAACATGTTCTCAACACGGCACATTTGAACAACAGAGAACTGAGTTAAACTCATTTTTGTATTTATATAAAGTATTCATTCCAGACTTCCAGACTAGGGCTTCAACATTAACCCTAGAGTTTAAATTCATTAACTGGTCTTTGGGAGGGAAACTAAATAAGTAAAGCTTAATTATACACCTGCAGCACTCTACAACTACAGATTGTAGTCCATCAGCTGCTCTGCAGTGACACCTACGAGTGATGGTGGTGTTAGTGTGTGTTGTGCTGGTGTGAGTGGATCAGACACAGCAGTGCTGCTGGAGTTTTTAAACCCTTAGAGTCACTGCTGGACTGAGAATAGTCCACCGACCAAAAACATCCAGCCGACAGCGTCCTGTGGCCAGTGACCACTGATGAAGAAAAACACAAACTGGGACCGAGGTAGGTGTATGTGACAGAGTGGACAGTGACTGGAGACAACTTAAAATCTCCAGCAGCACTGCTGTGTCTGATCCAGCCATAGCAACACCACACACACACACACACACACACACACACACACACACACACACACACATAGATTCCTATATTGTGGAACTTCTCAGACATCTTAGTGGGATTTTTGGATTGTGTTTGTTCTTATGTAATTTTTATCACTTTCCTTCAAGTGAAGTCACTGGGTGAATTTTAAAATGTTAATGTCATGATAAACGTTAGGTTTGAGCGCATTTTACACATTTATTATGATCCTTCGTGTTCGTGTTTGCCAGGTCAGTGTGTATCACTATTACAATGTTGTTGTGATCAGCTGCTGATTAGACGGCAGGTACAGAAAATCAATAAAATCTCCTGAACTATCATAGGAACAATTCCCATGAACATACGCTACAACTATTAGAGTAGTAATGCATATAACATCACTGTCCAGTAAAACAACATGTATCTACTTGTAGTGAGGGAAAAGCCTGCTTAGCGTTCAGTGTAAGTCAATGTAAAAAGTGTGTTCAAATGACATAGTAAACTAAAAAGCGTGTTTTAAATTTGACAATGACTATATACTGTGCATTTTCTATTTTCTACTGTGAACTTTTTGCAGGCACCATCCAGATGAATTAAACCAATATTTTAGCTTTTTTTTCCTGTTGTTTGGAAGAGGCAGGTTGTGGCTGTGGTGGACAATTTTCTTGAAGCATGTTCCAGAATATCACTAACAGAAAAAAAACTGGGCCATCTATTGTGACCTGGCCACCTCCCTCACACACACATATATTTCAATGGCAAGAACAAGTGGCAGCAATTTTCTATTTTCATTTTGTTGACCACTTGACCATGTGCTGCCGGTCCGGCAGACGAGCTCTACCTTTGTAGACACAACACCCCCACCCCCAACACACAGAGCTGCCGCCCTTTGCTGATGGAGAGAGCAGAGCCATTTACACATACAGATACAAATACACCACAGACATATACACACAGAAACAACGCTGCTTCATATGGTGTTCGTAATGAGCGGCCTACATTAATACATTAATAATGAGGATTAATTATTGGTGAAAATTATAGGTATTTACTACAGTACAAATTACAATGTTTTAATTCGTGCAATGTACACAAGTACGCGTGTGTGTGTGTGTGTGTGTGTGTGTGTGTGTGTGTGTGTGTGCATGAGCACGCATAATGTCTTTCTATGTGAATGTAACCATGCCACTGCATGTGCCAGAGGCAGCTGTTCCACTCTATGGTTTTACATCATTGTTCTCATGCCACCCATTCTCTCCTCTCTCTGTTTTGGCAGCTTGGCTGTGGTTTCTGGACTGCTTGCATATTTCACTCCCTCAGTCTTCCTCTCTTATTTTCTCCCATTCATTCTGCATTTTCTCCTCTCCATTGCCACAACAGAGTAAGCCTCTCCCCCCTGGCGTTCCGCAGGGTCCTCTAGCCGATAAAGTCTTTTCATGTCAAAACCCTCAGGCTTCGAGGTAAATCCTACAACTTGGCAGCCCCATGTGCCAAGCGAGCGTGCCAGGGCCTCACCAGCAATGCAACACAGTCCTCCTGAATGTGCTCCTCTGCCTCCCCGTGCTCCTCTTTCTACATTTATTTTTCCCTGTGACCTGATAGCATGGTTATGTATCATCACTTTCCTCATACCTACATTTCTAACAGGATTTTCCATACATGTCTTTGAAAATAAAACACACTCCCTATGCTATCAAGGCAGTCTGGGGTCAACTGTTTATTGTTGTCTTTGCTGACTGACATTCAGTCCATTATCAATTTGTATTTATTTATTTTTGTTCATTTATACTGCACCATATTTGTTTAATTTTGCAAGTGAAAAAGATGTGTGCAACAAGTACAGCACCAAACTGAATACGTACCTTGCAACTGCACTCACTGTCCATTTTATCAGTTCCACTGACCACACAGGAGCCTGTTGTAGTTCTACAGTTTTCTTTTGGCCATTTCACCCTGCTCTTCAATGGTCAGAACCCACCTAGGACCGCCACAGAGCAGGTATGACTTTGGTAGTGGATGATGGTTCTGATGGCAGATAGAAAAGTTATTGTTTCAGAGAGTTAACCAATCAAAGTATAGTGGAGGTGAGGCAAAATAAGCAGGACCAGAATTAAATAAATAAATAAAAATTAATAAAATAAAATAAAAAAAATCACTCTCTGTCAGTGGAAGACTGTAGTTGTGAGGCTAGTTGTGCAAGCTAGATGCTTTACCACAAAGTTAACATAGTTTAACTAATGTCAGCTAGCAGCTTGAATTATGTCCCTGTGGTAACATTTCATAAATATAACTTTACCAGCTTGATTTTGTGGAGAACAAAGAATAAAGCTTGCATTAGAGAGCTTAATTAGCTGTAGCAACATTAGCTAATAGTTACCAGTCAGCATTAAGTGATATTTGACTATCATTACAATTAGCTAATGTTGCTACAGCTAACTGAGGACTGAAATGCAAGCTATACTTCTTGGTTCTGCACAAAATCCAGCCAGAAAAGTTATATTTACCTGTGAAATCTTACCATATTGACATAATTCAAATTGCTAGCTGACATTAGTGAAACTACTTTTAACTCTAAGGCTAACTACCAAATAAAAGACAAAAAATATTTACCTTCGTGAAAGTTTGCTGCAGTTTTCCCAGCTGCAAAACTATTGTTTGTTTATGTATTTATTTATTTATTTTATTTTGGTCCCGCTTATTTTGCTCCATCTCCCTACAATCTGATTGGTTATCTTGGTTATCTCTCTGAACCAATCATTTTTCTTTCTGGTTGAAACTCCCGTCTCTGGTGGTGATGTGTCGTGCTGATGCGAGTGGATCAGACACAGCATTGCTGCTTGAGTTTTTAAACCCCACAGTATCACTGCTGGAGTTAGAGTAGTCCACCGAACAAATACATAAAGCCAACAGCGTGGGTTGCGTCTTGCGTCCACTGATGAAGGACTAGAGGATGAGCAACAGCAACAGATCAGCTACTTTCTCTGACTTTACATCTACAAGGTGCACTTAAGAGGCAATGCTGTGTCTGAACCTCTCTTACCATTGCAACACACACTAACACACCACCAACATGGCAGTGTCACTGAAGTGCTGAGAACGATCCAATACCCAAACCGTACCTGCTCTATAATCTTGCCTTGCACTTGAAAACCACTAAAATCCTTAATGAGAAAAAGAAATAGCTTTTCAGAAAGATCAGAAACCCTTAGTCAAAATACATTTTAGGCCTGAAACACACACACACACACACACACACACACACACACACACACACACACACACACACACACACACAAGGCTGATTCTATGTTGTGCATATGACCCCTATGACTAGAGGCCATGCTGAATTCTGTACACAATCTCAAACAATAAAAGTGTGTATCAGGTCCTCAGAGTTCAGAACATACAACTGAGCTGCTGGTGCAATTCAGTATGTTACTGCAGTTCTTGTGTGTGACCACAGCAGGGGGCACTGTGGAGCATAGCTGGCCTCACCTTCAGCAGAGGTGACCCTCCACAGGTGCCCTGTCCAGCTCTTATCAGCAGGGCAGAAGCATAAAGGCCCTGGCATGAAGAGTGATGGGCCAGGCCGCGGCACGCCATGTGGCCTCCTCTCACTCTGGCCCCCCGTCCGTTCCCCAATCATTTGCATACTGCATAGGCAGTGCTGTTTTTTTTTTTTTTTTTTTTTTTATTGAGGTCGTTTTTTTTATGAGTCCTCAACGCAATAAATTTAGCTTACCTCAGGACATGAATGACCTTTTTTTATCAAGCTGTTCTTCACTGGAAACACTGCTCTTGTAAGTTTCTCGGCTCACATGCGCAGCCAATCTCCCGCTCCCTGAAATACTCCTCTGTTCCGCACAGCCGCTTTCATGTACACACGATCGTTCTGGACCCTGTCCTTGAGCCATAAAAGAAAAAAAAATACACAGACAAAAACACAAACCTCAGAAATTAAAACATTCTTACATTTCTCTTACAAGTAACATTCCTTTCATTCCAAGCACATTCCTCTCATTCAGACTTGCTTCCTTTCAGGTTCTTTCCCAGCTCTGTCAACCCCTCAGTACTTCAGTATGTCTGTTCTTTTATTTACTGTTTTATGGACCTTTGACATCTGGGTCCCCAACACGGAAAACAGTTACTAAAAGGAGAATTCCACCCATGTGTCAAAATGTCTACATTATTAATTAATTGAGAATATGTAAAACCACATAATTTGGGCTCATTTGCAGAAGTCCATCCTCCCTTTGATTTCTTTAGGAATCATAGGTCAGTGATGTCAGCTTTTCAAATATACTCTAAACCAGATGCACATTTTTTTTTATGTGCGATATTATAATAAATGTGAAATAGTTGTATTTTTACATGAGAAAGTTTCCTTTGGGAAATTTCTCCCAGACAAAATTAAACCAGAACTTAATAATAGTTTTTAGTGTGTTCTCCCCATGTCTGCAAGGGTCTCTTCCAGTAAGTGGCTTGGCTATTGTAAATTATCCACAGGTGTGTGTTGAATGACAGAATGAGTGTGTGCTTCTGTACTATAGACTGGTGCCCTGTTCCCAGGACAAACACTGGACAGGAAGAAGCAGTTATTACAAAAATGTTCATTTAAAGATTAAGATCTTTTTATATTAACTTTATTTCAACAAATGAAAGAGGATTCAATTTCCAGCATAAGTACTAGGTATGGGAGCGCAGTGGCAAAAGTGTAATGTAATGTGAGGTTGGTTTGTTTTTTTAAGGATTAAGGCGTCATGGTGGAGCAGCAGGTAGTATCTCTGTCACAGCTCCAGGGTCCAGGGTGGGTTCAAGTCCGGGTGACTGTCTGTGAGGAGTGTGGTGTGTTCTCCCTGTGTCTGCGTGGGTTTCCTCCGGGTGACTGTCTGTGAGGAGTGTGGTGTGTTCTACCTGTGTCTGCGTGGGTTTCCTCTGGGTGACTGTCTGTGAGGAGTGTGGTGTGTTCTACCTGTGTCTGCGTGGGTTTCCTCCGGGTGATTGTCTGTGAGGAGTGTGTTGTGTTCTACCAGTGTCTGCGTGGGTTTCCTCTGGGTGACTGTCTGTGAGGAGTGTGGTGTGTTCTCCCTGTGTCTGCGTGGGTTTCCTCCGGGTGGCTGTCTGTGAGGAGTGTGGTGTGTTCTCTCTGTGTCTGCGTGGGTTTCCTCCAGGTGCTCCGGTTTCCTCCCACGCTCCAAAAACACACGTTGGTAGGTAGATTGAAGACTCAAAAGTGTCCGTAGGTGTGAGTGTGTGAGTGAATGTGTGAGTGTGTGTCACCCTGTGAAGGACTGGTGCCACCTCCAGGGTGTGTTCCCGCCTTGCATCCAGTGATTCCGAGTAGCCCCTGGACCCACCACAACCCTGAACTGGATAAGGCTTACAGACAATGAATGAATGATATCTATTACATGCTCAAAAAAATTCTTATTCTGATGTATTGTATTATATAATGTATTACTATTACAATAAAATATCAAGGTATCGCTCATCGACAAAGACTTGTGTGTTAGTAAAAGCTGCACTAAGCCTGGTCTCTGCCCCACTGCGCTCCATTCTGATCTGGGACAGCTGTTCAAGAGGATTAAGCCTTTTAAAACAAACCATTCTCCAAGCTGCCCTGACACGAGCTTCAGCCTGGAGTTGGTGCAATCTCAGCCCACCCCAGGGGACCTACCCCCTCGGGACAGCCTCACAGAGGTGGGGCCAGGGCATAGCCCGGCTGAAATGGATCCCTGTCAATATAAATCACCTTCACCATGGCTGAACCTCACTGATATGCTGAGTGGGCTAGAACACATGTGTTTGATTGTGTGTGCGTGTGTGTGTGTGTGTGTGTGTGTGTGTGAACCTGGGTTATAGTGCCATGTCTCATTTCATGTATAGGTTAATGGCAGTGTGGAAGGCCTATTGTCTAACTTTGAATGATTCTGTACTAGACCCGTGGTTAGCAGAGATGCATCAGGGCTTTTGTTAAAGAAGAAGAGTGATCATCCTCTCAGCCATCACAGCAGACAGGGTCATCTCTGCAGATTAGCTCAGAAAAACCTGATCCAAACCAACGGCCTATGGGCACATCTATCAAGCCAAGACAAAAGCACACTAAAACATGTCTATTCGCAACCCCCCCCCCCCCCCTCCTCTTAAAAGAGGGAACAGAAATCCATCTCGCTAACGTTTGGCAGTCCACATTAAAACGCCGCACGCAGGGAAAGGAGTAGAATGACGAGGAACTTGTTTCTCACGCTGTTGTGACAGCGAATGCAAATAGCCTGGCTTTCCCCTAGAGAGAGGGAAAGAGAGAGAGAGAGAGAGGGAGAAGAGCACAAATAGAAAGATCGAACAGAGTGAACCAGTCAACATGCAAATAGGAGAGTGCTCTCCACCTCTCTGGTCGCTTTAAACCTAAAAAGAAAAAAGAAAAGAAGAAAAAAAACATCTCCCACTCAACCCTCACAATATTATATCAATAATTGCTGGAAAAAATTAAACAAGTAAAACAATGAGCTTGCCTCAGGCTCCAATCTCTTCAAATCAGTCTGTGCATTTTAAAAGAAGGTCACTTTTTTCTACCCCCCTCTCTTTGGATCGGTGACACGTACACGAAACGAGCAGCTGACCTGAGTTTGAATTTAGAGTGTTCATTAATAGGATATTATGCCATATGCTCGCTGCACTGTCTTATTTTAATGCTTGGCACTGACTTGAGAATTTGTAATTAGTGACGGTATAATGAGGGTATTGGAGGGGCTAATACAAGGTGTGGAGTAGGAATAGATTTGTTCACTGTACTGTAAAGCTTCTAGACGAGTAGACATGCGTCTAGAAGCTAGGCCATTGGAAAGTGTCACCGGTTTTCATGCAGAACCGACCTAAGGAACCAGAGCTCTTTGCTGTCTGCTCTGTTCCGAGCCATTCACGTAAAACAACCCCAGCCACAACCTTCGCACAGGTCTGTGAAACACTGTAGCCATCACTAATTTACCCTCTTAATGATCTTCATGGCTGTGCTTGGAGGACAAACGGTGCAGCGGTCCCCTCTCGGTCTTGCTCTGCTGTCCCAGCAGTTTGCCCTGAAACGCTGTCAGAAATTATGCTGTCTGAGCTGAAGTGTCACTCCGTAATTCAGACCGCCGCATGCTAAACCTGCAAACAAACACATTTCTCAAGACGCAGCTGTAAATAACAAAGCACAGTGTACCAACACAGACGCATTATCCTCTAAGAGGATGGCGCTCAGGAGCTCTGCACGCTGCAGACAATGAAAGAGAAATTATGGAGAAGTGGAGGACTATAATGGACTGCACCCGCTTGGAACACCCCATACGAGACTGTGAATCATCACAGCCCAATCGCACTCTGGCACATCACTGTAATTCATTGACCAGAATAGTGACAGTGCAAGAGATGTGCGACTCCATGTGCGAGCAGTTTTGCCAAACGCGTGATCCATACTGAGGAGGCAAGCCAGCCCCATCCCCAGCTGCAGAGAGTCCCATTATCATTATGCATCTTTCTCCTTCCCTTAAAAAAAAAAAAAAGGAAAAGTCTGTTAGTTAGAAAAGTTCTCAACCAGAGAGGCAAGTGAGCGAAATAAATTCCGCTTGCGCCCCGCACATGACATTGCACATAAATATTCAATAAATTAGCCTGGGCCGTTTTATAGATTGATCAGTCATCTCTGGCACTCAGTGACAGGCAATGCTGCGGCTGAAATATTAATGCTGACAAATTAGGGATTTCTGAGTAAATGATGTCACATCGCACGGCTTCACTCAAATTTACTCCTTGGCACGGGGCACATTCAGCTGCACAGTAATGCACTTGCACACCGCACCCCTCCCTCCACAAACCCCCACATCCACTTCTGCCTCAAAAAATGACATTCATTATTTTATCGTTAAGCTGGAGTCATTCTTTCCCTACGCCAGGCAAGAGCAAAAGGAATAAAGGGAGAGAAAATTAACCTCGTGAAGGCCAAATCCACCCTGGTCCTGTGCAGCGTGGCCCTGCTGAAATCGGGCTCCTTATTCAGCCTGGAGTGGCACGCTCCTATTTCAGCCATTCAAAATCCAAGTGAAGGGGGAGGAAAGGTGTGTGTGTGTGTGTTGGGGGGTGACTCTTGGGATGTGAAGTGGAAAATGGCTGCGTGTACAGGATGGATTCTGACAGCGTCCCTGGGGAAATACACCTGACTGTGTGCAGTGGCTGGGCAGACCCTTAAGAGGAGGGGGGTCAGGGAGAGCCAGGGTCTGGAGTCAAGGAGAGGATTTCTCCACATCTGCACTATTACAGACAGCACAGAGCCTGAGCCATTCACTCGCTGGAATTCACTGACAGGACCAAGACACAGTGCCTCAGATTCGGGAGAAGTTCCAAGAAATATTCCATTTCAAAACGGCAAGGGAGTGATCACAATTGGAAGAGAAAAGGCTTCCAAAAGGCCTAGATGCATGGATCTAAATATGTATTTCTACAGATCTCATTTCCAAAAGGGTATTTTTTTAAAGCACTTGGACATTAACTTATACAGAGGTGCAAAGAAAGATGTTTAAAGTTTACACTGATAACCTCAGCTGCATATTGGAAATAACCTTTAAAGAACAATAAATAAATAAATTAGAATCACAATTAGATGTTTAACATGTAACAGGTGAGGTCAGAGGATTAAAGGAGCATCCACCCAAGCCTTGGGTCCACCCTCTCTACAAACAAGGAGAAGTCATGGTTCTCAGCAAAAGTCAAGACTGCAAAGTATTGAGGTCTTTCACCAAGCAGAGTCTTATACTGGTATTTTGGAGAGATGTTTGTTTGCCGTCAAGATACAACTAGTTACAGTAGCAGGGCTTTGTAGACAGAGTGAATGTGCTTGAGTGTCCAGATCTATCTCCTATTGAAAATAGGAGAAGAACCAGACTGTTGAAAATTTCACTTTCAAAGCAGCAACAATTAGTATCTTCACTTCCCAAATGATTCAAAGTACAACTAAAAGAAAATGTTCCCCTGCTCCAGTTTTAATTTTGAGTGTGTGTCAGGAGTCGATTTCTAAGCTTGTTTAAAAGCTACAGTCCTTACTAGTGATGTGTCGGTCGCGAACGAACCGGTTCAAAGAGCCGGCTCTTGTAAGTGAACGATGAGAACCGGTTCCCGTCTAAGACCGATCCATTTTTTTCTAAGGCTTGTCATTCAACCAGTCAGAGAACAACAAGCAAAGGTACCAATCAGCGAAGAGTTATACCACCAAGCAGGGAGGGGAGGGGTCAACCCCTCCAAGCTGAGACACTTGGCCTTCCAAAAAATAGTTGAAGAAAATGTTAAATCAGTTAAATGTTTGTTGACAATTGTGGTTGTTTTAATCACTGCCGTTTTGCACTTTGCAGAGTATTTGTTTATTTTATTACCCAGAAATGGATGATTATTTAATTTAATAAGCTATTTTGTAATACCTACCTTTTGGGATCCATTGGCTATATTTCAGAGTTTACAAGTGATTTTTTATTAAGGTGTTTAAATAAAAATCCAGTTATTTATACAACTGAATGTATGTGTGCAATCAGCGAGTTATTACAAGACAGCCATAAAAACAATTGGCCATTGCAACACTATTTATTATTTTTAATATTGAACAATAATATTTTGTCCATATAGTCATGTAAAATGTAGGTAATATTGTTCTGAACCAGTGGAAATAAGTGGTAAAACAAAGAGCCATTTCCGAGCCGTAAAAGTCGGCCCTTTATGAAGAGCCGAGCCAAAGGAGCCGGCTCCCCAAAAAGAGCCGAAATTCCCATCACTAGTCCTTATATTTTGGGGCATTTGTGGATTTACAGACCTCTGTGGTGAGATTTGTAATTGTGCAGAGAATGTCTGATTCTACTGGAAAGTAGAAATTTTATAACACATATTATATATATATAAATATATACAATATTTAAGACACACGTTTGCTGTGAAATACTCTGTTTTTTAAAGCTAACACAGTCAGAGTGGTGTTCACTCACTTTTATGAGCTCCAATTTCCATACAGGGCCATTTTGTATTTCTACAGTTACTCACTGTAGTCCATCAGTTATTTTGTTAGCATCTTTCACTCTCTTCCTCAATGGTCAGGACCCCCACGGCACCACCACAGAGTATGAATTATCCAGGTGGAGGAGCAATCTCAGTGCTGCAGTGACACTGACATGGTGATGGTTAGTGTTTGCTGTGCTATTGTGTGTGGATCTGACACAGCAGGGCTGCTGAACATTTTAAACCCCTCCGTGGCCTGAGAATAGTCCATCAACAGTGCCCTGTGACTACTGATGAAGCCCTAGAGTGTGACCAACACAAACTGTGCAACGCAGTGGTTCAAAACTCCAGCAGCATCTGCTGTGTCTGATCCACTCGTAACAGCGCAACACACGCTAACACACCAGTTTTCAGTGTTGCTGAAACACACACAAATACCGTTTCTCTGAGGTCAAATATGGAGTGAAATCCTTGATACTAAAGCAGTTATATTAACAATTTGGAGAACCCTTGAATGTTTTTTAAGGTGTGTACCATCAGTTTCTCTCTGAAATGGCTCTCCTTTGGAATTCCTTGTTAAAGAAAACTCTGATTCATGATAGCAATGATTAATAGAGAACCCAATTAGAGCTCTCCAGAGAATCGGCAAACACTTATTTAAAACAACAAGAGGAATCTGTATTACATAACAGTGCTTATCCTGACACTGAATGCCTGTTAAATATGCAGTGGTCCTAAAATTGACCTGTGCAGTGGTGTAGCATTACGGGAGAGGAATGCCTCTGCTCAGCAATAAAGCCAGGTTCATCTGGCTGTAGTCAGCCTGTAATAGATGAGGCCTCTGCTGAGAATCAATAATATCGGTGAGGAATCGCCCCGTTGCAGGACAACGAAAGATGAGCCCTCACTCCTCCATCAATACCCGATTGCGGACCCCTCTCTTTCCCCAGAAGCTCCAAGGCTGGATCAGCACTCTGCTGTGCTCTATCAGTGCCCAGAGGCCTCTCACAAACCCCCAGCCTTTCCCTGATACTCATCAGTGTTACCACACAAGCTGCTGGCATCTGAAAGCAAGGAGATGCAACAAGAATCATCAGAGCTCTCCTGCACAAGCTAGCACCTCAAAGCAAGGCAATGCGTCTGATCTGAGAACAGCACTTTCAAATGAAATGCAGATGATGAAATGGATCTGTATCACCCAGAGAGCAGATACGCGGTGAGTTTCTTCACGGAAATTTACAACAGGTCGATGTAAACTCCTTGTGAGGAAAGATGAAAGTTGCAGCTTGGACCCAGTATCAGCAGACTCCACAGGGACATCTGTATGAGTGACGGAACGAAGAGTAAAGGCAAGACCTGCAGAGCTCTTTATTGCTATGTGTCTGGAGTGGAGCCTCTGCCATCTCCACTCAGCTCCAAGGCCAAGGCCAAAGCCAAAGCCTCGACTGCAAAGGTGTCCCCAGAAGACGAGTCCCCAAAACTTGAGGTAAAAAATACCTGTAGTGTGTCTGTCAGCAGTGCTGATGAGTGGAAATAGACCTCTCAACTGCGCTCTTAATGCAATCACTTCCACACAACCCAGCTGCCATCTTTGATGCCGAGCGTTTTTGTAAATTCAGAGCAAATTACTCCGTCAGAAGCCGGCGGCGCCTGTCTGTCAACTCTGAAGGGGAGGGTGATGTCGCCCAGACAGGTGACTGACAAGGAGGCACCAGGGAAAAACAAGACGTGGTGGAGGTGGAGGAGGAGAAGGAGAAGGGGGTAAGAAAAAAAAAGGGGTGAACAAGGGAGGGGGAAAGCAAGAGCTTTTTTACCCAGTGTCCCTTGGGCGCTGCAGTATCAGTCAATCTGAGGGCTAATTCGTGTCAGAGCTTGTATCCTATCTCCTTGAGAGGAGAGCAGGAGGTTGATAAAAATTGAAGTGGAAATGAAGTTGGATGCACAGGAGGATAGGCACAACAATGGTGTGGAGAAATAGGCTCGTATCCGCCATGCACTTTTTTTTCCCCGCGTTGAGAGGAGATCCCTGACCTTGCATCTGTCCTTGCCACTCACAACTTTCCTGCATGTGCCAGGCCGTCTTGCCCCATCCGCTTGCTCTTTTGATCGTTCACTTCTTTTCCCCCATTCCCGATAGTCAGCACATTTTAACACCTCTCTTTCACTCTGGAAATCTGACAAAAACCGAGGTTGGATGTAGAGAGTTTTAGGGAACTGGGCGTGTAACCGGACGGTTGCCGGTTCGATCCCCAGAGCCGGTAGGTCATGACTGATCTAACCCCCAACTGCTCCCCGGGTGCCGTAGCTAGGGCTGTCCACTGCTCTGGGGTTTGTGTGTTCACTGCCCCCTAGTGTTCACTAGTTTGTGTGTAATTATGTGTTTCACTGCACAGATTGGGTTAAATGCAGAGAACAAATTCCTCTGTGTGCAGCACAGTAGCCAATAAAGTGATTCTAATTCTAATTCTACTATCATAAAAAAAACAAAAAAAAATTACTTTTATATTTATCAGCGAAAAACGATGTTGTACTAAATTATTCTGAAGTAAATCTACTCCTCTTGTTTTCTTGAAATCTTTACACCCAATAAAGCAAATATAAACTGCAATTATTGTCCAAACACAGGAAAGTGTTCAGAACAGTGTTCTCACAACTCTTCAGAAACATTTCCAAAACCCTCAATAAACCCTCCACCTGTTCCACTGTGAAAGCTCCCCCCACTGTCCCTATAACTAAATAAATAAAGGTTTTCTATCAAGCTCCTCAAGGCCTAACCAGTGAGATACCACACACCTACGTATTGGAAAAACACCTACCAGACTCTTAGGTGAAGATTTTCACTGGTAAATCTACATCCTAGCCACGTTTGAGAGGAACAAACCACTGTTTACAGTAACAGCCCCTAAGACCTTACTTACTGTGTTTGGGACATTAGCCACAGCCAATGTGCAGCTTACACCTCGATGATGTGAAGGCAGCCAGTTGGCACTAGTATGCTCTCCACACATTAGACTTTAGGAGATGAGAGAGAAGGACTGAGCCAGCTTTCTGAAGATGGGCATTATATGAAGGCCACAGTTGCAGATGTTGCAGGGTAACACTTCTAGAAGAAATGCTCCTGGATTATCTCAAAGTGTCACAACCTCAGTTTTACATGTCCATTTATTCAGCAGTGCCCCTGGCTTCTACACAGAGTGTTCCAGGAGGTCTCCCATCCAAATACTGACCAGGCTGACACCTGCTTAGCTTCACTGGAGTTGCACATGCTGATGTTATCATGTAATCATACATGGTGCAAATCATTTATGCTCTTTGAGTTGTATATGGAGTTTTTTTTTTACCTTAATACTAAGAAACATATTGGATTTCTAGAGTGTAATACCCGCATGAAAAGGAAGTGCACAGCCGTGTGCACAGGGTGGGTGTATGTGTAACTGAGAGGCAAATTATGAATAAGTAGCAAATCCAAAACAGGTGGAATTAGACCTGCCTCCGTTAATGACATCAATTAAGTGGCAGATTTGTTGTCATTTTGAGGGATTTGCTGATGGATCTTGTGTGTCTCAGCCCTCTTCCTGCTTTCACGGTGTTCTTTGTGAACTGGAGGGAAGCAGAAGACATTTCTCCAGCTCCACCCCTGCATGCGCTCAAAGTTAATGAGATGCAAGCGTACGCGTTATCATGCAGGCACCAGCAGCTGCCAACAGGTACGTTTTTGGGCTTTACACAAGACTGGCAGGTGGTGGCTCAACGGCTGCTTGCAGGAAGTTTAATACCCCCCACCCCCCTCTTACATCCCACTGATGCATTAACAAGGGATGCTACCGCCAAAATAGGAAGCAATAGCAGAAAAGTAAGCACTTGAATTTAGAATCCAACACAAAATCCACAAAAGACGAGGGAGGGGAGGTATTTAAAGAATGTTTCTAGGGCCTTTTAGAAAGTTGACAGCTCCTTCAGTGTTAATGGCATTCTACAGGGAACAACAGGGCTGTCCAGAAGCCTCTTCTCTGCACAGAAATTTCAAATCCAGGCTCAGGAAAGCTATACAAAGCTAAAAGGAAAAGAAGACAGAGAGGGTGATGTGAACAAACAGATGAATTACCAGGGATGGCTCAGTTAGCCCAGGCAGACATGACCTTTCCTTACAGTCCACTATGGATAAAGCAGATTAATCTGGTCTACACCCAACTCCAAATAGATTTTTTAAATAAACCTTTGCCCCAGACACTGGTCACAATTAACACTGTCTAGCATCCACTCTAAAAACAGCAACAAGCTCAGGTCCAGCATGACTGAAATGGTGCTGTCAGACAGACTTTAAAGCTAATGTAATTAGCATGTGTCTGTCTAGTGCCTGATAGTTAATGGTTGGCGCTCTGACTATTCAATGTCCAACTGTTAATGTGGTGTTAACAATCAAACAGAAAAATGAGCTTTTAAGTTATTACTAGAATAAATATCATATGTATTTTGTTATTTATTGGGTTTATTTTTAACAGGAACCATGCACAAATTACATTAACCTCCAAAGAGAAAATATGATTTGCACCAGAGTTACCAAAAAAGCTAGTTTTCATTTGCTGTCCCTGGGCAAGTACAAACATGTCCAAAAAATAACCATTACAACTATCCTACATGCTTTTAAAAACCGGGTTCTTCTATGCTCTTAAACAAAACCAAACAAAACAAAAGACAGTGACTATATGATTTATAGAAGCACTAAAAGAGACATTAAAATGGCAGACATCTTGGTAATTTGCATTTAGCTTAGCTTAGCATAGCATAGCTTAACATATATGTATGAAATATCACACAGTGAAAGTGCACGGGTTTGAGAAGCATGTATGAAAGAAAATGAAGACGATTTCTGTGGTGAATAATGTAACAGTAGTCTCTGATCTCTGTGAGAAGTCTAGTTTTTGGGGAAAAAGACCTAGCCCTACAAGTAAGCTGCATACACTCCTGAATAATGTACACGAACGAACATACATGTATGCTCACACCCATTCGTGCAAACACACGCACACTCTCACACACACGTACCAACCCTACCCCCTAAACTCTCTAAGCTGGAGACAGAGGCTTTCTCAGACCATGAATAAGGAGCTGTGCCAGGGCATATTTTAGGCCATGTTTTGGTGCCTCATCTGTCAAGAGACCATGCATGACAGGAATATATTAGGGAGATAAAAATCAGTGCATAGTGCAAAATAAAAGACTCGTTTACATTCTTCATCTGTAAAACACAGCCCAATATCTGAGTAAGAAATATTTTAAGCAAACAATACCAAATGGAGATGTGATAATAAACTCAAAACAGGAACTAATGAGAATGACTACAGGTGTTAAAGTAAAACAAATAAGAAATTGTTTGTAAATTTGTATCAATGAATGAATTTGCAAACATCTTAGGGCCTTAAATGTCTCAATAAACAGTGATGAAACTGTGCATCAGTTTCAATCCAATAAATATATCACTTTAACCAAATTACTGCCAAAGTACACAACTATTAATTCTGTTGATGTGATACATTTTACTGATGTGGAAATTAAGTCAATATATCATTCACATAAACTCTATGTATGACTGCAGTCTCAGGGATTACAGACACCACCTGTGTGTTGCTCTCTCTTGTTGGGAAAAGGAGCTCTTTTCAGTTCAGCGACGGAGGCTAGACCTAGCAAGACCTGCCTGTGCTCCAGAGACCTCTGACCTTGAATACTGTGCTAATACCGTCAACTGCCAATGTCATGGACGGCTGGCAGCAGGGCCTTTGTCTCGGCCGGCCTCACCTCTCGCACAGCCAGACAAATGATTTCTATTTGTCCTCTACAGCGGAGGAAGAAGTTATCGATACGACCCACAAATGATGTCAGGGATTTGTCAGCAAAGCTTATGAATGACAAAAAACACCCCCCCCTCCAAAAACACCTTCTACCCTGGCCTGGAAGATTGAGAGTCCAAATACATTATTGATTTTTCTCCCTTCACCTTCTTAAATAGAAGCTCAGACTACAAAGGCAAGGGCTACAGCTTTTGTGTGCTAAAATGTAGCTAAAAGCTTTCAGGGTGAAAAAAAGAGGGAGAAAAAAGGCAAAAAGATAGGGATGGAATTATATATATAACATCTAACAGGGCAACCAACAGATGGGCTCGGTGTGGAAGATGCTGGCTTTGGATCGCTCCCGTTTTTGGCCCAGTTGTTTGTGAAAAAGATCAGGGAAACAGCTGATAGATAAATAAACTTTGAGGCCCGAACAAAAGGGGCGGCGAATGAGAGCAGGGCTTTCCATTGAGAAGCGCTTTGACGTCTGGTACAATGCCATGTGGATGCTCTCTTGCAGCCAGAAGACAAGGCCAGGCAGGATGGCACTGCAGCCAATAATCCCAGCAGCAGACACCACAAAAGAGAGAACAAATAGACCAGGGGAGATGGGGGGAAGACAACTGCAGAGGGAGGAATACACATTCCACTGAGGCATGCCATCTAGAAACACTGGCACACGAAAATACACTCTAGTGCTGAGCAATACCGACTAATTCAATTTCACAATACCTTGCAGATATCATAGTATCAGAAGATATTGAGTTAATATTAACGGCAGTACAGGCCTAAATGGTTCTTGACTTGAACATGTGTACAGGGATGTGTATAGGTAATTGAGCACTCTATCAAATCCTCAAGACCAACAGTTGCAGGTAGAAAAGGACACACTGCTAAAGACGAGCTCTTAAGCTAATGCTTTTGCTTTTTGTCTATCAGTTAAAATCCATTTCTCTGAAAATGTTGGCATAGCTTCCACTGAAGAAGGAAAACACCTGCAGAAGATGAGTTTTATTAGCTGCTTAACTGAGTCCTATATGTGATTTTACTCGTTTGATTCTTAAACCTACAGTTTTACTTCATCTAATTTGGAATAATAACAGAGAAATAAGGGCGGCACGGTGGTGCAGCAGGTAGTTGTTGCAGTCACACAGCTCCAGGGACCTGGAGGTTGTGGGTTCAATTCCCGCTCCGGGTGACTGTCTGTGAGGAGTGTGGTGTGTTCTCCCTGAGTCTGCGTGGGTTTCCTCCGGGTGATCTGGTTTCCTCTCACGCTCCAAAAGCACACGTTGGTAGGTGGATTGGCGAATCAAAAGTGTCCGTAGGTGTGAGTGTGTGAGTGAATGTGTGAGTGAGTGTGTGTTGCCCTGTGAAGGACTGGTGCCCCCTCCAAAGTGTATTCCCACCTTACGCCCAATGATTCCAGGTAGGCTCTGGACCCACCGCAACCCTGAACTAGATAGGGGTTACAGACAATGATAATAACAGTGAAATAAAAAAGTATTTATTAATGTCCTCTGCCTGATGCTGAATGTAACAGTGTCATCACATTAAAAAGTCAAGCCACAGCTGTTCAACAGCACACCAGCATCTCTGTCTTTACAGGATGTGGAAGTTCTTATAAAGGTTTGTCATAAACACACACATCATTTACCAAAATGGGAAGGTTTCTAGAGAACAAGTTTACACCAAGGAACTCATAACTTAAAAGTGGTTGATGAACATGGTTTGGTTGCTCATCACTAAATAGTACCTTGTTTAACATGAACGTATTGTTCCATTCAGTTTACATCAAAGAAATCTTGACATAGTTTATTAAGTGTTAACCACACAGTTTTTCAGTATTTTCTTTGAACTGGTAAATTTATCAATAGAGAAAAATCTATATTGTTTTGTGAGACCAAATCCATACTGACATTATTTCCAATACGAACACACCCTGAATCCCAAAGGTCCTTTTGAGGTTGAGACATAAAAAAGATGGATAAATTGGGAAATACTGCAAGGCACACTATCTGTCCCCACCGTGCTTTGCCTGCGTCACAGAGGAAAATGCGCACATATATATGGGGGGGGTGGGGGGGGGTCTCTGGCAAATAGAGTGGTGATTAAAACAAACAGCGGAGTGTAGCCTGCGGCAGAGAGGGACAGGGTAAACAGGCCGTCCACACGGTAAGCTGCCCGCCAGCAGTCTCACACACACACACACACACAGCACCACCACTGCTGAGTCAGAGACAAAAAACACACCGTAACCTCTATATCTCCCAAGAAATGTCTTTCCACCAAAAACTTTCATACATTCACAGCAAAAAGGTCCAAACAAAACCCATGGAACTTTACACGTAAAGGTTTTTATAAAAATAAAATAAAATTAATATTGAAACTTGTCAGAGCCATAGTGATTTTCTCACAACATTAAAAATGTGTTTATTCAAATGTTATGGAAACTACCTGGGAATTTCCAGCTGGTGTATTATTTCAGTTCAGTTATTGGAACAGTTTGTCTAATCCATACATAACTACTTCAAATGTTTAGACAAAATAGGTATAATATTTTGCTGATGTTCAGTAGTTCTTTTTCATCTTTGGATGCATTACGTCTTTCCTATTTCTGAGGTTTTCCTCGTTTTCAGTGTCACAACTAAACATAGAGAAGCCACTATTTTACCACTGTGCCATCACTTTCACTCACACTGCTTTGTGGACATTTTGGTTTTCGAAATGTTTGTGTCTAGAAACCCACAAGCCCAGCAAACCCTTTAACTACCCTTACTTTCATGCCTAAGAATCTTTACTCCGTTCCTGTGCGAGGTATTCAAACCCAGCACAGCACTGAAAGGCATCTGCCTCTGTATAACCGAGCGGGTGAGAGGATATCAGAGCACACGCTGTGGAGGACTATGGGAGCGATTTTGCCCTTTGGCCTTGAAGACACAAGGCTAATCCATATCTTACACATTTTTTTCCTCTGGGAGTTCCTTCGCTGTAGTGAGACGCAGGGCTCAAATGTCCTAGATCTCAGATCAAGCCGTTGTTTGTATCTAGGGCATTTTTTTTCTGTCTCCTGGGGGTGTCTAAAGCCTTTATGAGGGATTTATTTCACATATCTGAGACATTCATATGTGATATATTCACATATTTATCGCCTTTTCTAAGGAAGTTAACGCAGCCTGATCTTGCTGAGCTGTTCTTTAAAACCACAGTCAGGGATTTCAGAAGAACAAAGTGGCAGCCCCTGCACTGCGTTTTCCAAACACTAAAGGAACGGGTTTGGGGCGTGCTTCTCTCCTAATGCAAGTGCAAGAGGCAAAAGCCAATGACATCAAGAAGCAGGTTTAAAAGCTCAGAGTGCTTTGTTTACCTTTGTGTAGGTCGGAAATAAAAGAGTAAAATCCTCTACTGTTGAGCTCACAGTGGAGTGGAGCAGTTATATCTGGAGAATGTGAAATAACTGCAAGAGTCAAGGTGTTATACATCTGTCGCAAAACAAAAATGGCTTTACCGATTTTTAATTGTGGCTCAAGAAAAGTTCCAAACAATCTCTTCTTAAAGTTAACTGATTAAACTGAATCACCTAGATCAGGGAGAGGTCCAAATAAAAAAAAGAACTGAGGCAGCCTCCCCATCACAGTGGGATTGACTGAGGCCAGTCATTTGTCTGGATGTAGCTTGGGTTTTAATGCCTTGGCTTAAAACAGCAGAGGATCTGCCAAGATCAAGTATCAGATCTCAAGGCATTTGTGAAGCATATGAAATCACTCTAGATGCTCTCATTCTCCTCTAATTGAATTAGGAGCTTTCCCATCACAGACTGGGACTGACTTGTTTTTTCCAGGAGAGGATAGGCTGCATGCCCGAGGTGTCAGGGCTAAGTCCTCCGGCCTAAAGCCCCATTCTCTCGGCACGCTAGCACCCCGATAAACATCTGATGGGACAGGGTCAACCAGGTTCTCATGACATCACTCACCAAATAACAGAGCTGCTCCTAACCAATCAGGAACAGCCGAGCAGGACCAACTCTGTCAATGTCATGACGTACCGGCTCTGACTTTTTGGATGGATGGGACCAAATGGTGAAGTTATTCTGTTGGTATCGTATCCTGGAATCATTCAGTCTTCATATTGCAGATGTAGAGAGAGGCTAAAATGCCTCCTACTATACATTCTCAGTTATACTTTACAGGTATTTTATCATGGTACTTTCACTTTGACCAGATGATAGATCATAGAACAATGGACAAGAACAGATCAAGTGATTTTTTAAATATACTATTAACAAGCATTTTTCTAAGTTGTTAACTTTAGCATTTATGTATTCGAACTCAAAAGTGTCGTAGGTGTGAGTGTTTGAGTGAATGTGTGAGTGTGTGTTGCCCTGTGAACGAGTGGTGCCCCCTCCAGGGGGTGTTCCTGCCTTGTGCCAGGTAAGGCTCTGGACCCACCGCGACGCTGAACTGGATAAGGGTTACAGATGATGAATTTATGTATTCAGCTGCTGCAGATTGTGATTTGGAGGCCTTTACATTTATTTAGTTTTGCAAAATGTATGCAAACAAAAGCAGAAAATCTAGAGTGGAGATATTTTGTGAGGCTTAAGAGGCTGATGTTATATTTAGAGGGCAGCAGTGTTTAAAAAAATGTTAATTTGAGCTGAGTTGTGAGTGTTTAAGCATCGATAGCTGGAAAGCAGGATCTGGCCTCTTTGGATTTATACTTTAAAAGTTGCCTACATTGAAAATAAAACTGTATTAAGACTATTAAACACAAATGTTTATATTTAAATTAATTATTAGCTACAATTTCACACAGGCCTTTTTACCTCACTTCCAAAACACCCTTCGAAACTAACACTCACAGTCCTGAGTGTTCTCACCCTGTTGGCAATCTGAACATATTTTTTCAGCTCTGTGCAGAAAGAAGGCTCATGGTCACGATCAGCTAAGATAATATTCTCTAACTTCAGCTGTCCATATTTTGTCAAGAGCTAAAGCAGCCCTGGTGCTGCATTTCAGATGCAGCCTTATGATGTCTGACCCTTCCTGCAGTGGGACTCCAGAGGTGTGACCTGTGACACCCTCAGCGGCCTGCTCTTGACCTCTAAACAAAGTTGCATAAACTCCCCTAAACTCTCCTGGTGGTGGCAGACCCCCCAGTCAAGCCACAGCCAACAGTCTGCTTTCTCCTTTGTATACAAGGGCCCGGCTCTAACTGCTGCTCCTTAGAAAAACAATCTGTCTCGCCACTCATCTCAGGGATTACTGCACACAGGCCGGCTCCCACCGATTAAAGACAAAGGAGAAATTAAAAAAAGGGAACTATCAACAAACAGAGACACACTGACAGAAAAGTGATCCAATTCCAGCGATAACCCAGCGACCCACTGCGGTGGAAATCGCTCAAGGTGCAAAGGGACAACTCGAGCAGTAAAGACTCCGAGCTCCAGTGTGGAGGCTCAGAATCAAGGTTATCTGCATACACACAGATGTGCGGCACAGAACTGAGAAGCTTTCCCACTGCCGATGAAACTGTGTGCCTCCGACAACTAATTAGACACTGCTAGTGCAAGGAGGGAGAACAGCTGGTCAACAAACAGAATCCGTTTGTATGTTGAATACATGAAAATCAGCACAACATACACGAAAATGTTCTCTATATATCTACACTCATCCATCAATCGAATTGAGCACACAGTGGAAACCCACACTGACACTGGGAGAACACAAACACTCCTCACAGGCATTGGGGTTGTATACAGCACTGTGCAAAAGTCCTCCAGATCATTAATATTATTGCAGATTATTTATCTTCTCAATAAGCATGATGAACATAAACACATTCATATATTCATTCATTATCTGTAACTCTTATCCAGTCCAGTGTCGCGGTGGGTCCAGAGCCTACCTGGAATCATTGGGCGCAAGGTGGGAAGACACCCTGGAGGGGGCGCCATCAATACAGTACCAGTAATTTATATTTTTAAATGGATAAGTAAGAGCATTGTAAGAGAGTTAACAAGACACTGCACCTACTGACACCATTCTGAAGAGAGCCACGGTGGTGTGTGTGGACAGAGAAAGAGGAGAATTTAGCAGCATAACCACTGCAACTGGGGGAGTGGCAGCGAGAGATCAGCGTGGCCCAAAAAGTGGCCTCAACGCTGGCAGGCAGACAGCCGTGAACTGCAACTTTACTTTGTCAAATCCTCCCTGAGCTCATTACCGCCCTGTCCCCATTGTGTTAATTGAAGCCACAGTAACGATGCTCCTCGCTTGCTCTATAAAAGCGGAAGACTTGTCATTTTCTCTCCCCAGCTCTCCCTCAAGCAACACAGGTAATTGAATTGTGGCAGGGATCTCGGTAAGCTGGCTTGTTTTAATAACTTCACTAGATTATGTTTAATAAGTGTGCCTTAAATGGTCTTTAGTCTGGCCAGGGAGGATGAGGAAGGGCAAATGTGATAATATAAATGAGGGAAAGGCATTTTTGCCCGCTTTGGGGACAGATGTAATCGCAAGGGTCTTGTCGGTCTGTCTGGGCGCACGGTTCAACTCGGGGACACTGGGAAAGCGGAACCGACTGCGACTTGTTTCCACTCATCAGCTTTACTCACTGAGTGCTCAGGAGACTCACGTAACCTGCTAGAGCAGTGACAGAGCCCAACAAACAACAAACTTATTTATCTGTGACCCTCAAACACACAGCCACTGTGTTTAAAATCCCTCAGCTGTTGTACATCAGGAAGCACCCTCTATTGCGTTATAGCTTTAACATGTTTGGTAGATTTTGGCCTGTTTGGAAGGCAGCTGTCTTCTCAGAACCAGAGGTGAGATGTGACACTGCTGAGGAGGGTCTGCAGTGGCCAGGTGTCATAATCACCCATCTGCCCCAGCTTAGCCACTCTGAGGTGTAGAAAAACACTCTGAGGTGCAGAGGGAGACACATAGGCCTTTGAAAACAAATACGGGTCATGGCATGGGTGTCGCTTCAGAATGGTTGGGCTGTGAGGCTTAACCCTAGCAGTCAGTCATTACATAGTGAGTCACACAATGAGTTTAGATTTACATACTGTATGGAGAGTTGTGCATGAGCTATAAAGCCAGGTAAAAAAAATGTAAAACCCTCTAGAATATCAAACTACATAGGAGTCAAAGAGTTAACGTCAGAGTGTGCTGTGCCTGATAATTTCTTGTTTGAGTTTACCCCCTCTAGTGGCTGACACTGACTGGAGATTAAGGGTCCAGAGGGTGTGGCTATAGCAGGAACACACACTCTGACCTCACATTAGTCCAGACTACTGCCCCTGATTTATTTTAAAAATATATATGTATATTTTTTATTATTCGTAATCTTTAAATATATATAAATATATAAGATAAATAATAATAATAATAAGTACAATTAGAATTACAGGGAAAAGCAGAAAGGGAAAAGAAAGCAGAAAGACAGCAGAGAGAGAGAGAGAGAGAGAGAGAGAGAGGGAGGTTTGATCAGCAGTCAGCAGGGTGTGTTTGGGTGACACTGGGTTACAGGCCGCCGTCACGCAGACACCTATTTGCATAATATTGTGTGTTGTCAGAGAAGTGACGGCTCGCGCAGGTAGTTATCTGAGGGACGCTTGTTTCCCCACGTCCAGCTCGCCTCTGCTCGTCACGCCGCTGGACAGAAGGCATCCCCAAGCCCTGTGATTACTGTGTCAACGTCTTTACATGTCGCCCCAGAACATGGCATACACATCTACATATACATATAAATGTAAATGCGCCCCTTCCATTGCCACCGCCACCGTCACCACCTCCACACGTGTCCGTGCACCTGCGTCGACAGCACTGACAGCCGGGATTGATTCACAGCTGTCTCCTCAGAGACAGCTACCTCTGACATCACCATCGTCGTTCTGCGGACAAGGACCAGGGAGTTAAACATGCAGAAAGTAAACTTTGACTATTTCTGCGTTTTAAAATGCCCTTCCTTGGAACTACTGCTTTTGTCAATGCTATCTAGCCTCGTGCAGACAAGCATTCATTTAAATGCCTTGTTCTATCTACGTCTTTGATGATTTAAATAATATAAAATAACTATCCAGGGACTGAAAAAAAATGCTCTCAAGCCAATACTTCCAAATGATTGATTTGGAAACAAAGACACAAGCATTTGGAGAGCATGCTCAGCACTGACAAATCAGTAATTGATGTTTTGTCTGTGCTGAACACCAGATGAGCCCTTGGTGCATTAGGGAGAGCTGGATCTCCAAAGTCTCAGGAAAAAAATGTGTCTTGTGACTATTTTTAATCCTCTTAAAAAAAAAAGAACCCTGCCTTTTTCTCAAATCCAAGCCATTTCCACCCATTCTAAGTTTGCTTTCACATCTATGTGGTGTGGATCAATGTAAATGTTCTTTAATTGGGTTTGTACTGATAGGTGTGAACACTTCACCCCCTGGTTCAGATGCACTGAAGTGAACTATGGCTTGCTGAAGATTTCAGGTTTCAGTCTGTTTCCAAGAGAATGTGGTGGGACCACATTTGTATGAGGGTTCGCCTTAACAGGACATGCTTGTTTTGACATTTGACCTTTTACTGTCACCCTAATCATTCAATATTTTTAATAGGTTAATTATTCTGATTCTCATTGCTTACATTTAAAATGAGGCATGATTTAACCAATCAATCGAACCCAACACAATACAGAACAAGAACAATATTTTTTTCTTTTCACAATGATCTTGTGCAGTCGAGGACTAGGTTTAATCCTCAGCCAGGACAGACGCCCCTTCTCACTATGTGTAGGATTATACATTTAATGAAGGATACGTTAGATTTGGGTTTAATGCTATGGTATCCCAGGTTAGTGAATGACAAATAGTTTGAATCTCGGAGTGGTATGCCACTCAACAAACAAACTCCGGTAGAGTTTAGTGTGCTATAGTCACAGTTATATAAAAATCAAGCAAACCAAACGAAATCAAAGTAGGCATGAAAACAATTTAAAACCATACATCAGGCCAGCACACGTATTTTTGGTTTTTCCACAGCAAGCTTGGTGAGCTTGTATCACACCCTTCATGCTGAGACTGGTCCTGGGGTGGGTGAGGAGGTGATATTGGTGCCTGATCTGGCGCAGGTCAGCAATGACGCGATGACGCCCTTTCAGCAACACCTTCAGTGTGATCTCCAGCAGCTTCCTTCTGCTGGATCTCTGACACCAACTGAAGCGTCCTGCACCCTTCAGCTCCACATGCCTGGGGGTGGGGGGTGGAGTCTGGGTGGCTTTGAACCAAAAGAACCAAAACAACTGTCTGTTTTGCTTTTATTTTAGCTTCATGGGCTGAATTTACTGGGCCTTTCTCCAAGTCAGACAGGAACTCTAAAGGAACTGCAAAAAAAAAAAAAGGAGCGTGAGTAGCTACAAAGGGTTTCAGGATCGGCTGCAGTTCAGTGACTGATGTTTTCCACCATCAGGTTCACTGCCAGAGCCTGACTCTTAAGAGAAGGAGCACAAAGATCTGACCATTCCATTTCCCTCAATCCAATCAGCACAGAGCTCAGCCAGAGCCATCAGAGTTAGCGCCGGGGAGGTGCAGAGAGTGATTATCCTGACCTCAGCAAGTGGGGGGTCAGTGTGTGTGCCAGCAAGATTGTGAGACAGGGGGTGAACTTAGTTTGGCCTTATCTGCCATCAGTTGAGACCCCCGTGTTAGTTTATACGTAATTGCCTTTGAATTGCAGGCACTTATGAAGTGACACCACAACAGCCGTAAAAAAGTGGCCCTCGTGTTCCGAATGGCTAAGGGTGCAGCGTGAGGCTCACTGGACCTTGACCTGCTCCATTCTAAGAGCAAAGGCAGCCAAGGGCCAGCCCAACATCAGCTCCAACGATGACTTCTGACACCTCACAAAATCGCCAACGGCTAACCCCCCGGCCGAGCCGCTCTTTGAAGAGAGTTTGCAGCCAGATGTCGGTGTCATTAAGTCCTTTCAGATGGGGGAGGAGCGGGACTAACGGTCCAGCAGAGTGACCGTTCCACTCTCTCTTGTTCTCTTACCACTTTTTGCTCCGTTTCTTACAGGTGTGGGTCTATTTCTCCCAACATTTATTTTTTTCACACAATACAGTTAATCTCCAAAGACAAACAATGTAATAATCTGCTAAATTAGAAAGCATGAAAATAAATAAAAGCATGAATGGCTTCTCTGTGGCCTATTTGGTTAAACAGTGTTTTATTTACAATAGAACTGTACTCTAGGTTAAAAAATAAAAAAGACTAACTTAATGTTGCTGTACACAGTTAATATCATGTCCAACTAGTGAACAGCTACTATATCACTTTCAAACTGCAACCTACACATTTCACATGAGGTCACTGAACTAACACCAAAGGGGAGAGCAAGGCTGACTAATGTCTGACTAAAGATTTTGTCGTTATAACCCACTACTCTGCGATAAAAGGCCTCATTCCAAAACATAAAAAAGAAAAATTTTGGGGAAACTGGGACCATAGGGTACTCAATTTTGTTCCACCTCATGTACCACATGTGTGTGAATGACAATAAAGTCTCCTTCAATCCTTGAATCCTAATAAAATTAAAAGCTAAACATCTGAACATGTGAAAATGCACTCTTTCAGTGTCAGAAAGTAGATCCTGTAATGAGTTCTACAGCCCAAATGAGGTGCTAACAAACCCCAGAAAACACCCTGACACTACAAGTTTGGTTAAGTTTCTGTAATGTATTTGATCAAGTACTGAATAAAAATAGTAAAAAAAAAATAATAAAAAAAAATATATATATATATATTTCTTTATATATCATTTCCCTTTACTTTGTATTTAAAATTCCAAAAATGTACATTATGTAAACATAGATTAAAATAAAAATATATTATTTCTCTAATTATCCTAAAATGTAATTATTTACTTATTTATAAATTTCTTGAATTTCATGGCAATATTGTTCTTATTTACAATTGATAATTGCATGGTTAATTTTATAGCGTTAAAATCTTTCTTCATAATGTTTGTGAACAAGTCCTGGACAAGCATAAACTAAGGTCAGGAGCGCTGAGGCTGAGGCAGTGAAAGAAAGCAGCGCGTCTCTGTGGCAGATGGCGGCTGAGTTTAATGTGTCCAGGAGCAGGCGAGAGTGAAGTCTAAATTCATACTCCCTTCCCACCTTTGATATTCAAGAGGATTACACCTTGTGTTCAAATAGAGGCAGGGGAGAATAGGGGAGAGAAAGGCGACACGACACAAAATGGAATTAGAGTCCGCTTAAAGGACTTCTTCATTTATTGTTAACTCCTTCCAGTTCATTAAGCCTAATCCTTATTAGGGTGTAAGTAAGGCTGGTCTGAATGGGCTGGCCCTGGCCAAGGGGACATGTGCGTCTATTGTGAATCTGCAGGGTTAATCCTGTCCCTGTAGCGAGGTCTGTGCTGGGCTACAGAACGGTCTGGGGTCCAGAACTCCACCAAAGGCCTGTAGTCCCTCAGGGTCCCAATAGGCTGGGGCCCCTGAGGCCCCTTATTCGAGCTTGCGGTGACAAGCGTGAAGCGGCAGCCTTTGTTAATCAATCTGCCGGCTGGCCACAGCTGGACACACGCAGGGTTCGTACGCTGACCGATTAATACAGATGTAAATGCCAATAAGGCCTCGTAATCAAGACACAAGAGGAAAAGATTGACTTTTTTAGGTGGGACATACGGACCGGTTCTCCCTGAAGAGCCGGTCCCTTAAGACTAGAAGAGTTTGCACAAGGCCAAATCAAACATGAATGCCAGCCAGTCTTTCTAGACACCTTCCCAAAGCCCAGAAACAGCGGGGGAACTGCAGATCAGAGAACATGCATCAACTGACCCGATAGAGAGAGAGAGAGCAGCTTGAGGGCACATGGATGAAACCTCCACACTGACGATCAACCACAGAGAGGTCACTGGGACAAACAAGCACAGATTGTATTTATAGGCAACAGAGAAAATATCAATAGCTAATACAAAGTGAGCATCATGAAGAGAAAAGGCAATGTTGACACCCGAGGTGCATTTTACTTCAATAGCACTTGCAATATCACTGCTTTTTGTTTTTTGTTTTTTATTATATAATCAGCATCACTTTTAATGTGAAATATATTAATCATGAAGAGGTGATTGTGTTGAGGTATCATTTACTCAGGCTCATAAAAATAAAGGCATGGAGGGATACCTTTGAAGAACTTTTCAACAAATGACACTTTTAAGAACTATTTCTGTAAAAGTTTAAAGAGAGAATGTCTTTAAACAGCGTGTGAGAGCCAAGAACTATTCAGTGATCTTTATTTTAAAGAATGCCGCAAATACAGAAGTTCTTGTAAAGCCGTTGTAGTGAGAACCCTCTATTGTCCTTCACACATATTAAAGCAGAGGTGGAATTGGCTCTGAACTGGGACCAGAATCCTATTCCAGAAGTAAAAGTCAGGGCTGAATAGTGTTCTGTCCATGTGTTTAGAAATTCAGTTAAAGCCTTTAAGAAATTTCATAAACAAATTAATTGGACATTTGGTAGTTTCCTCAAATTTTGGATGTGTGATATTTTAGTCGAAATTATTTAACTGTATTATTTTGAAAATGTATGTGAATTTTTTACATTTTTAAAATTCAATACAATAATCACACGCGAAATAACGAATTTCCACGAAGTAGAGGAAAGAGATTTTTTAAAATGTATTTAACGAGTATTTGGACTTTTAAAACCCTCCCTGTTACAGTTAACAACCCACACTTTGCATTAAACAGTCATTCTATAATGTTTTTCAGCTGGAACTACATGTGATATCCTACCAGTTTCTTTAACAGAGTAATTCCTAAGCTGTGATTTAGCAAAAGTAAATTTCACTCGGATGTGGACATGAACAATACATGTACTGTATGTATGAAATACATGTAAATGATATATTTTGTCACCTACAGGCCTAGTCTAATACATGTAAATAATAAAAAAGCCCCCTTGAAAAAACCCGCGAAGTAGCGAGTCCGCGAAAGATGAACCGCAATGTAGCGAGGGATTACTGTATGTGATCTATACAGCACATTAGCCAGTGCAACCAGAAAAGACTGTATTGACTGTTACGGAACTAGCTAGCTTATTAATGTCAGTTACTCTTTAATATCTAAATATAAAGTTAAATAACCAAATGGGCACTTGATATTCCTGACCTTCTACAAAAAAAAAAAAAGATATGTGAGGAAGATGGTTTAGTATATTTCCATGTTAATCAGTGACTCACATATATACTCATACTCACATACGCACTTAGTAAATTACACAAGGGGTGGTGTTTCTCACATACTCCCTCACATTTAGCGACTGCTCCACTAGGGGGTGCTTTGCATCAATGACTCTTTGTGTCCCAGTAATAAACATAGCAGTTGTATTGCATGAGTTAAAATCTTTTGTGGTGGTTTCCATGAAAGATGCATTAGATATTTCTCCATAACTACACCTCTTATTTTAGAAGCTGATTCGGATAGTTCCAGACTAATATTACTGTGTTTTCCTACTCTCTTCTCTATATAAGCAATAATAAATAGGCTTAAGGATTTAATTAGCAAAAAACTCTACATCAAAACAATCTTCTACATTATTCAGAATGCAGGACATGTGCTAAAATTAAACCTTAATGCAATTTAATGATGAAGTTTCCCAAACTAAGGTTCCTACATATTTGGCGATGTATCTAAATTGCGCGTGAGTTATTGTAAAATAACAGAGTAACTTATTTTGAAATCACCCTGTTGGTTGAAAAGGGCAGCTACAAAGGTAGGGTTTAGGAAACAAATAGATGTTTTAGCTTCATGTTGGACAGCTGTTCATTTCTCATGAGCAGAAACATCTGGCTAGCCAGCTAGCAAATTAACTAACTAGCTAACTAAATAAATAACTATCTATCTAAATACAAACAACAGTACGGCTTCTTTTAATTTTGTAATAGTGTCTGGTTGAAGTGTATTTTTAAACTTTACAGTTTTAAAACATGATTTAAAATATTTACATTTGCTGAATTTTATAGTATGCGATATCAACACATTAACATTTTTTGTTTTAATCGGTTAATCGTCTTTATTCTTTGTTCTCTCCTAAAAAGCTCAGTAAAAGGTGCTCTACTGAACATGAAGGTAGCTGGTGCTACAAAGTCTTCTGAATGGAGAGGCATAAACACGCCAACAAGAACAATGCCCTCAGATTAGCAGCCATTAGTCTACTGCAATGCTGCTATGTGCATATTAAGACCATCGTTTAGCACCATTTAACAAGACAGAAATCCCAAGTTCTAAATTGGAAATTCATTCCCCCAGGTAATTTCAATATGAGAAACTTGAAATGCATTTGATCTGCCCTAATTTCAATTAATTAGATGGGGATGACTGTTTGGGGAGACCCAGAGGGTCGCTAATGTGGGCCGAGGGGCCAGAAGGAACACATTGAAAAGTATGAAAGTGCCATCAATAAACTGCTGGAGACTAATTATTCCACAAATCGGTTTCCCAAAGTCTCGACACTTTAACACCAGCCTGTACCCTAATTACTGGTCACAGCATCTATTACTAACCACCCAGCCCACGGTGGTTATGCCACTCAGAGTATTAATGGCTATTCCACTGGCTGCTATTAAAGGCCTCAGAGTGCAAATGAGTGGGACTGTAAGTGTGCACTCGTGCTATTTGTGGCTTTGAAATAAAAATGTAACTAAATTTGACCTAAGTCAGACACAGATGAATCTCTGATCTGTTTATAAGAGCATGTTAACAGACCAGACTTTTTCACTTAACCTGGTAAATATGGCACTATTACAGTGCACTAGCTTTCTATATCATACAATTTATGTAATTGCATGTTTCTTTACATAATAATTAGATGTATTGAATTTTATTTACATTTGGCTTACATCCTCAACATATTTGAGTCTGTACTGACTGTATTATAACATTTTTATGCTAAAGATTTTTGTATATCTCAGACAAGCAACATATAACGAGCATTTTCAGATGATTAAATATATGTATTTTTCTATTTATGCAAATATATACAGTACAGCCAGTTACAAGTCTGGAACATCATTGAAATGCTTAGAACCAGTCTAAGGAGCAAAAATTAATTCTCAACTGTTTCTCGACAGTTCATTTGAAGTCATTTGAATTTTTTTTAATAGCATTTACTTCCTGTCCCGAAACTTCCTGACATTTTGAGATCATCATGTCTCATTCACTGTATCATTTTTAAGATATGGGGTGCACTATATTCATGGCCATGTTATACACTTATTTAGTAAAGCGAACACATAAGTGGGTGGTACCTCTGAATGTTCTTGTGCTTTTCTGTACACACTGTGGACAAGACAAATTATAAAAACATATTTTAAATGAATGAGTGTGAATTGTAACATTTCACTTGAGCTGTGATCATAAAACCCTCACTTCAAACCCTAATGTTCAAAGTAAATAACTGGATTGAGTGATTATTGAAACATTTAGATTATTTTCAACCCTTTCTTCTTTTTGAGTTTGAGAAACTGTAAAGTTTTGATTGAGCAGAGTCCTGTTTGTGGTTTTAAATAAAAAAAGCTGGATGTGAGAGATTTAAAAGAACTTAAATGTTATGACTTTGCAGCATGGCGTCTGAAGTCACAGACATGGGACCAGGGCAGCAGTGTTCAGTCGAGATGGCGGATGGTCTGGGGTCCACCGCTGTTAGTGAATGTGGACAGGTTCCTGTGTTTATCTTTGTGCGGGGGGTGGTGTTGTAACAGGTAGAATCACTCTCACACAACTCCAGAGTCCTTGTGTCGTGGTTTTGAGACACACATCGGGTCACTGCCCTGAGGAGTTTGGAGTGTTCCCCACAGTGCAGAAACACACACTGGTAGGTGGACTGGCCATACAGGAGTGTCCATACGTGTGAGTGAGTGGTGCCCTGAGATGGACTGGTGCCTTGGTTATAGACAATGAATAAATTCATGGTTAAATTAGTTAATAGTGTTGAGTACAAGAAATGCATAATTTTTTCTTTGTATCAAGCTTTAAATAAATTAAATGACAATTGAGTTTATGAACAACAGATTGCCTTAATTTGTTTGAGTTCTGCACTTATTCATGTTTACAGTTCTGTAGTAAATAACTGTGTTGTTACTTTAGCAATTTACTGATTCACAAAGAGTAATGTTTCCTAATTGATATCTGTATTAATACAAACATAACCGCTGGTTCTAACAGCTTTTTGAATCTAAACTCATATGATGTTAATTTAACATACAGCCTAATTAAAAAGATCAGCCTAAGGATCAGAATTAGAAATAGGTTTATGGTTCTGTTCTGATTTAGTTGTTATATTAAGCATGTAAGAACAGAAAACTGATTTCTTAACTGTGGTTTGTAATGTGCTCTGGTCTAAATTTCATCTTAATTAACATCAAATTACATCACACTTTTCTTATCGCCATCCATAACAGAAGGGGTTAACGTGATATGATAACAGTGGAGATATTGCAAAGCTGTGCACTCATTATTTGTGTTTTTTTTCTCTGCTTCTCTCTCTCTCTCGCTCAGGTGTAAAAACTCATATAGCAAGGACACCAGTGGCAGAGTGAACCCTGGCACTGTCATTTTCACACGAGTGGCAGGTAAAGAGTGGAGCGGTGGTGCTGATGTTTGGAGGGGGCACTGAGAGGAGAGTGAGAAGAGAGATTATGAGAGGAGATGAGAAGAGAGAGGGAAGAGAAGATGATCAGGTCTTTGCGTACCTCTGGCTGGGCGTCCCTCCAGCACCCTGCTGAATGTGCTTAATTGGCAGACCCGTGTGAATAGGCAGCTGTCCTGGCCGCTGCGCAATAAAAGGCAGAAGCAGCGTGGAGAGGCTGCTGGAGCGGCTCACTCTATTCTTCTGCTCTGAAAGGCTCTCTCTCTCACTCTCTCTCTCTCTCTCTCTCAGTCTCTCTCCCACCCTCGCCTCTCCACAACATAAAAACCTATCTAATCACTGCAGATTATCTGCCTCTAATGGTCACCCACGAGTGGGCTTGCTTCCCCTCCACGAGCCTGAGAGGGAGGGAGAGACATACAAATCAACAAATAAAGCTGATGGCTTACCGCAGCAGGGGGTCCGCTGTGGTGACACTTAAAAGCCAGTTTTTGGAAATGAATCCATGTACTGAACTCCCAGAGATCAGCTCACGGGCTGCAAAAAGAGCCACAGGCAAACAAATATGATTAAACAGGGACTAGCGCCAAATTGTTGTTTCTGCGCATGGATTACACAGACTATTTAGGCTCCAGCAGGTCAGACATGATTTTTGAGGCCATGATTTATCAAGACAAGCAAAAGGAATGACACCTCCACGTGAGAAAAACACAAAATTTGTCCACATTAATCAGACTTATCAGACTGATGCAAACTTGGAATCATTTCACACTTCCCCAACAGACCCAGATGCAGCGATTGAGCCTCCCCACATTGTCATTCATCCTCTCTAATGCCTGGCCCCAGGTCTGCTCGCAGGGCAGGGGTGCACGCAGCACTCTTTACCTCCCGGGGTTTCCATTATCCCACTACCATTCTCTAAAATGGAGGTCATATCAGGTGCCATTTTCACAACCTGCTTCTCCAAATGCACCATTTTCCTCACGAAATGACACACACATTATGCTTTAACAGAGGAGCCGATCAGAAATGCAAGCCCTCGCCCTCCGCCAGGACTTAAAAGGCAAAAGATAAACAAAAAATGAAATAAATCAGGGAAAAAAAATAAACATACAAAAAGCACAACAGAATAGCAGCTTCCTCCATGCAGTTCACTTCAGTTCAGATGTGAGTTTATGCACCATTTCTCTGGAGGCATCACGTTTCAAGCTCCTGCGAGGCTGAAGTTTGTGTTCTGGTGTTTGAAGGGAATGCCATTGCACAGTATTCTACAACGATGCAGCGAAGCAATGAAAATTATAAAATAAAATAGTAATATAACACTTATATATATATATATATATATATATATATATATATATATATAATTTTGGTTCCAATTGTCAGATGAATTATGCCATTAACAGGTGTGAAGGTATCATTTACAGTTCTCAGGTTCCATTGAAACATATTTAAAAGCAAATGTTAGCCTTATTACAAGGATATGCATCTAGAATTTATTTACAATGCTATTTATCATTGTTATTTTATAGTATCACAGCAAATTAGTCTGTTTTCAGGAATCCAGACTTCTAGAGAGTATTAATGGATTAATGGATGATCTTTGATTTGGTGGGAGACATGTGTTTTTATACTTTTTAAAAATCTCTGGACGTTACTAATTTTAAGCCTTTTATTAGTGCAGATAAATGCTGATTGAAAAGAGCAAAAAACGAGTCACATCTTATTTCCAACAAAAGCTCGAAGTGAAACCTCCAGGTTCAGTGCTTTCGGTTATACTTTTAAAGATGAAAAAACCTAAAGGCACAAAATAATACATCTCTGCATTGCCAAATAATTTGTTATTGTATTTTAGTGTGGCTTTACTGTATTCTCTTGTAAAGCATTTTTAAACTACTAAAGTTTTATTAGAACGATATTTAATGGAAGAGCTGCTTTTTTGCCATCTGCCTGCATCCTTGCTACAGTTCTTCCCTCCTTTTGACTAGTCGACAGTTCCCCACTGAAGTGATTAGTGGATGTCCAACTATTTGATTGGTCCATGCACCCCTATATGGTACAGTAATGTATAAATTAATATAAAAGTATAACACTGCTACCTTTAGGACTGTGTTCCAGAGGTGCTCAGACCATTACACAATAAATAGGATGGGACCTAGTGAAACCAGTGCCTTTTTTTCCCCAAAAAAACATAAATGAATACAGCTGTATTGCCTTATTAATGAATATTAGTACACGTCTATAATTGAAAGAGTCATAGTTTCCCATATTCTACACTGCTGTTTGTTATTAACCCACCCCCCCCCCCCAGCCCCACTCCCCACACTCCTCCACAGCCCGAGCTCTACAGCAGATGCCAGTCAGCTGCACAGTCGTCGGTCAGGGAGCTGCAGCATGGCCAAATACCTGCCTCTAAAACCAATACAAAAGGCAACAGCTGTTTATTACCTTCTGCAGACTGTGGATGACTATGGAAAAAAAAAAGTGTGGAAAAAAGGGACGGCAGCAGATTTGCGGGTGAGGTTTCTTTTCCTGCCATCTGGATAATTGATCGTTCGATATCATAAAAAAAAAAAAAAAGCACACTGTGTCATAATGGCCCACTCCTAAAAAGCGAGACGGCATGTGTGTTCATCTATTTACTCTTATGCTGGCTTTTTATTTGCACGCATTCCTAGAACTCGTCATGATGATTACCGAAGACACATTATGGGGGGATTAAGCATCATGTGCGGTGGGAGATGATCAATGGGCCGCTTTTATCTGTCATTTAGGCTTCATTCACCACAGCTATACAGATGCGCCACACTCGTACACAGGGGTGGAGGGGGAGCCTCTAAAATGCACCAGCTTTGGCACGTCTCACACTTGCACGGCTGACAATGGAAAGCCACAGACGTCCACTCTGTGCTACCTGTGTTTTGTAGAAAACAAAGCACTTTCTGTCACCCCCAAATATAAATTCCTCTCCAGCCATTTAGCAGGCATCATTGTCTATTGAAAAGCTCTGCCTGGACTCGCTCTATCTCTCTGATGGCTTCCTCGTCCTCTGCCGGTGCATTATGTAGATAACCTGGGCCGATATATATCCTGACTGGGTCACCCAGAGGTCGCAATCACACACTGTGACAGAAGCAGCCAATCGCAGTAATTCAGCGGTGGTGGAGGTGGCAGGGGGGTCGGGTGGTGGAGGCCCCCGCAGGGTGTCCTCGACGTGCCTGTAAGACAATCGCGTAGAGCAGGGGGTGGCATGGACGTGCCTGCGAGTGCCCGTCAGAGCAGCACAGGGAGGGCCTTTGATCACTGGGGAGCGAAATTGGGGAGGAAAGGAAGCGACAAAGTATCAGGCGAGCGTCTGAAAAGCAAACTCGTCAAGCAACACGCGCAAGAAAATAATGAGGTGCTCTCCGGCACCACCGTGGAAACAGGACAGGACAAGGCCCGTCACAATAAAGTGAAAATAAAAGACTGCTGGGCTGTTTGCTGAAGCCATGATTACCCAAACTTGTCATTCGCAATTATTTGCTTTCAAAACCAGCACGCCTTCCATTGCAATCCATAATTTGGCATGAGTGGACACGCATCGAAACGAGATGACTCACTAAGATACATATTTGCTGTGCTATTTAGTCTCTGATAGATTCATTTATTCTCTGAAGGTGTGATGAAGAAAGTATTAATACTTTCCCCACACAAACACAAAGGCAGCAATTAGCCTCTGTAACTCAGGTGGAGTTAAGATGAGATTGAAATGTCTGCAAAGGAACTCTCTCATTCCCACTCCGCCGGCGACCTTCCACATTCATTCCAGCCCTAATGAAAATCTCTGATGACTGATAGATGGAACTCACGTATCTACATGCCATCACCTCCTGATAGGGGTAGCTGAAGGACAGGGCTAGAGACTATTACCCCAGCCTGTGCACCCACATTAGAGGAGTCATGAGGAGCAAGGCAAGGCACCAAATCTATGGCAATGGTTGCGCTGATGGAAAATTACAGCAGTTTTTGTTTTTGTGTCTGTGAAGTTCTAAATTAAAAAGATCAATGAGGACAGAAAGTCATACAGTTTTGGTATCAAAATGGTTTCATAGAGTCACAGACACAAACACTGCCCACCAACATGGGTGAATTCCGAATCAGTATTTTCACATATCTACCACATTTGACATTAATTATTATTATTTCTTTTATATATATATATATATATATATATATATATATATATATATATATATATATATATATATATATATATATATATATATATATATATATATTTATGTATATGATATATGAATGTATGTGTTTATGACTGTGCTAAAAGGTGTGTTTGGAACTTTAAACATTCGTCTTGGAAAAACCTTATATGGAGTTCAAACATGTTTTAAAGCATTTCTGTGTATGTGTGTGTTTGTGTGTGTGTGTGTGTGTGTGTTTACATTATTGTAAATGTAAAATTCAAACATTTTCCCACCCTTCTGTCTTTTTTCTTAACTGTTGCATATTACTAAAAATGGCAATTGTCACTTTATTCCACAAAAACTGACCTAAAAATTAAACAGTGGCAAGCAAGAAAAAAATATTTGTCACATTTGTTATGCTACATTCACTGAAACAATTATTGAGCAACTGAAAATCTAGAGTTTTTATCATTCTTTTAAAATAAAATTCATTTTAATTTGTGTTTTACATTTAAATAAACACCATATGAGCAAATGTGAACTGAAATATCTGAAGCAGTGCACATCTACAATAAAAATACCCACCCCAATTTCTAAATCGGGCCACACTCTCTTGTGGACTGCAAAAGCATAGAAGCCATACAAAAGTGGTGAAGACCTGTGTTTACAACTTGCCAAAAATATGATCAAGTACTGTAACAAAATGGATGCTGATCTAGATCTGAGTTTAAAGCTCAATGATCTTGTCCCATCCACTGCACGGTTTGGCTGAGTCCTTTTGCTACAATGTTAAGCTGTGAATGCATATGTATGCCTACAGCATACATGTTTTGTGTGTGTGGTGTGTGTGTTTCTTGACTTATAGGTGGTATGTGGCGTAAAAAGTTGGACCACTACTGGTTTAGACTATTTGATGTAGGTAGTGTATTAACACTTTATTTTTAGGTTCAACAACAGTGGATGATTCACAGTGACAAAGTATAGAAATGTGTTTTAAATGGTGTCATTAAAACTATATACATTTTTGCTTTTAACATGAATAAAGTAAGTTGTTATTGGGGGTTATTTTGATAGTCATGTGACAACCCTATATCCTACAACATTCAATGAGATTGGGGAAGTAAAGTCGTGCTAAGAAATGTATAAGCTGCTTTTTTCAGCTTTTGTCATAAGATGGATATAACAACACATTTTATTGAGAATAGTATATTCCTGCATTAGGAATATATACATATTTTTTAAGAGAAATCTCTGTCTCATGTCCCAAGTGCCAGTGTTTGCACTGTATGTTACATCAGAAGCATTTCTCCATTAACATTGAGCCTTCATGATTAGAAAAATGACTTGTTATAGAGAAAACTAGGACACCTCACAACAGCAACCGGGGAGACACCTGGAGAAGAGGCACACAGGATATTGAGCCATGGGGAGCAATATCTGATCCAGCTGTTTCAATAAACACCCCAGACTTACACAGAGCGTCAAGAGATCCAATTACCTGCAAGAGTAGTGTAGTGCACTAAATGACTGAGCGTACAGCTAGAACATTGTGAGGGGGAGTGGGATGTGTGAGATTAGAGGGAGTACCCTTGCACAATGCCAGCTCCTTCTCCTCTGTCACATTTCACTCCAGGTTTAGGGAAGTGAGATAGATCACACACAGCAGATAACAAAACAGTGGAATCTGGAAGAGGATTTCAAACCATGGTGCAAATGAGAGACTGAATGAAAATGAATCCAATTATTAATGTGCAGTAATCTGCAAGAATTACTATAATACTCATGCGTATTTACCAACAACAGCTTTGATTTGACTGTGCATCTTTAGCCACGGTGCAGGTATGAATCAACAGTCCCCTAATATTACCACAATTTATTACGTCCAGAAAGGAGCAGTGTGAGAGAGAACCTTGGCATAAAAACTTTAAACCAAATACTGGGCACAAAGGGACATCACCAGCTGAAAGAAACCTGTCAGCGGTGGGTAGCATGAGAGGCAAGAACGCAGAAGAAGGCACTGGCAGTTAGGGCAGGGGTGTTTCTAGGGTATTCTGGAAAAGTCCGTAGTTCTGTATTCATTTTAATGAAGTCCAGAAGCATGGTTTTCTTCACTGAGGAAATGTGTACAATGTACAATGAGCGTGATGCACATGAGTGTCTTTATCAAGGTAAGTGTCATAACTGTATTGCTAATTCTGATTGGTTCTATGGCCGATGTGATGTCAAGTAAGATGAATTTTTTCCCACCCAGCTACAATCCAACAGAAGAATACTACAATAAGACATCTTTTTCAAACTATCTGGAAAGATTAAAGCTCTGATCTTAAGTTTTCACTCGATTGTTTGTTTAAAATATACAATCTGCACTGATTCATTTTTCTGGTTAATTTTCACGTTTGCTAGTGTTTTATTTCAGTAGAAAGTTTTTAACACAAGCAAAATATCCTACTCTATTAATGCTGTTATTAATTTATTTTTTTAAACAGGGACATTTCACCCCGAATGTAACCGCAAACAATTTGCATATGAAACACAATAAAGGTGCAAAATAGACATTAAAGCAGTGTTTATTTTAAATAATTTTCAGACAAACACTTAATTAATTTTCCCATGAAAAATTACCATTTTGTTTAATCTAATTATTTTATGTTTTAAATAAAAATGTAAATAAAAACCCTGTAGCCTGGTCAGGAGGTATAGAGTCAGTGGAACATAATAAAATCCAGTCTAATATAATACAGTATTATTCCCTGAATAATGGTACAGAAAAGTCCCTTTAAAAAAACCCAGCAACCAGAAAACTAAGAACTCAATGAACGTTTAGCTTGTTGTGATTGTTGTTTGTTTGTAAGAATGTTCTTTAAATAATACTATGAACGAAGATATTCCTAGTCTTTAGAGTCCCTCAGGAATTAAATGAATCACAGCTCTATTCCAGTTGTGAACAGTGACTATTTTATAGGCCTGGAGATATTGGCTGCTGAAGCTGGACAGAGATTTAGCCATGCTCATCATGCAGTGTACTCTGCTGCCCCTAGTGGCTGAAGTACACGCATCAGTCTTAATGTCCTTGCTGCTAATCAGTCTGAGGTGAGGGTTTTTTTTTCCACGGTAACAGGAGAAGAGTTTCTCTTCGGTTTTAGCCAGAGCAATGTGTGCCTCTCATTACTCTGCCGATAATTACATTCATCTGCAAAACAGCCAGAAAAATGGCAGTGCCGAAGAAACAGTGGTGCTGCTACTGAGCGAGGAAGAGGGAGTGAAAATTGAGAGCGGCAAAGGGCAAGCTCAAGAGCAGAGGGGAGGCAGGGAGAGAGACGGGGAGGGCAGAAGGGGAAAAAGTTTAGTGGAGGTAGGAGTTTCTTCTGACTACTGATTTCAGTCTTTTTTTTTTACTCATTATTGTCCTCTTATCTTCCGGAGCGTAATGTGCAGCAACTCTACACAGGCTGTGATGTGATGAGAATGTGATGGACATGAAACTTCAGTTGATCAACTTAAAACAATACTGTGGATAACCGTTTTAAATGAGAAACATATGCACGTTATGCCTTTAGAAGACTGGATGTTCTTTAAATGGTGTGTTCAAAATTACAAAAGATGGGAGCAGCTCAACATTCCATTCTTTGACATCACATGAAATCCAAACAAAACCCTCCCCTCCCCCCTCTACTCTGCATAAATAAAACCTGGGCCAGGGCTCCCCTCCTAATCAGCGTGCGGCGAGTGTGAGGGCCTAATCCTGAATTGGAGAGGAGTGAACGCAGGGCTGGATTTCCAGTGCTGGAGAGCACACAGAGCTTCTTGTAATTAGGAGGAGAATTTGTCATGCTCTCCGGCACGGTGTGCGGATGAGAGCCGCTGAATAGCAATCTCCCCACTGTTTACCCAGGGAGCGACGGCCCGTTCCTCCAGCCACGCCGAGATTAATATTTGATGCTGGGGAAAGGGAATGTGTGCTCGGCTCCTGTTTATTTAGGATATTGTGAAAATACAGGGAAATTTGCAATTTTATTGGCTTTTCCGGGCGACGCCTTGGCAAAAAAAAACACACGGGTGAGAGGGCAGAAGAGGTGGGATCTGCGTGACAGGCTGGTGACCTCTGACCTCTGTACAGGTCCTAGTGGGACAGGAGATATGAGGGTTCAGCGGAACTCACCTCTGTCCAGACAAAATGAAACGCCCAGTGCAAACAGTGCTCCAGAAACCAACAGACAGCGCACCAGCATCCAGAGGGTTCCACATCCTCCTCCTAAACAGCACATACAGTGTTCAGATCTCCACTACTTCCAGCAATGGAAAACAAATGAATGGCAAATATGGTGAAAGGATGAATCTAATTTTAGTAAACTATGCAGCATCTGGTTTGCTGAGGATTAAGCATCATATGTGTAATACTGTCAGGCTTAAGTTGGCACATTACAAAATCTGATACAGAACAATTATAACTTATATAACTATATGATAGTATGTGGCATGTGTAAGATATACGCTAGAGAGAAGAACAAGCAGCAGATCAGAACCCAGACCATAACCCCTAGAAGCACTCCCCTGCATTTTCCAGCTAGAGTTCACTGTTCAAATGGAGCAGTTTTAGGAATCTGAGGGTGTATTACAGGTAGAACTCAAACAGGAAAACGGTCATGATGACATTGCTTTTAACATAATCCAAAACCAGACAAGGTCAACATGACGATCATAAAAATGGGTTCCTCACAGGTCATTATTTATTATTCATTAGAATATTTTCTCAAAGGCCAATGGCTGAACCATAATATTTGATCTGAAGGTGTAAAGTTAAGAATGTTAAGCGTTTCCATGTACTTATAACGTCCATTAAACAAGATGCATCTTGACATTTCTAAACAGATTATGTGCAAGCTACTCCTATAGATTAACCGTCCAATAAAAGGAAAAATATATAAGGAGTGTCCAAAACTGAACTATGCAAAGACTCTCAGAAAATGGGCGTCTTAACAAAGCTGCATGAGCTGGTAGACCACCCAAACTGGTCATCAGATCAACAGCCCTTCCACCTTTCATCTCTGAGAGGCAAACAGGAAACAAAGCTCTGCTCTCACTTCAGCTCTGGAGAATGAAAAAAACACACAGGTTTGTCTCTCCATCATTCCACTGGGAGAAGTGAAGGCAGTACTGTGGGTCTGAAAGGATGTGGAGTTAACAAGAACCTATTACTAAGAAAAATAAATAAGAAATTAGAAAGTGTGCTAATAAGATCAAGAAGCTGCTGGCATTCCCAGAAAAATCGATTGGCCACCACAGAGTTCATATTTCAACACGACTGAATGTGTTTTGGATTACGTAGATTGATCAGAGGTGTGGAAATATATTTCTTTGAAAATTATAAAACGTCTAGACTATGTATTCAATCGCTGATTAAATAAAATCAAATGAAAATAAACCAAAATCTATGTTCAGAACTTAATCTAACTAACTAATCTATATCAATTAAAAAGATTTTCCTTTTTTTTGTTGTTGTTAATTCTGTTAATGTGTCCCCCACTGTGTGTTCATGTACTGCCCCTTTAAAACCACACCACTGCACGTGCAGTCACATGATTCTGCCCCATCCAATCTGCCACATGGAAGCAACTTGGAGGAGAACCTAAACACTGAGGCCAACCGAGCAACACAAGCAGCTTGTACCAAAGAAAAATGCCAGGTCTGTCATTTGAATGTGTTTTGACCTTAGTGAAGACGACATGTCAAACGTAAACACTGACCGAAAACCGTATCAGCAAACAAAGTTAACACCGCCAGTCCTTTTCGGCACATGTAGCACAATCACACACCAAATATGAACAGCGCATGGCTCAGAAAACACACTGACAAGCTCCCAGCAACATTAGAAAATAAAATCCCAGCTTTAATCCTTGAGCATATTTATAAAAATGTTCAATTAATTATTATACTGGTCATATTGTCCAGCACTACTAAATTATGATGAAATTATATTTAGCTGCTGAGGCTTTCTGTAAGAGATATATGTATCTCTTTTCGTGGATTTTGATAAATTATTAGTTAAATGTGCATTTTGAACGAATTCTGAATGAAATAAAGGGTGGTCTCTGAGGTCCATGAACCTACACAAAGACAGGCTCACGTCTGTAAAGAGATTTAAAAATGGGTAATCTGTTTGAATTTCAGCCTCACCTCAGAAGCTTTTTTTTTTAACAGTTGTTCATCACCAACTGAGCCAAGCTACTCTCCAGGCAGCTGTGATTAATGCATGTATGGACACAAACGCGTGCCTACATGGGCCCTAAATCAGACTGTGCATTAGGTTTCACAAGCAGTGCTGTCACACGGGGGAAGCTGCAAGTCTCGGCCACATGGAGAGAGCACCGCTGCTGGAGAAATTAGCTGCTGAACCGTGGGTGTGTGCAGGTCAATGGCATTTTCAACCACCTCGCTGCAGTAAGAACATCACTCGCTCCACAGAAATAGGAGTTGGGGAAGGGGAAGGGGAAGTGGAGGGAGGGAGGGAGGGGGGTGCAGGAGTTGGCTTGTGGACTGCAATACTAAAAATTCACACTTCCACCAAATTCGTGCTGAGATAGAAAAGCATGGAGGATGCGCCTGTGTCTCGCCCAGTTGTTATTAGTATTCCCGGTACACAGGGGGGACCGACAGCAGTTATGTATTTTTTTTCACAAGTATGCATATAATTTATTGTGGGGAACACAATTTACATGGGTAGTCAATGCCTGTTTTATAGCCTCACAAATAGATGTATGAACTGAAGCATATAATGGTTGAAACCAGCAGGCGCAAATATGTTCTAAATCTTTCAAACGTGTGCCACAAAAAAAAATGTAACCAAGGAATATAAAACAGATTAATTCTTGCATGTTACATATTGGTTTTTGATTTACAAATCTAATCGTGGAAATTTGCAGGAGAACGTGGCTGGGATTTGTAAAATGCCACACAGCCCGAGGGCGGAGGGAGGACGGTCCGCCCCGTGCAGCAATCCGCCGTCGATTTGAAATGGTAATTTACAGGCAATATTAGGGAGAAGGAACAAGGATAGTTAAATGGGCAATGAAAACCTCTGAAATGACGCCTTTTATCCCGGAGTGCAATGATGGAACCAGTCTTCGCTGAGTGTTTTTCAAACGACATTCCCGCATTGCACACTTGAGAGAAATGCATGGTCGCCTCATCTTCCCACACATTATGGCCTGGAGAGGGGCTGACTGCTGCCAGCAATGCACTGCCTGCCTTTCAACACTTTATCTTCAGTCACAATAGAGCCAGCACAAAGGGTTATGGCCAGCCGACAATGACCTGGGACCAATTCCACGCTGATAAATTTGAGATAAAATAGCTCTAACCCTTTGGTGTTAACTACTATGATGGGGGAGGGAGGAGGCTTTGGACAAGGCTGAATTTGTATGGGTGTGTGTATTTTGGTGTATTTTTTTGTGTGTGTGTGTGTATTAACCTAAAAGTTATGTTATTTCCCTGACCATTCTTGAATCCAATGCAAAGGTTTAACATAAAAAAAAGTCTGAGTGCACCTTGAAATTGATCAGAGGTGATATTCTTAAGGCCTTAGCTGTTAAAGGTTTACAGCATCCATATAAACACACAGAAATATGAGGACGAGACATAAATCCTGTGGAGCATCACCATTACAGAACAGATAGAGAACTTGTCCTTGAGAAGAGAGGCAATGTGTTAATTGACAGCTTAACAGTCAATAATTGGTGTTGGGGGTATAACCCCCGTAAGAGGAAGTATGGTAATTGCACAATAGGGAATGGGTTTTAAAATGAATCACTGTTGACAACAATAAAGCAGAAAGAATGTGCTGGCATTGGACAAGAATGAGGTCATCATGTACGTAGATATTCCATAAAGTCACACACCTCTCCATGGTTCGCAGGTGTCAATACTGGTCAGGGCCACAATGCTGAGCTCCTCAGGGAGCCGTTATGAGATCAAGGGAGATATAAGCACCATGAGGAGGAAAGAGAGTCCTGACTCTACACTGATGAAATGGCTGAGGGGTCATTCTGAACATGAGCGCGGTCAGAAAATGTTTTTAGTGATCACTTTGTCTCATGGAAATCAGTAGGGCCTCACCACGGCAGCAACATCGGTTTAAACGGTGAACATCGGTTTCCTTCTGAAAGGTGAAGGTACAAATTCCACTCTTTACCCAAATGTGGGTAATTAGCTAAAACGTGTTTTTGTAAAAAGGGGGCAGGGTGTGTAGGAGTGGTCAAGGAGCAAGGGTATTAGTAGGGTGACCAGATCTGAGACGGTGAAAAAGAGGACACATCTCGTGGGGGGTGGGGGTGGGTGAGCTCTCGCCACTCGCTGCCGTTGTATGTTTAGCTGAACCTATGTGTGCTTTTAGGTCCTTTACACCTTTATTTGCTACACATAGGAAAACATTTCTTTTTTAATTCATCCGAGAACTTACATTTACGTTTCGGCATAGCTGCTCGAGATGAGGGTAGGTACATTAGCTTTGCCTGACGTTAACAAGGACTACTGACGTGCAGACTGACCAATTAAATGTTTACAGAGAAGGTTATCGACCAATAACAGTAGCTCTACAGTCAGACCGTCCAATCAGAAGATTTTAGGCTACTTCACCACTCCCCCTTCTCACTCAAGCGAACCAAACAGAGTAGGGGAGGGCGGGACTAGTTTGTGAATGAAACGCTTCTCGAAGTTCTATGTAAGCTCTAGAAAAACAACATCCCGGACGTTTGTGAAATTCCGACCGGACATTTTTTTTAAGTCTAAAAAAGAGGACATGTCCAGGTAAAAGAGGACGTCTGGTCACCCTAGTAGAAGGTAAGTGCAGGAGACTTAAAAACAATAACCAAAAGGAAACTAGACAGAGGGAAGCTAAACACAAGGGCAAAACACAGGCTAAACTCTAACCACAATGGCTAAACACAGAGGCTAAACACTAAACAAGGCTAAACACTAAACAAGGACTATACAGAACAAAGTGGCTAAACACAAGGGAAGGCTATACACAAGGCTTTAAACATAGAACTAGATATCATACATACATACAATGACCCACAACCAGGAACCATTGACAAGGACTATATCAAGACAACACAAACAAGAAACACCTGGGCACTAATTAAGAGACTAGAAACACAAGGGAAGGGTATCACATGACCAGGGAACAAGCAGGAAGCAGACACAAGACAGGGGGAGCACAAACAAGAAACAATACAGAACAGAACACAAAACTAATCACATTACAGTTTTCACTCATTCAACCTTTCATTCATTCTCTGTAACCACTTCATCCACTGTTGCAGTGGCTCCGGAGCTTCCACCCAGGCATTCGACATACATTCGTAGTGGTGGGTGATATGACATAAGTATAACACACATATTTTCATTACGTTTTTGAGGATTGTTGAACCAGTTTCACTGCACTGCACCAAATTAAACAGAACTATTCATGCTGCCTTTGTAATGAAACATTCAGTCTGTGTTCTGTAAGATTTCATATCCCCATTATACTTTAAAAGAAATTTGTGATTCAACATAATTCATTACCTTAACAACGAATGTCCTTGCATTGCTCACCCTTAGAAAACAATATAAATCTCTACAAGAAAATGTGGGCTGGCCTTAAAGGGACACTAGGCAACATTTGGAATTTTTTGCCCCGGGGCTCCTCCTACAGTTGTAGAGTGTAATAATAATTCATTTTAACATCACTTTCCTGAAATTGAGAAGGAGAAGGTGGTTTCCTACCCTCCTCCAAAAGTTGGAGCCCAGAGTCGCAACAACAGAGCCTCTGTTCTCACTTTTAAAGATGAGTGGAGCATCTCAGTGATTTTAAAGCTGTAGTTTTAAGGTAAAAAATACTACCTAGTGTACCTTTAAAAGAGAAAGCCAGAAAATGCAGGTTTAGCAGTGACAGTTGACTGTTTGATGTTTTAATTTACAGCACTTACATTTTTCAGTTTTTATTTACGAGAGAGACTAAAGTGGGAGAAAAATCTGAGAGGAAATGTCTTTCATTTGAGTTAAAGGGAGGGTTTCCCTGATTCGTTATTGTAAATGGAACTGCACATTAGTATATTTAAAAATGAAGTTTCTGTGAGCAACACACACACACACACACACACACACAGTGCCAAGATGATAAGGTGCTGTGTTTCCACTCCTCCACGGGTTGGGGCTGATTCTGCTGACAGGGCTGGAATACAGCAAGATGTCAGAGACTGGACCACAGTCTGTCCAGCCAACCACAGCCTCACTCACTCTCTCTCTTTCCCTCTCTCTCTGCCTGAATGCACAGCTGCACTGAGGGCAGACACCTGCATGGCCAAAACGATCAATACCGGGGCAGCAGCCTGACTACACACACACACACACACACAGTGCTAGCAGACCGAATCGGCACCATTCCTAACCTTAAAACAATCACACGCCAGTCTTATTAATCTTTAACAAGGCAATCTCTGCCAATGCCACTTTGGTTGAAGCAAAACAAGTCAGCATCAAGCATCAACGAATGTGTGTTAAATAATACATTTGGTTGTGATATAAAAGTAAAAACAGAACCAAAGTTATTGCTTTGCTAAGTGATGTGTGCGGGTTCCCTTCAGTGTGTCTGAGGAATTCATTTGCAGTTTTATATCGCTTCATGTTTCAAATCCTCTGCATTTTTTCAAAACATTTTAATTAAACAGCCTCCAATGTAAGCCTTAACCTAAACAGATATCAGCATTACCTTTAAAATATATATAAAATATATCCGTCATTAAAAAAAAGAACCCATTCTGTTGGCATTAATCTCATCTGTGAGTACTGTTTTTAAAAAACTGATTTACACTTGCAGCGTGTGAAAATAAATTCATAGCATTTTACTCTCCGTGTGTGGATCGTTGTAGAGAAGGTTGCCTCTTTGTTTTACAGTTTTTCTAACACTCCAGACATTTAGAACTGTTAGTATTAAATCAAACTAAATCTCTTTAAAACCTGCATTTCCAATAGCTAAAGCAACACCAGCCCTGAACACCGTATCAGATGCGCATTTCGACTGGTTTATGTTTGGATTGCATTTCAGCAAATTACTTACATCCAGCTTTTATTAGCAGCTCAGGCAGCACTGGAATCCATTTGTTCATTTCACAAGCCTATAAAACATGCTAAACTGGTGTTTTGATTGTTTCAGCACAGAACTCTTGACCTCTTGATGTTGCAGTGTCATTTGGCCTGGGGTTTAACGCCAGGAGGAAGAGGAAAAGAGAACAAAATATATCTTAAGTTCAAGGTACGTTAGTGTAACCAGTGTTTCCTCTGCCTCTTTTGGACCAGCTGTCTTCATCCACTAGTCAAAATATATTTAGGGGTGTTGACATTTTGATGGTAGACCAATCGTTTTGAGTAAAAGAAAACACAGTAAATCTTTTCACTAAAGGTTGTAAATGGTCTGTAAATAGAAGGAATGTTGTGTTAATTTTTGCTTGTAATTATGACAAACTAAAATCTAAAAGGAACAAGCTTGCTTCATGGGCGTCAATAATTTGTAGCTCTCAAATGACAACTGTTATATCTCAAGTTCAAATAAGCGTCACTGCTGCCCTCTAAATGTGTTACAGTACCAGTCGGAAGTCAGAAATTATGACAAGACACATATCACGCCTCCATACTTTCTTTACCCTGCATGAATTTGCATCAACCAAGTGTAAGAAATGCATTATTTCACGAACTATTTGCGGAGCCACTATGCTGATTTAACGCTGAACTTAGGAAACAAAAAGACCAATGTTAAATGGCTACAAATGGGATGGATGACTGAATGAATGGCTGCCATAGCTACCACCTCAGGCTGCATAAACTAGCGTGATACTATGATTCTACAACACTGAAATTTCATATCTGAACACCCAAAGCATATATGGGCTATTGGAGGCCCAGGTCCTGAAGTGCTAGAGAGGCACTAGGGGTGATGAGACCACAATGAGAAAGAAACAGATGATTTGTGCCCCTGACTATGGCAGGGAGCAGGAGAGTAAATAGATAAATCACAGGTGAATTCTCTGTCTGGTCTTTAGTAGGTCATTGTTTTTGTCCCCGATCCATTAGGGAATAATAGGAGGTGCATTAAGAGAGGAGGGGAGCGGGCGGATGAGAGCGCCGGCCTGCAGGGAGGAAAGCCGTGTAATCTGGCGTGGACGACCATCTGCAAAATGAAAACAAATGGGGTGTCATACCCAAGAGGAAATCTATCCCCTTCTTTTTTAAGTCATCAATTCCTTCAGAAACACACACACACACACACACAAAAAATACACACAAAGGCCTAGTATGCTTTGGAAACTCAAAGGAACGTATTTAGACAGATAAAAACATACAAGGAACAGCATCATCATGAATGCACCCTGGGCAGCCAAGCCTATAATATATAAATGCACAAAATAAGACTTTCATTTTCTGTATCATTAAATAGGTTATATGTTATATTACAAGGCTGCAATCAGCAGGGTCGGGGTCTAGGAGTTTTACTTAAGCTGGTAAAAGCTTGCTCTCAGAATACGAATAATCTGGACGCTTTCAGATTACTGCCCTTTTCACTGGCTTTATAAAAAAGTCAAATCTGACAAAATAATGAAAATCTAAATGGAAACGGCAGAAAGGAAAGAGAGGGTGGAAAAATAGCCCACAGCACATTTCCATTTTTGATAACTTCCCACTCCATGTATTGCCAGAGAACTGTAATATGCCATAAAAAAATCTAATGACTGCTTCCTCAAATGAGCAAAGACAGGGAGGGGGGACGCCGTTGCCTTTTTATTTATTTATTTATTTCCATGCGTGAGCGACACAGAAAACTCATCGCGCAGCCCTCTAATTAATGAATGACTTAAATGTCACAATGATGGGGGGGGGGCACTTGACAGGGGAGCAAAGCAGCCTCGCTGATTTAGTGCTTTCTCTCTCTCTCTCTCTCTCTCTCTCTCTCTCTCTCTCTCTCTCTCTCTCTCTCTCTCTTTCTCTCTCTTTCTCTACAGAGCCCAGACACCCCAGGGTTCAAACTTAATTCACCACATAAGGTACTCAATCCTGGCTCTTAACAACCTCTCTGCCAGCCCGGCCCATCTGGAGGCCACGGTGGGAGGCTCCGCCCGGACGGCCGGCCGCTCCCTCCTCTGCCCCGCTCCTCAGCAGCCCAAATATTCAATTAAAAATTAGGGCCTTTTGTCGCCTTGTTAGGGGTCTGCTGAAGGATGGTAATTGAGCCTTTACCTGCTGGGTAGACGTGAGCATGCGCTGAAAAGAGGCGGCAGGAGATTATACAGAGCCGTCCCACTTCTCCACAGCACATTCACGAACAGAATGCTTGCCATTTTGGAAGAAAACTTTTTAGAAACAATTTTAGAACCAACATTTTTAGGCTACACTTATTTCAGATAGCGCTGATCTACACGCCATCACTTTTATTAGACTGCATTGTTTCTAGAGCTCTTCAGTGTACACGTTATGTTATGGCTACGGCAATACAATGCCCTCACACTGAATATTTTAGGTTTTTGTGATTAATATTGTGGCATTATTAAAACAAGGCCTCGGAAGATTACTTTTCACAAATGCAGCCCAGTGGAGCCGGTCACTCAAAGGATAGTCTGCATTTAGGTACGAGATTAAAGGAGTAGTTTTATATTCTGATAATCACCAAATTTATTTAAATATATTAATTTTTAACAGGTCCATGAAAACACAGAAAGAGTAGTTTGAAGGCATATACAAAAATTTTACACCCATTACACAAATGGTGAATAAATGATTCATTCATTCATTGTCTGTAAGCGCTTATCTGGAGCCTACCCGGAATCACTGGGCACAAGGTGGAAAAACACACCAGTCATTCACTCTTTTTTGAGTCTTTGAGTCTCCAATTCACACTACCAACGTGAGTTTTTGGAGCATGGGAGGAAACCCACACAGACGCAGGGAGAACACACCACACTCCTCACAGACAGTCACCCGGAGGAAACCCACGCAGACACAGGGAGAACACACCACACTCCTCACAGACAGTCACCCGGAGGAAACCCACACAGACACAGGGAGAACACACCACACTCCTCACAGACAGTCACCCGGAGGAAACCCACGTAGACACAGGGAGAACACACCACACTCCTCACAGAGAGTCACCCGGAGGAAACCCACGCAGACACAGGAAAAACACACCACACTCCTCACAGACATTCACCCGGAGGAAACCCACACAGACACAGGGAGAAAACACCACACTCCTCACAGTCACCCAGAGGAAACACACGCAGACACAGGGAGAACACACCACACTCCTCACAGACAGTCACCCGGAGGAAACCCACACAGACACAGGGAAAACACACCACACTCCTCACAGACATTCACCCGGAGGAAACCCACACAGACACAGGGAGAAAACACCACACTCCTCACTGTCACCCGGAGGAACCCACGCAGACACAGGGAGAACACACCACACTCCTCACAGACAGTCACCCGGAGGAAACCCACACAGACACAGGGAGAACACACCACACTCCTCACAGACAGTCACCCGGAGGAAACCCACGCAGACACAGGGAGAACACACCACACTCCTCACAGACAGTCACCCGGAGGAAACCCACGCAGACACAGGGAAAACACACCACACTCCTCACAGACATTCACCCGGAGGAAACCCACACAGACACAGGGAGAAAACACCACACTCCTCACAGTCACCCAGAGGAAACACACGCAGACACAGGGAGAACACACCACACTCCTCACAGACAGTCACCCGGAGGAAACCCACACAGACACAGGGAAAACACACCACACTCCTCACAGACATTCACCCGGAGGAAACCCACACAGACACAGGGAGAAAACACCACACTCCTCACTGTCACCCGGAGGAAACCCACGCAGACACAGGGAGAACACACCACACTCCTCACAGACAGTCACCCAGAGGAAACCCACGCAGACACAGGGAGAACACACCACACTCCTCACAGACAGTCACCCAGAGGAAACCCACGCAGACACAGGGAGAACACACCACACTCCTCACAGACAGTCACCTAGAGGAAACCCACGCAGACACAGGGAGAACACTCTACACTCCTCACAGACAGTCACCTGGAGTGGGACTCGAACCCATAACCTCCAGGACCCTGAAGCTGTGTGACTGTGACACAACTGCTGTGCAACTGTGCTGCCTCATAAATAAATCAAGGCACTGCATAAAAAGTCTGGGAACTACTGCATTAGGAAGCGTGCTCCAAATGTGAACACATCCTGAAAAACTGCTTGACCAATGTAACAGTTTATCGATTTATCATGCAAATATGCACATAATACACATTATGATACAGCAAAATGTTTTAGAACAGCTGTGGCAAGACAAAAGACATACCTTGCTTTATTTTCAACAAAACTGTGTGTGATGTCCCTCTGTTTTTCTTTCAACATTCTACTGTTACCTTAATGAAACATCTATAATTTTCAAAAGCTTTGGGAGACACTAATCTGATGAAGCGTTACAGAGGAGTTCCTATAAACGGAGCTTAATTCATTGTTATAACGTGGAGGGCAGAGCATAGTAAACCAGACAGAGATAATGCTGAAAACAAAGTGGAATATGTAAAAGTTTTACGCAGTTTTAAACTGAATGGACATATTAAAATGAGTGTGCACATATTTCCAAGGAGACGACAGCGTGGATATGTAAATTGACTCGGGTGAATTAATTAGAAGAGTTAAAAGTGTGTGGAAGCACGGGCGACCCAAGCCGACACACTGGCCCTTTAAAATGGCTGCCTGTATTCAAAGCGGACCGATTTTTCTCGGCTCCCAGATAAGAGGTTTGAAAAACAGGAACCCAATTCACATTATCTGCTTCCCTTATTGTCTATATTAACCTTCCCCATGGTAACTTGTTCCCTGTAATGCTACACTTGTCTAGCCGCAACACATCAGCACGGCAAGCCAATTGTGTCATGCAAATGAATCCGGGCCCCATTGTAAAGCTTGCAAGAGAGCAGCGGTTTATCAGGAACATGTCTGCCTGAGCAGGCCCGGATTGTCTCTCCACACTGGCAGGTTGGGCGGGGGGGTGGTGGTGGTGGGGGGGTGCTGCTTTATTTACAGCTTAATGGTCATCCTTGGAGCTGAAGGAACACACACGCTCACACACGCTCACTCGATATGCTAGCAAAAAAAAAAAGAAAAGAGAAGACATTCTTACTGTCTGGTTTGGTCATTTTCTTTACAACACCTTCGGTGAAAACAGGGAGCTAATTATTCATTGTTTTGTTTAGCTGTTTTTCAGTGCATTTTTTTCTCCAGCATTATTGTTGAAAGGCAAGTTGAGAAAAGAGAGCTCAACACATTTCAGGAAAGACTCTAATCCGCTAGCAGTGTCGCAGAAGATTGTGTAAATGTGTGTGTGCGTGTGTGTGTGTGTGTGTGTGTGTGTGTGTATACTCTACAGATGCCTAAACAATACCTCTGGATAATTTAACCCACTCTAAGCCATGGCTAGCACACATTGCTTCAGACATAGAGCTGTAGATATACATGATGAAAAGCCTATGAATCCCTGAGCTTGCAGCACTACAGCACAGTGTGTCAGGACACACAGCATGCTAATATTAATGCACATACATTATTACAGTGGCTTGGAGTAGACTGTGCATCCTTGTGGGAAACCGACAGTGGGGGCAGTATTGTGTCCATAATCATTCTTATAGATACTTCCTCTGGGATTTGCAGTTACAGACACATCATCATGACTCAGTCAACCAACCGACCAATCCAAACAGAAATATGCATAATAAGGTTTGCAACTATTTCTCAGCTCGCTGAAGAAGAGGGTGGAAATGACTGTGTGCTAAAAACAGACACCGGTATCTGAAGTCTCGGAAGGTAAGCTGGTAAGGATTTTTTTTTATATATTTAAATCTAAAACTGAGCGTCTCATCGAGAGCTCAAAGCAGCCATGCCTGCGGTACCTCCCAATCATCGGCCACCCCTTTCCTTCACTCATTTCCATCCTCCCAGTTTTTCTTCCTCTTTTTTTTTATTCCTCATCCGTTTTTTAATTTATGTCCAGCATACTAAGCACTCAATACTGGCAGTGTCTGCAGTGGCTGAGATAGCTGTTAATGAGAAGAGCTCCCCCTTTATCTTCTTTATTCTGCCACTATTATCTGCATGCAGTCTATAAGCGCGCAGTTACCTTACCAGGCCCGATAACGGCCGAAAGGCAAGCGGCTGCTGATGAGCTTTCTATACAGTGGAGTCCGCACAATGCCTCTATCGGAGGTGCAGACCCCAGGAAAAAAAAAAGAGAGAGGGAGAGAGAGAGAGAGAGAGAGAGAGGAGGAAGAGGGAGTGAATGTGGAGGAGTATGAGAGAGCGAGAGAGAGAGAGAGAGAGAGAGAGAGAGAGAGAGAGAGAGAGAGAGAGAGAGAGAGAGAGAGAGAGAGAGAGAGAGAGAAAAGACCAGAGTCCCCATGTGACAGACAAGCAGGGCCGGCTTGCTCTGAATATCCAGAGAATTTACAACCACAGCCCCCTCGAAACACGACTGCTCACACGCCTGATTCTCTCCCAGCTGCTGCAGTTTCTTATCTTCACTCTCCCCTCTTCTGCCTCATAGATAACAGTAATTCTTCTCCATGCTGTATTTCCTAACCCCCCCACCCCCCCTCTTTCATACCCACACCAGCAACTCCACCAAACCAACACCCTCCCCCCGACCCCCTCATCACCACTGCTAGCCAGCTCTACAACCAGCTCACACCAATCTCCACTGCTTCTCCCTTCAAGCCAGCAACCCCCCCCCCCACCCACCCACCTTCTCAAACCTCCCTATCAAACACACACACACACACACACGGACACAAACACACAAGTGCGCAAACACACAGAGAGAGAGAGAGAGAGAGAGAGAGAGAGAGAGAGAGAGAGAAATCTCAGCAAGGAGATGCAGCGAATGTCTTTCTGCTCAGTCTAGATAAAGGGTTAAAGACTACAGTGGGCCTGCCTCTTTGTGAGATGAGGGGGAAGAAAGAAGGCTAGGGAAAGAGAGCGGGACAAAAAAAAAGAAAGAAAGAAATCAAGTATTCAAGTAGAGATTTTTTTTTATCAGTTGTACAGCGTATAAAACAGTAATTTTTGCCTCTTTCACTAAGTTTTTTTTATATATATATTATGAATGTGGCTGCAGCCTGGAGTGTTGAAGCCAGATAAAAGAATTAGTGGTTGCACAGAGGGACCGGGGCGCTAAGTACAGCTGCGAATTAGAATGTCTATCTCTGTCGCTCTTGGCTCATCCTCTCTAGCCAGCCAGGCTCCGAGCTCGTAAACAATTTAATCTTTTCACTACAGTTTGGGGGAGGGGGGGGTGGGGAGGGGAGAGGGAGAGAGAGAGAGAGAGAGAGAGAGAGAGAGAGTGAGCAAGAGAGAGAGAGAGAGAGAGAGTGGAAGAAACGAGATGTGGACATTACTTCTTCTCTAGCCGTTCCCTCTCTCTCTCTCTCTCTCTCTCTCGTCTCTTCCTCTCAGTGGCTTCTCCTTTAAACAAGAAAACTGACGCAAACATTTGTAAGGTGTTTGAAGATTGAATCTGCTTTCTTTTTTTCCTCCCAGCCCTCTCGCTCCCCTTCGCTTTTTCACAACACTCTTTTTCTCCCAGTGTCTTGAAATTGAAGATGTAGTGCTACTTCAGCTCTGGGGCCTATTTTGAAGATGTAATGTAATTCATAGCCTGCCGTATACCAGGAGTCTCACACACAGGAAAGCTGTTCTGTGGGTCCCTCAGTGCTGGCCTCAAAGCAACGAGAATGCACACTCCTATATGGCACGTCTTTTCCCATAATGACCATCTCCAAAATGCCTGTGATTTCTGTTATGATCGTTCGCACTGTCCATAGTGTCAGCCACCTCATGCAAACCTTGTGACTTACAGGCCAAGAGAGAGAAAACGATACATTCTTTTTGTATGCATCTCAAAGGCATTGTAAGCACCAGGGCAGCTATCGGTGGCCTCTGCTGTAACGTCGCTGTGTGGATGTTTGCCATGCTCACTATTAAGAAACTGAGAACTACTCCTAGGGGTACACTACAAAGTGGGATTTATTTCTTCAAGAGCTAACCTTGGGACTCCAAGAGAGGTGAATCACTATAGCAACACATTCTCCAAAGCTAACCTGCCTGGGGCTGTAGTAGGGTCAGCTCATGTAGGCTTCGGTGCAACGGTAGCTCTCCACCAGTAAAATGTCTTGAGACAGACAGTCAATTGAACTCACAACAGTTCAGTGAGGACAAAGAGTTGAATACCTTTGCTTTCCACAGTCATGTCTTTTTTCACTGTAATGAGATGTGTCACTGATTCAGTTCCAGTTCTACAAGATCCTGTAACAAAACAAACTTCAACAGCATTGGTGCGGTTTGAGTCTGATAGTCACCTTTTACGTTACTGTGCCAGAGTCAGAGACCACCCTTTTCTTCATTTAATTTCAGAATGTTGTTCAATTTTCAGTGTCACAGGTAGGTGTCGCAGTAACACAGCTCCAGAGTGTGAGTGAATATGTGAGTGTGTGTCGCCCTGTGAAGGACTGGCGCCCCCTCCAGGGTGTGTCCCGGCCTTGCACCCAGTGATTCCGGGTAGGCTCCAGACCCACAGCTGCCCTGAACTGGATAAGGGTTACAGACAATAAATGAATTCATGAATATGAGACGTTATTGATCCTGAAGCAAATGTTATATTTATTCATTCATTCATGATCAGTACTTCTGTTTCAGTTCGGTCCATCTACATTGTGTCCACCCTTCCACTGTTCAGAACAACTCAACCCTATGGGTCAGAAAGGATGTAAAGTCATGACTGATAAAAGAACCAAATTTAAGAATGTGCTCTAGAGCACCAAACCTACAGCAAAGATGTCAGAAAAGTTGCATTGTTTGATGTTTACAAAATTATTATTCATTCAATCTCACTCTAAGCTGAACAACGCTTTTTAATGAGTCATGACCTCAGATGGCAGTTCATGAGAAACCATTATGCTAATCTGATTCATGTAGCAACTGAAGTTGGAGTGTGAACTAACACAATCCACTACTACAGTAAGAAAAGAAACCTGAAATGATATTATTTAAAGGGACGCACTGACTGGGCTTAAACACCTATCAGACGATTTGAAAGACAATGGAAATATGTGTTAGAGTCAAACAGGTCCACGATTCAGCTTGGTTCTTTGAAAAAACAGGTATCAAGTTGTCTGGGCCAATAACAACACAGACTATCCAGAATGTTAGCAGTGAAAAGTGATAAAAAAAGCCAACATCTCTCATAGTTTCAGGGGTGCATCAGTGTATATCTGTGAGGGTACCACTGATATGGAGGGTACTGAGATATTAGAGAGAAGTAGGCTGTCCTCATTGTGATTCCTTTTCCTGAGAGGGGCGCACTAGGGGTAGTGAGCATACCCACACCTAGGACTGGTTGGAATCATGGAGCCATTCCTATCTTCCAGTAAACAGACAGGGTTAAGGGTACCTCAGAGGGAGGAGACAGCACCGTTCCTTCACTCTTCAGGTTAATGCGATCAAATTGGTGACCAGTTGGTGGCTGGTGGAACACCTTTGAGTTGCTCTAGTGGCCAAATTGTTTATTTATGGCCTGGTGCTAAAAGGCATATTTTTTCAAATCATGTTTCAACTCTATTTCAATGTTTTTCAATATTAATAAGTCTTCTTGGATTTTACAAGAAGCCATCAGGTCTTCTAAGGTCAACTAAGTCTTGGACCTTGGCTGTCTGGATGTACAGGTGCCCCTCAATATGCGTTAATACAAATGTGGTCTCTTGTTCTTATAATACCTCCAAGGTGGGGGCAGAGTGACAGTGCAGCAGAAATAGAGTATGTACTTCAATGCAATGGACATATAGAGCTTTCTACCATTCAGTCTGCCACTGCAGCATTCTCCCAATTCATACAATCCATCCCACTAATGCACTGCCACCTCCTGTCCCCTCCTTAAATGGCAGGATCTCACACGTCACTCACTCATTTACAAAGAGAAACTTAAGAAGGGTTTTTTCTTTCCCTGTCCTATCTCTCTCTCTCTCTCTCTCTCTCTCTCTCTCTCTCTCTCTCTCTCTCTCTGTTTTCCCCCCTCCTTCTCTCCGCTCTTCCAGAGCTGTTATTGGAGAGCATTGCAGGCGTATTCAGGTCAGTGATGGAAGGCGCAGAGAATGCGATTTCAGCTCCCCTGCTGGCTGGACATGTAGTGGGTGAGAGATTTCGAAAGAGGGGTGGTGGGGGAGGGCTCTGGTGGTGGAATAAGGAGAAGGGAGCAGGGAGCAGCTCATGAAAAGCCCATCAGAAAAGACTTCTCCGTGCAAGGAATGCAGGACCGGGATGCGGTACAGAATGGATCTACTATATGGAGCAGACAGTATATAAAAAAAAAAACAGAGCACGTGTTGGAAGCATTTTGCAAAGCAGTTCTTTGGAGCAGTGCCATAAAAACTTACTTGTTCAAGCAATCAATCCAGAGACATTGGGGATTGACCCAAAACTTGTTTAAATTCGACACCAGAGGAGTCACGGTGCAGGCATGTGCATGCGAAGCAGACTGAAGTGTATTTGTTCTTGAGTAATTTGTCAATTTATTAACCAGTTATTATTATTAAATTGCTGAGGGCAAAGCTGAAAAGTTACTGATGTGTGGAATATTTCAGCTGTAGTGTTTTCCTGTTCAAAACAGTAGTGCAAATATAATTATTATTTATTTAAATGTTTTATTTAAAATATGGCTATTCAGTTTATGTATATCTCAACCAAATGAAACAGCACCTTCGTATTATAAAGCATTACTCCCCTAAGAACAATGCACCCAAGTCAAACATCATTTAGGACCATTTATTTCTAAAAGTGTATGTCCAAACTTAATGTATTGACACACTTCTATAGAGCTGTTTCAAACACATCGCCCATAATTGTCTCTTCAGACGGACGGCGGTGTCAGACACATCTCTGAAGTGACTAAGGCCTAGCAGGGATCAGAGTGTACTGCAAAAATGAGTCCAAACAAGAGGGCATCGTTCCCTCCTCTGAATCCTGTGCGTCATTTGCAGCCCCTTTGCTCTGAGGCGGCGTGCAAGGTTAGAGGTTAAATGTGGCGGCGGAGTGGCGGCCCATCACCAGGATAATGAAGCCGACTGGCCAGACTGACTGACTTGAGGACAGGTGCAGTTAAACCTGCTCAGATCCCATCTCCAGGGTCAGCCCTTTCCACCTAATCTCACCAGCTGCTGATGAAAGCACGATTTAAGGAAAAGGGCTGGTGGTGGTTGTGTGTGTGTGTGTGTGTGTGTGTGTGTGTGTTGGGGGGGGGGGGTGGTGTTGAGCTCGTTGCCCAACTGGATAAGACTCAATTTGAAAAGCCTGTAGTAGGAAATGACTGTTTTTGGCCCCCATCATGTCGTACAGCTAGGGCACTTTACTGTGCTGTTTGCTGGGGGGGATGCAATTTTACAGCCCTTTCTGCAGCGGGATTTACTGGATGTGCAGTTAATAGTTTATATAGTTGACTCCAAGCAGTAGGGATTAAAGATGGAGTGTTGTTGGGAGCAGCAGCTTGGGGAATATATTTATCCACAGCCAGCTCGGGCCATTCGCTGCAGTGCCTGGCCTAGTGACCTTGGGTTGGACCAATACTCTGGTTCCACGGCCCACTGGCTACCATAAAGGGCTAGGATGTCTCTGTCTCCATGATTCCATGAGTGCGTTCTCAGAGATATAGGTGTCTTTCTCACTTTTATACCTCTAATCTTTTTCTTTTCCCCCCACGTTTTGAACTCTCACTCATTGCTTTTTACACCACATCTCACGTGCTTCACATTCTCGGTGTCCTGCTAACCTCCTTGGCTTAACACAGGGGGCTCAAAGATCTGCAGCTTTGATCCTGCTGTCTCTGACATGTTTGTGTTGGAGACAAAAAAGCAGCAGCTTCTTATTCACCGGCGTTTGTCTGCGCTGATACCTCCATGTCATTTACTCTGGCACTGGTGACCAAGCTCACAGCTAGGCTGAAAATTAAACAGAGCCTCCCTCCCCACCTGTGTCCTGCCTATGTGTGAGCTTTTAGTGCCACACTTCTGTGTACCTGCATTTGTTTGTGAACAGGCCCCTAACACCAAACCGCCAGGCCTCAAACACAACCTCAGCCAGCTGGACCAAACACTGACCAGCTTTTGTGTCTTCACACACACACACACACACACACACACACACCTGCCTGTGGTGCCCCCCAGCTCAGGCTCATGACCACACCAAGAGGCCCCCAGGGCTCAAAGGCACTCCTCCACCATCAGTCCTCATACAGCAAGGGTAGGAGACTTCTCTGTTGGCTATGAAAGTCCCACCAACCTCACAGCAGTGGGGCCAGAGCACAGTGCTTGTTAATAGTGAGAGCCTGTGAGGGGTAAGCAGACATATGAGAGGTATTTGCGAGGGGGCTGATAGCAGCTGGACAGACTTCAAGGCACACTTCACACTCCAATCCCATGCAGTTTATTGGAAAGAAAGTCCACAGAAAACACCTGTGCCATAGTAGTGGAGGAAAAAAAGGAAAACACTGGCAGATGCTTATCCTGGAGGGTAACTGAGATGCTTATTCAAAGCTGGCCAAACATCACCTGAGGGCTTGGGCCTGGTCTCCACAAGCCTCATAGCTTGTAATAAAATGGAAGAGCGGCCATCGCACTAAGCCCTCCCCACTCCCCGCCTTGTAATGTACAGTTAACACTGTATTGCATAAGCAGTTAATCATAGTCGCTCTCTAATAAAGTTTAAAAGTTAGCGCATCAGTTTTTGGCCACATGTATTATTTAATTAAACGGCACGGTGGTCCTATCTGGATGGAGTTTCCATGTTCTCCCAGTGTCTGCGTGGGTTTCCTCCCACAGTCCAAAAACATGGAGGTTAGGTGAATTCTGAAATAACTGTCCTGAGTGAATGAGTGTGTATATAAATTAATGTCTGTATGTGTGAGTGAATGTGTGTGTGTCCAGATATGGATTGGCGCTCTGGCGATTTGGTCAAGCTCTAGTGTCCGATGCAGTCCTCCAGTCCTGGACAGTCGTTCCTGATTGAGAGTAAGCTGTGCGCGTTTGGCTGCAGTGTTGATTGTAAAGCGTCCTTGGGAATCTAAAAAGGCGCTATATAAATGTAATGATAAATAAATAAACATTAAGAATATTTAGCCTTGAAGGACTGGCGCCCCCTCCAGGGTGTATTCCCCCCTTGCGCCCAATGATTCCAGGTAGGCTCTGGATCCACCGCGACCCTGAATGTCACACTCACGTCCCGTTTAGTCTGTTTTCCTTTCTCAGCACATGGCTTTGTTTTGTTTATGTTCATGCCCCGCCTTTGTTCCGCCTCCTCGTCTTTTCCCTTGTGATCCGTTTCAGGTGTTTCTCGTTTGTTATCGTATTTAAGTCCCCTTCCCTCACTTCCTGGTGTCGTTCATTGTTCCTAGTTTCTTGTACCTTGTTACGTGTTCCGTTCGCGTTGTTCAAGCCTTGTTGTTCTTTGTTTCGTTTGCCCTGTTCTTCGTATTGTTTGTTTCGTTTCTCGTGCTCGTTCCTCTTGCTCGTTTCACGCTCGTTTCATGCCCCAGTCCTGTTGTGTTTGTTTCATTGAGTTTTGTTAAATAAAGTCTGTGTTCTCAGCGTTTGCGTCCGCCCTCATCCCTTATCGCCCCTAACAGAATGAACGACCCACACATGGACGCAGCTAGCACGGACAATTTTTTCGAAGAGACGTTCAGGAAGGTACAGGAGTCTCTAGCGGTAAAGGTGGGGGATCAACCTGCTGCCCTGCCGTCCTTTATGGGAGTTCCCCCTGAGTTTGAGGGGACTTCAAACGTTGAGGGTTTCCTGCTTCAGTGCCACCTGTATTTTAACTACCTGACTGTCCCTGCACCACGTGAATTCGTTAAGGTAATGTTCATGAGATCCCTTCTCAAAGGGATAGAATTGCAGTGGGCTGATCGAGTGCTGGGAGAGAGAACCCTGCACATTACAGTGGATACATTTAGCGACCTATTGAGAGCCAGATTCTCCCGATCGACTCCAGAGAACATCTCCGCAGGACCCTCTGCTCCCGAGGACTACCCCCTCAGGTCCGGGGAAATTTTTGGGGGGGGGGTTAAGGGTAGGGGCGGTTAGCCTTCAGCCTCAGGACGACGGAGGTGAGGCTAACAGGGGCGCACCTGTAGGGGATCGCATGAGTGCGCCCGTCAAGCCCCCTAAACCCTCTTCCGCTCCAGCACAGTTCCCTGCCTCCGTGGACGTCGTCGCTGCAGGTTCCCCTGCCTCTGTGGACGTCGTCGCTGCAGGTTCCCCTGCCTCCGTGGACGTCGTCGCTCCAGGTTCCCCTGCCTCCGTGGACGTCGTCGCTGCAGGTTCCCCTGCCTCCGTGGACGTTGTCGTTGCAGGTTCCCCTGCCTCCGTGGACGTCGTCGCTGCAGGTTCCCCTGCCTCCGTGGACATTGTCGTTGCAGGTTCCCCTGCCTCCGTGGACGTCGTCGTTGCAGGTTCCCCTGCCTCCGTGGACGTCGCTGCAGGTTCCCCTGTCTCCGTCGATGTCGCTGCAGGTTTCCCTGTCTCCGTGGACGTCGTCGCAGGGTCTCCAGTCTCCATGAGTGCGGCTCCCTCAGCCGCTCCTCTGCTCGTGAAAGCGGCCCAGCCAGCCGCTCCTCTGCTCGTGAAAGCGGCCCAGCCAGCCGCTCCTCTGCTCGTGAAAGCGGCCCAGCCAGCCGCTCCTCTGCTCGTGAAAGCGGCCCAGCCAGCCGCTCCTCTGCTCGTGAAAGCGGCCCAGCCAGCCGCTCCTCTGCTCGTGAAAGCGGCCCAGCCAGCCGCTCCTCTGCTCGTGAAGGCGGCCCAGCAAGCCGCTCCTCTGCTCGTGAAGGCGGCCCAGCCAGCCGCTCCTCTGCTCGAGAAGGCGGCCCAGCCAGCCGCTCCTCTGCTCGAGAAGGCGGCCCAGCCAGCCGCTCCTCTGCTCGAGAAGGTGGCCCAGCCAGCCGCTCCTCTGCTCGAGAAGGCGGCTTCAACGGCCGTTCCTGCCCCCGAGACTGTTGCTACGGCTGTGTCTGCCCCGTTGACTGTAGATACGGCCGCTCCCGGTCGTACCCGTAAGACGGCCCCAAGGACTTCGGGGCCGATCCCCAGAACTGTGCCCAGGCTGGTTCCTCGGACTGCCCCACGGACATTCGCCAGTCCTGGGCACCCTCATGTTATTTTGATTCCTGTATCTATCCCTGTCTTGATTCCTGTCTCTGTGCTTGTCCCTGTACCCTTGTCTGCTTTCATTTCGATTCCTGTCCCTGTTACCGTGTTTGTCTCTCTCCCTGTAAACGTCTTAGTACCTGTTCCCCTGCCTAGTCCTGTCCAGTCCCCTGTTAGCCCTGTCCAGTCACCACGTAAACCCTCTGTCCGGTCTCATGCCCAGTCCCCTGTTCACTTCCAGTATCCGTCCTCAGTCTCAGCACCTGTCCAGTCTCTGTTTCAGTCCCCTGTCTCTGCTCCTGTGTTGCCTCAATCCCCGTTTCAACCCTCTGTCCTGTCTCCCATCCAGTCCTTGTTCCCTTCCAGTGTCTTGCCCAATGTTAAGCACCCCGTCCAGTCACATTTGTCCACTCTCGTCCAGTCTCATGTAAACACTCCTGTTCAGTGTAGTCCTTTCCAGTCCCAGGTCCCATCCCCTGTTAGTTCTGTCTTCTGTCCCCACTCTAGTTCTGTCCAGCGTCCGTTACTGTCTAGTCCCTTGTTCACAGCTCCATTTCCCGTGTCTGTTCCCGCCCTGTCCTGAGTCCTGTCTCCTATAGTTCCTTGTTTTCCTAGTCTGTCTTGTTTTCCGTGCTCCCTCCTGCGCCAGCTTCTGGGGGGTCTAGGTTACGCGCCCCGGGAGTTGCGCGTTCAGGAGGGGGCATCTGTCACACTCACGTCCCGTTTAGTCTGTTTTCCTTTCTCAGCACATGGCTTTGTTTTGTTTATGTTCATGCCCCGCCTTTGTTCCGCCTCCTCGTCTTTTCCCTTGTGATCCGTTTCAGGTGTTTCTCGTTTGTTATCGTATTTAAGTCCCCTTCCCTCACTTCCTGGTGTCGTTCATTGTTCCTAGTTTCTTGTACCTTGTTACGTGTTCCGTTCGCGTTGTTCAAGCCTTGTTGTTCTTTGTTTCGTTTGCCCTGTTCTTCGTATTGTTTGTTTCGTTTCTCGTGCTCGTTCCTCTTGCTCGTTTCATGCTCCAGTCCTGTTGTGTTTGTTTTATTGAGTTTTGTTAAATAAAGTCTGTGTTCTCAGCGTTTGCGTCCACCCTCCGTCAGTCAGCACCCCTTATCAACCCTAACACTGAACTGGATAAGAGTTACAGATAATGAATGAATGAATTAATATTTAGCCTTATAAGTTAATAGTCATTTTGGAATGATTTTGTGTTTATTATGCTTTTCTACTAATATTTAAATGTCTCATTACATGGTATTATATGCATGTTCTAGCCCTGAAATCAGACTTAACCAATATATGAACACTTATGACTGTCCCTATTCTTTATTAATGTGTCATCTACAATGGTTGTGCTGTTTATGTCTGTTATGTTGCTCATATGGTCCAGTTTTCTGGAGTAAATTTACTGGTGAAGACAGAACCCAGTTTTTTTTGCACTGTCAGGCAAAAACATTAGGTAAAAATAGAGAAAGCTAAACAGGTTTCAGGGCAGCTCCTAGGCTCCAATTCCTCTTCAATATTATTCAGTATTAGACTTTGAACTGAAGTATAAAAAGTAATGACTCACTGTAAAAAGCCACTTATAAAGTTATAAATCGGTTTAAATTTAAAAATCATGTTCATATTTTTGGCAAAAAACAATTCTGTGTTCATCTTCATCGACTTCATTAAATTCAAATCCCAGCCAAATCCAAATCTCCTCTAAATACAAACGTGTTATTCACTATGCCTTTCACAGTTAATACGTAATCATCTGGTTGCAATGTTTTGAGATGATTGCAATTACTTTCCCAATTGTCAACATACAATCGTATGTTTACATCACAACAAATAATTCAGATAATTGAGTGTGTTCTCATTTGTGACTGAGGCAAATACATGTAAATAATACAACGGACAAAAAATAATATCTGACAGGTTGTGGATCTTATGAAAAAAGCATATATTATAACTTCTTGGAAATGGTGAGTGATGTTTGTTTATTTGAGTTTGAGTTGTGCCACAACAGAGAGTTTGTATGTGTTATAAAGGTATTAATAATACTTACGGCAATCACAGTATTTGGCACATTAATTCTTATACTGTTGTTTTTAAACCAAAATCTGGCAGTTGCAGTTAGGTATTTGCTAAATTTTGAGATTGCCACAGGCCTGTTAATGGCAGAATTTTGAGTGAGAAACCATTCAAACCAGATTTCATCATAGTCGAGTTTTAACTGGTAAAATCTCCAATAAAATGTCTCTGCACTGAGAATGATGCAGCATTTTCTATCTGTTGCATGAAATGATTTCCAAAAAAAAGCACAGTAAAACACCCAATTTGATGATGAATTAGTCGGTAACCATGGTAAGTCCTGAAGGTGACCTACAGACTACTTTATCTTTTTTGTTTACTGATGGCGTACTGAAAATGAAATATGGCTAGGAGTGGACGTGGGGTGCGTGAAGGGCGCAGGTTCTTTAAAGGGCCAGTGGAGCGAGGCCAGGCCTAAACAAACTGACCAGGAGGAGGGTGAGGGGTGGGGGGACTGAGTAGTCACACAGCTCACACTAACCACAGAGTCAAAATAGAGTCATGACACACCAGCCTCACTTCAGCTACGGTGACTGCTCCACACTCTACGGCCACAGAAGGCTTTAAAACAACTGGCAAAATGGAAAATTCTGGAAAAGGCGTTTTAATGATGGTTTCGTTCTGTTAGAACAGTTGACAGCTGAAGCTCCAGTCAGAAGCAAAAAGCCTTCCAAACGTATATTTAGGAGTAGGGAATGCGTGAGAGAGAGAGGGAGAGACAGAGGCAGAGAGAGAGAGGGAGAGAGGGGCAGAGAAACATTTTGAAGAGGTGTAATATGAGAGATTTAGAGTGCGTAAAACTACTCCACTCCAACAAACTATCTGCCCAGACTCACATGCAATTATAACCAACCAGGGCTCTAAAAGAGCAGAGGAGGCGTAAAAACAGGGTAGAAATTGACCCACTTAAATACAGTCAACAAAAACTAGTTTCTCTACCTTTGTGTTGTTTCTGCTTTCCCTGCCAGCGCCTGTCGCACTTTTGTTAAGAGAGAAAGAAAAGGTTAGGGTGAAATGATTGTTGTGTGATGTTTACAGTGGCCGAATAGGGGGGACAAATTATGCTGTCAGGGACACATCCAGCCTGGACTAAAAAGAGACAATTTAAAAATTTCACTGTTCAACACCTTTAATGACTCATAATGCAAGAGGTGTGGCTATTCCTATTAAATGTGTGGCTGAATCAATAAGAGGGATAATTGGAGTTGTTAGAGCAAATTATAACGCGGCTATTATGTAGCAGTACAATGTTGTTCTGTAAACTGTTATTACAGGGGAAGAAGCTCTTTGCACAGGGAGGCAGTAGGGGGAGTGCTTCTGAATGGGGGTTATATGCAATAGTTGCCACTATTTGCTGTAATCATCCCTCCCTTTATTGACAGGGACCTCACTCTCCTCTCTCGATCTTTTGTGTACTCCGCAATTTCCTGCACTGCAGCCCCATTTCTAAACATGGATTGTGCTTTTCTCTTCTTGTACTTCTTGTTGTTGTTTATAGATATAAAGTCAGGAGGTGTACTTGTTAACCTCACCTTTTTTTTTTTTTTTTTTTCACTCAACGTCATTGTGCAGGCTATTGATTGACATGTTGTATAAACGTGAGTGAATTTTGGGCACTGAAAGGATCCTCTCATGCTCTATAGATGAATTACACTCCTTGACTGAAAAAAAACATCTAGAGCACTAACTGACCTTAATGTACATCAGTGGGATTTGTCAGATAGATAAATGCATGCTGCTCACTTGGCGATGACAACGGCAGTGAAGGAGCAGTCGCGATGCACACACACACACACACACACACACACACACACACACTTATACACACTGTATCTAAAAGGAAAGACCAGGTAACCATTTTCCATCTGACTCAGATCTATAATACTGAGCCGAGTCGACGAGACTAGGAGGGGACAAATACTCTGGGTGTTTATACATTTATCATAAGCTTCATATTTAGACATGAGCAGACATTTGAACCCTGTACATCAGTGTCCAAATTCAAAAGCCGAGGATCGTGCATCCACTTTTACAAATTTAGGATAAAACACGTCTTTTGGCCCTGTGTCAGTGAACAGTCTGGTACTGTGAATAGAAATGATATGGCAGCGTGAGAATAACAGAAAAGGAACTAACTTCAGAGGTCTTGTTGATTTGAGAGCGATCAGAAGAGGCACAACGTTACGGCAAATAGAGCAATTATATGAATCCAGCCAGTTTCCAATGAAAAGGTTTCAAAGCACTGGTCAAATTCTAATGTTTAAGAACTTCTCTCCACAAGGCCATAGAAGCACTATGTGAGTGTGAATCAAGAGCTTTGAGAGTGCTCAGAGGAAAGTGGAGTCGTGAAGCGCAGGGCATGAGAAACCATGGATATTTTATTTAATTCATCTGGATGATGTAGGTTGTGTTTTTGTTTTGCTTTCTTTTATTTCCTTATAGCAATCTGCACATTCCTCCGGGTGACTGTCTGTGTGGAGTGTGGAGTGTTCTCCCTGTGTCTGTGTGGGTTTCCTCCGGGGGACTGTGAGGAGTGTGGTGTGTTCTCCCTGTGTCTGTGTGAGTTTCCTGTGGGTGACTGTCTGTGAGGAGTGTGGTGTGTTCTCCCTGTGTCTGTGTGGGTTTCTTCCGGGGGACTGTGAGGAGTGTGGTGTGTTCTCCCTGTGTCTGTGTGAGTTTCCTGTGGGTGACTGTCTGTGAGGAGTGTGGTGTGTTCTCCCCGTGTCTGTGTGAGTTTCCTGTGGGTGACTGTCTGTGAGGAGTGTGGTGTGTTCTCCCCGTGTCTGTGTGGGTTTCCTCCGGGTGACTGTCTGTGAGGTGACTGGACTAGAGACTAGAAAGTGTCCATAGGTGTGAGTGTGTGAGTGAATGTGTGAGTGTCTGTTGCCCTGTGAAGGACTGGTGCCCCCTCCAGGGTTTGTTTCCGCTTTGCGTCCAGTAATTCTGGGTAGACTCCGGACCCACCACCGCCCTGAACTGATGAATGAATGATTATATGCAGGTGCACCTATGGAATTTTGTTGCTATAAAAACAAGCTTTAGTGCATCTGTTCCTGTGTATATTTTGTTAGCTTTAATTAAACCCTCCACACTTATAACAGCATTAATTTAAAATAGTGGCAGATTGACATGTCTTAACATTTAAACTATGGTAAGGAAAATGCAGCCAATTTATATCGTTGTAAACCAACAGCGAATATTTTTATTATTTTGGATAGCGATACCAGCCTACACTACACACACTGTGTAGTATAGCAGCACTGTCTAATATTAGATTGATTGGTGGATTGATAAAAATGCATGTATTAGAATGGACACTGAGTGTACAAAACATTAAAAATCTCCAGAAATATTGTAGTGACTTGCTTCTACTGATTTGACCTGCTTTTGCTATGTTGAGAATGAGCATCACTTATACCACCTTCACAGTGGTCATCCCACAAGAGTCTTGCCCATGATTAAGAATAAATTATGTAAAGTAATAAATGGACTACATTCTATATTTTAATACAACAGAACGCCGCTGCGTGGCTCTGATAAAAAAGAGCAATAAATATAGACACAACAGGTCGGTTCCTCATAAGGTGTCCATATTTATATTTTTCTTTTATGATATTGTTCTGACACTTTCCAAAGCAAACTGAGAGGCAAGTGTACTACAGAACTTAAATAATTACTGATAACTGCTATGTTAACTGCTCCATCATCAGTCTGCTCCTGGGCAGAATTAGGCTTTTATTGGTTGAAGTTTGAAAATCAAGAAAAGAGACCGTCTTCTTTGCCTGTTGGGCTTCTTGTCTTATCAAAGCACTTCTAAACATATACTGACAGAGTCACACAACACAATTAGTCACAATTACAGTGGGGTGCCACTTTCTCCTAGTCGTAGGTACTCAAGCAATTTTTTTGTTATCTTTTAAAGGTTGATATATGGAGCCATATGCAATGAATAACTGCGCCGCAGGCTTCCTTCATCATCTTGTAAGTGTAAATCCACTTTTGCATGAAAATAAAAACCTTTTTCACCACAAAGAGCAGAGATTTGACCTGATTCATAAATTGATAGCCTGTGTATTGCAGAGGGGGAGTTTGTTTGACGATATCAGTTTGATTTGCGTTATTTTATTCAAATGTTTCATATCTGTATTATCTAGTTTTACATCTCCTCAAGGGTAAACAGTATGGTCTGTGACTATTTCAGAAGCTTTAGAACAAATGAAAACGGTACCATTCATTCATTTATTCATTCATTCATTCATTATCTGTAACCGCTTATCCAGTTCAGGATACACCCTGGAGGGGTGCCAGTCCCTCACAGGGCGACACACACACACACACACACGCGCACACACACACACACACACACACACACACACAAACATTCTCTGACACACTCACACCTACGGACACTTTCGAGTCGCCAATCCACCTACCAACGTGTGTTTTTGAACCGTGGGAGGAAACACACGCAGACACAGGGAGAACACACCACACTCCTCACAGACAGTCACCCGGAGGACACACACGCAGACACAGGGAGAACACACCACACTCCTCACAGACAGTCACCCGGAGGAAACCCACGCAGACACAGAGAGAACACACCACACTCCTCACAGACAGTCACCCGGAGGAAACCCACGCAGACACAGGGAGAACACACCACACTCCTCACAGACAGTCACCCGGAGGAAACCCAAGCAGACACAGGCAGAACACACCACACTCCTCACAGACAGTGACACGGAGGAAACCCACGCAGACACAGGGAGAAAACACCACACTCCTCACAGACAGTCACCCGGAGAAAACCCACGCAGACACAGGGAGAACACATCACACTCCTCGCAGACAGCCATCTGGAGGAAACCAAAGCAGACACAGGGAGAACACATCACACTCCTCACAGACAGTCACCCGGAGGAAACCCACACAGACACAGGGAGAACACACCACACTCCTCACAGACAGTCACCTGGAGGAAACCAAAACAAACACAGGGAGAACACACCACACTCCTCACAGACAGTCACCCGGAGGAAACCCACGCAGACACAGGGAGAACACACCACACTCCTCACAGACAGTAACCCAGAGCGGGACTAGAACCCACAACTTCCAGGTCCCTGGAGCTGTGTGACAGAGACATTACCTGCTGCACCACTGTGACGCCCTGCATATAATCAGAGCAAATAAAACGGACAATGGTGTTCCTAATTAAGTGGCCAATGACTGTAATTTAACTCACTATAAGAGTTAAAATATTAAAGACTTTTATAAAAAATGTGGCAAAATCTTTCAGAGTAATGATGTAGAAGAACAATTTATTTTCCTTAAAAAAAAATAATAATAAAAATAGTCATTATGGTCAGTTCAGTCTCCATAGCGCCACCGTTGATTAATAAATAAATCTGCTACAAGTGTGCATGACAAATCTATATTAGAGGATGGACAGACATCACCATATGCAAATTAGTAAACTGAAGCCACAGCTCCCTGGTGAAAACACTCTGTTCTGCTTCCCTCCTTGAAACATGAGAAACAAACTGTGAAAACAACTGAGGCTGAAAAACACCAAAGCAGCAGTAATTTCTGCTAGCGTGCCTATGCAGCTCTCAGTGTTATATTAGCTCAAGTCTAACAATAGTAGATATATCCCTTTCCTACAATGGATTTTCATTACTCTACTTAAACACTGGGCAAGTGGGCCACAGTGGAGAGACCGGCAGATTCCACATTTGAGAACATGCTTATTCTGTCCTCTCCAAAACACTGGAGGTGAGAGAGGGAAGGGGAATGAGAAGAGCCAGGCACAGCCACAGAATGAACAGGTGCAGGAGCAGAAGTGTGGGAGAAAAAACAAGGAGTCACAGGAAGATGGGGACAGGGAGGGAGGCAGAGAGGGGGACGGAGGAGCAGAAACAGGAAAGGACAGAGAACTACTACTGAGAGGAGGGAGAAAAGGAGAAAAGAATAAAAGGAAAAAAGTTGGATAATAGAGAGAGGAGCAGAATAGGAAGGGTAAGAGAGAGAGAGAGAGAGAGAGAGAGAGAGAGAGAGAGAGAGAGAGAGAGAGAGAGAGAGAGAGAGAAAGAAAGAGAGAGAGAGAGAGAGAAAGAAAGAGAGAGAGAGAGAGAGAGAGAGAGAGAGAGAGAGAGAGAGAGAGAGAGAGAGAAGCAAAGCAAAAGGGTGCAGAGAGGGAACAAGAAGGAGAAAATAAAGTGTAAAGTAGATACAAGAAGGTGAGGACGATGGATGTGAAGGAGGAAGAAAGGGAAGAAGAGAGTGAGAAAAGGGGAAGGACAGAGGACAGAGATAGAGAGAAATAGTGTGTGTTTGTGTGTGTGAGAGAGAGAGTGAGAGAAAGAGAGAGAGAGTGAGAGAGAGAGAGAGAGAGAGAGAGAGAGAGAGCGAGAAGGAGAATGAGAGAGAGAGAGGTTAATAGCAGACAGAGGGCTCAGGGCTGATAGAAATGCAGAGCGCGTCTGGAGTTGGCGCTCACTCTGAGATGGGCTGGAGCTGAGATCTGGCGCACGCTATAAAAGAGCTCATTGAAAATAATTCAGAGTGACGGCTGTGCAGACCCAGAAACATGAAGCAGAGAGAGAGAGAGAGAGAGAGAGAGAGAGAGAAAGTGAGAGAATAGACTACAGAGGGAAGGCTGATCAGAGAAAGAGAGAGAGAGATGGAAAGTAAAGTACGGCAGAAGAGAAAAAGAAGACTGGTTTGAGGAGAAGACGAGCTGTGCAGGCAGTTGATCAGGAGTGTTTGCGATGAATCACTGAAAGGATGCATGACAAAGATATGGGGATAAGAGAGTAATGTAGGAGAAAAGTAAACTGAAACAAAGATAAGGGAAAACCATAGAAATCTGTACTGAATAAGTGCACTGACAAACAACTACATACATCAGCTTCTATAAAAAAAACAAGACCGGGTAAGTCTCGTTTGGCCGGACCGACTTAGGCTGCCAATTACTTGCTACACAATCGTCCCTGATATTTCCGTTATGGAGACACCATTGTCCAAGTGGGTCTACAGGTATATTAAATTAATACAAATGCCATCAAATGTGACAGCTATTATGTTTCACGCAACATGCCATGGGACCATTCCTCAGAGCCTGGCAGTGTAGAATTACGATTAGAATTAGAATCACTTCATTGGCCACACAGATAGGAATTTAGGAACCTTTATTTTGAAGGTTTAGCTCAGTCTAGAGGTGCAGGCCCAGTGTGAGAACTATGACAGCAACCCATCACAGAGTGGGGCCCTTCATCCAGCCCAGCCAAACTATATTAATGTCAACCTGTGGACCTCTATTAAACTGTGCAAAGCTCATTCCAGCCACAGAGACATCGTTTACACTAACGCCGCCGCTTAAGCACACAGCAGAGCCGCAGAGAGGCATTTGGGGGTTAATGGGCCTTGCACATGCTGGGGTGCCAGAGAGGGGCCAGCCAAGAGGGAGCAGGGGGGTTCCAGCAGGACTGTGTCCAGCTGAGACCACCATAACCCCCTTCAGGCTTAAAATCCACGAAACCCACAGCTACACCACTGCACCCCCAGTGCATGAAGGCCTGGCTCTACATGGCTGCGAAAGCGTGAACTGCGCTGCACTTCGGTTTGCTCAGTTAACGTTGCACAAAGATGCGGTTAAGAAACCCATCTAACTAGCAGTGCACATAGTATTTTCTAAGCTGTGTTTGTGCAGTATACAGGCCTCAGTTTGCCTCAAACTTTCATGCAATTCCGACAAAGAGAACATGTTTTGATGTGGTTAGCACTGATCCCTAATCATCAAGGATTGAGATTTTTTTAAGAAAATCCTACACTATGCAAACCTGGCTAATAAGTAGGTTTACCATCACACAGAATGTGCCACCACATTAATTTCCAATACATGTTCAGTGATTTCGTTCTGAAGGTTCACCTAAATCCATGCCAGACAGTGTTGGAATTCATTCTTCTTACAATAGCCCATTTGGTGTGCATCACATTTGTCCACTGGCTGGCATAAGTAAGACCCAGCTCAATGCTTCATCGAGGTTCTATGTTGACTTTGAAAAGAGACGCGCAGCATTTATGTCCTTTTCTGAGGGTCCAGAGTCGCCTGAACGCACCGAATGCTGAGTTCAGAGCTCTGTGATGAGATATTGAACCACCCCGTGCAGTCCATCACACTATGATTTATAGGAGATCCTCTCTATAAGCACTGGAACCATGCGCCCCTATTTCACCCAGGGACAGTGGAGAAAAATTCATCACAGCATTTCTTAAAGTTTTAGCCCACTTTTAAGTAGTGGAATTGAATTAATTTTAGAAGCACCATAACAAATCAAATCAGTAAGCCTCATTCGGAGAAGCGCTAAACATCAGAGCTGTGTTGAGAAAGGTCTGCAGCTCCCTGCTATCTCAAACTGGAATCAAATCAGAGGTGTCTGACTCTCAATAGTTGATCAATTTAGCGTGTGTCTGAACATAGCGGTAAACATCGACAAAGTCATTTTCTGGCATATTAATGTTTACATCCAATCAGCAGAATGTAGGGCGGTCTAATTAACTCAATCAGACGCTGGAATGTGCAGAAAATGAGAACTTCACCTAGAGACCACAGACAATTGATCACTTCAGACCCTCTTCACTCAATTGTTTCTTGACAGCACTTCAGAGCCTGTGAATTAGCAGGGCTACATATGGTGATTAAAAAGCCGTTTCCTCCATCAAAAAGCACAACTATCTAATTGTGGGCAAATGGAAGGGGTCTAGTCTAATGGTTACATTACATGCTGCATCACTGGAGTGTTTTAGCCAATTTTCAGAACCTAAAAACACTCAGGTATCACTGCTAGTACGGGCTAAAGGCTTTTTCCCCCACTCTTATGGATGGATAAAAGAGGTTGGTTGTAATATTGGTCTGAGCATGTGGTGTTTTTCTTATATATTTTATTTGTTTGCTTTCTTTGTTTGTGTCCTCTTTGTGTGCATAGCTATTTTCTCCTCGCCTTCTTCCTACAGTCACGTCCATATTTTTTTTGTTGTTTTTTTTTGTTGTTTTTCGTTTTTTTTACAATGCCTATTCTTGAGGAAGATGGGGGCTGGGTGAGACATTTCTTTTTTCTGACTCCAAGGCACAGAAAAGTCCAACCACAACACAATAATAAAATAAGAAAAAAAAAAAAACAGCCTGCCTGGCTGTTATCTGCCTCAGTCCCCATACACCACCTCCCTCATTCTCTCTCTCTCTCTCTCTCTCTCTCTCTCTCTCCCTTTTCCAAACTAGCCTTGCTCCGTGCTTCCCTCCCCGCCTATGAAAAATCAGCAAATAAAAAGTTACATTAACCCCAGGCCGACCTTTCCCACGTAATACACTGCGGCATGATGGGGTGGTGGGGGAGCTTCATCGAAAAGCTGTCACTCTCCAGCATCCCAAGCACTGCCTGGGGAACATTTACCGGATAATTAATATATTAAATGCATGAAAAATAGTTACACAGGGGCCTCTCGTCAGCTCTTCCCCAGCATGAGGGGAAGAGGGATACAGCCTGTGAACCATCAATATACAAGCATCCCCCTTCAATGGGCCATCATAAAAACTGCTCATAATTTTATGGCTTCATTCACAGCCCTCGCTGTAAAGGAAGGCCATATTTCCTCGTAATTCACTGGATCTCTCCTGGCTTTTATGATTTGGCGGTTTTAAGCTGCCGCCCGCCGCAATTATAAGGTGGTCTTCACTTTTGTGTGAAGGACATGCAGGGGTCAACGGGCAGCACCATGACTAAACAGGACAGGAGGGCTCAAACTGAGCTAAAAATACACTCTGGCCAATCTCATACATGCATTTCTGCCTCTTTGCAAGTACAAGAAGACAACAGGATCTACGATCTTTATCCGTTCGAGAAATGTGTAAGAAGGTATTCTGCTTTACATCAAATACCCAGCCCCTTCATTCTCAATCAGTACAGATCACGTCAGATGATTCAGAACAGAGAAGCTACTCCCTGCCTGACGAATGCAGGGACATGTGCGTGCACACAGAGGTGTTATTTATTTGGATTTGTATATGAAGCATGAAGCCTGGTCTACCTGCTCTAATTCACCCGCTGTGCTGCACGCAACTTGATTTTCTTGTCTCTGGTAAATATCCTATTTGATTTTTGAAGTGGAAAAAAGAAAAAAAAAATATATATATATATGTATAGACACATACACACACACACACACACACACACACACACACACACACACACACACACACATATATATATATATATATATATTTATATATATAAACACAAAATGCTGCATTCCTTCTGTAGTCTATAATTAAAGTGCTTTCTGCTGTTTTCACGGAACATTAACTTGAATCACGTGATTATTATTATCATCACGCAGACACAGATGAACAAACACATGGACATACATGCAGGCAGACATGCGCTCATGAACATAATATAAGACAAAGGTGTGTGTGCAAACTCTCTCTCTCTCTCTCTCTCTCTCTCTCTCTCTCTCTCTTTCCCTCTCTCTCTCTCTCTCAACCAGAGCAAACATGCTCACATAAGACAAATGGCTCTGCACTGAAATGAGAAATGGGACTGCACGGCATGGAGCAGCTGCTATAAGCACACACACAGAAAAACAGTGAAAGCTGGAGTCTTACAGAAATATTTATTATGTGTGAATATCAACATTTGAAGGCTGCACTGTACTTAAGTTGGAAAACTGCATGACACCAACTCATCGGCTCTTTGAAGCTGCAAAAACAGTCAGCTCGTTACCAATGCATAATTGTCAAATAAAGATGCTTTAAAACATGCGGATCTTCTCTTTTAGGGTGGAGAAAACTACCATCACAAAACTGGCTATAAATATATAGTTGATACAGACTCTTGTCTGTTGCCAGTGCATTGTTTAATAAAAAAACACTATATAAATGTTCATGTGTTTCAATTCCAGATTTCAATACAGTATACACACAGCAATATGGCTTCGGTTAGTTCACTGAATCATGAGGGAAAAAAGGCAGCAGCAAATGGAGACAACCAAAAAGCAAGAGTAAGAACATTTTCCAATGCACAATATTTAAAAGCAAGTTTCACAGTAGCATGCGAATGGTGCACCAAAGAAAAAAGCAGAAAGAGAGATCTTTTAACGATCTCAGACCAATAAATGTGAGTATAGAACTCATGATAGACAACAGAATTGAGATAGTTTTGAGTATTTCAGTGATAAATATGTTGTAGTAAAATAAATACCACATTGAGGTTACAATTCACCAATAAAACACTATTCATCCAGCCTTCTGAAGTAAAGTTTAAATAACGCAACATAAAATACTATATGTGTTTTAGGATGATGTCAGGACAAAAGTATTGCATGTGGTAACACCTAAAATGTTAAATGTATAGTTTTCATGATCAGGCTTTGCCTAAGAAAGGATTTCTCAATAAAAATACATTATAAATCTGTCATTCATTGTAGCTCTTGACATGATGTGCTCAACACAAGTCTAACAATATGAACAAAGACTTTGTTCCATGCATATCTTAAGGATATTTTATTTTTAATAATAAAAACATAAATAAAATGCAAGAGAATGAAAATTATATGGTTATGAAATGTTTACGATTATACTTAAAAAAGTTCATACACGGTTCGTTTTCTCTATAGCACTAAGCAAACACAGAGCTTTCTCTACATTTAGCCACAGAGGTCGCAGCCTGGGAGGTGTGAAAGAATATGTGGCTGGAAAATGATAACATTTACAACATGAAGTAGCATTCCAACACACATGACCAAAATGCTAACAGCTAAAGGCTAATCAGAGCTTGCAGCAGACAAACTACCACCAACAGTTACAACTCACTACAATCACAAACTAAACCATTCCAAGTGAAACTACCATGTGCTTGCAAAGGTGTCAACAGTTTAAAAGGTTCTTTATTGACACATAACGACAGATAATAAACGAATCAATTCATTTCACTCGTTTTCATCTGAAGACACAGAAGGAAACAGAGCGTAGGGATATAAAATGATTAAAAAGTCAAATCAGCATCAACAAATACTCACAAAAAAAAACACTGGCCTGATGTTTACATTTGACCGATATTATCGATGTGTTTATTGTTACGTGGAAATGCAGAATGTTTTAGCAGGGCTGGATTACTCTCTTAAATCTCTGTGGATTTTACAATCCCATTTCTACATTTTCAAAATATTAATTTAGCAGCATCAGAAAAAAGATATCTGAAAAATTCCAGATACCCGCTTTAGCCTCAAAGCATCCTGGAGTCTATGTATATTTTCTGCAGCATTTTATGTAAAAAAAAAAAAAAAAAAAAAGAACATTAACTGAGATGTTTTATAGAACAGTGACCACATGCCAAATACTGTAAATGTCACCCTCACAGACCTGAATGTTGCATCTCATTTCCTCATTCATGCAAACTGTTTTCACAGATACAATCATCATTTAACAAATGTGCAACCTTATTTGTGATATATTTTGAGTCGACATTTTAAACACAGGCTTAAAAAACACAGAAAACACACACATTTCTTTAAGAATACACAAACTAGTCTTGTAGGATGCTTTAAAAAATGGAGCCCCTCACAATGCCTTTACTGTCATACGTAATCTTGTCTGCTCCTATCCGTTACCAAGAAATATTCCCTTGAGACCCTCCCGTTATTAATAGTCTTATTCATTAAATATTACTCTTGTCAAAGGGGAAGCATAATACTGGCCTGGAGACAGGAGCCCAGATCCGGGAGTAAGCCGAATTAATTTTCTGGAGCAAACGCCCCGATTCCGCAAATGACATTCTGTACCGTTAGCATTTTAAATGTGACACAAATGGCACTCAACACAATTTAAAACCCAAACAGTGGCTCTGAGTGGCCCTGGCATATAGTTTAGCTATGCCTCTGTGTGGAATGCTCACCAAAGCAAAGGTCAGCCTGGTGCCAGAGCGAGTGCTTTACCCAAGGCTGCCTCTCCCTCAGCTCTCTCCAAGAGAATGACTTATGTGCAATAACATTCAAACATATTCCTCCAGCACACAGGCAAAGTGCACAGTGAATGCAACACAGAGGAAAAGAAAGACTCAGACTTGGTGCCCTGCAGTAAACGACCTGCTCAACAAAAGGCACTGTGCGCACCAGCCCTGTTTAACTTATCTATTGTATATAGATGATAATGTATCTAAATCAAAGAGTTTCGAAGAATTTGGAGTGTTTATTTGTAGGATGTAAATTGGAATATAGAGTTTAATTTTTTCTCATATCACACATCTTTAAAAGCATTATTTTATTTCAGCAGTGGGTTATATTGTAAGACATGCAGCAGAACCACATGTCATTATAAATATAAATATTTTACTATGTGCTGAGCTTAACAAAAATGAGTAAAACCTTAAACATTGCCAGGTCAATATCATAAATGCACCATATGAAGGCTCTGAGCACATGAATAAAGACAATGCATACATATTAATGCATATTAATGTTTCTTTTCATATATATATTCTTACTTTACACTCCTTCACTTTTTGATCAAACATTTAAATACTGCAAATGTTAAGCACTGGACATACACTGGTATTACTTTAACTATGATATCATCACACGTTTCATAAACCAATTTTACTAAATGATCAATTCTTACAAAAACAGGAATTTCACAGGAGTTTCATCCTCAGAAATGGTTGTTGTTGTTGTTGTTTTTTTATTATTTACTGTTTCAGTAATTTCTTGTGGTCAAAGGCAGTCTGGCAGGAACAGCAGCATGCCACATTCTGAAAGTGATAAAAACAAACTGCAACTTGGCTGAGAAACACCAAACCTTTAATATATTCTACAGACATTCCATCATTCATTAAGCTCAATTGCCCAGCCTAGGCAAAAAAGAAAGCAAACACAGATTGTACACAAACATGCTTGGCTAGCACCACATAATAACCTTATAATTAAAATGGGCCTTTAATCAAGACTAAAGGGGAATGTTTATTTGTTTCTATTTATTGCTTAAATGGCATGGCTAATGTACTCAAGTCTAATGTCATAGAGGCAGAGCTTGAATCATTTCTGCATCCCACCCTACACATTCACAAACAAACAAAAACAAAAATGTTCGACTTGTAGCCAAGACGAGTGAACATGGCGAACACACAATGCATAGTATAGGTGATCCTGGAGAGCCAGCAATAAGCAGGTCTAATCCTGTTGACTAAGAATGGGCACAGGGAGCCATGCCAGGATGCAGAGAGCGTTCAGTCTGTTGAATGCACTGGGGAATTACTCAGCGTGGCAGGGTGGTCCTCAATGAGCATCCTCCGCTGCCAATGGGCACCAATGCTAGGCTGGCACACCCAACAATCAACAACTCCTCTCCTCCCTCCCACTGCTCCCTATGCATGCTGAGGCCAATTTTCCCACTCCGACTTGGAATAGTGGGATTTTCGCAAATTATTACATTAGAATAGAGTTGCAAATTGACTGCAGGTTGCCCCCCCCCCTCCCCATTTCCTATTTCTGGCCCTGCGATCCTTCAGTTAAAAGGGCATAGGGGCATTGCCAAAGATTGCCAGGCTTTTATATATATTTTTTACCCCTGTTTGAAGGCAGAAGCTTCTCAGTAAAATCACTATAAAATGTCACCCATGTACCAGCAAGGATCACACACAACTTACATAAAAAAAACATACATTGTTATCTCATTCTCCTCAAGTAAAGTCGTCGCTAATTCTGAAACAGCTATAGCACTCTTGCTGCAAATCCTGATTGGGGTTTAACTCCTGACAGGTGGATATCGAAGTTCTGCAGCAAGTGGATAGGCCTCAAAAGCTGTTAAACCTCCATTACAGAGAAATACCACAATATCATTAAAGAGCTGTAGACATATGACATTTCTACTTTGAGAGACAGCTTCCCATTGTTCTTCAGAGTGTATGTGTCAGTCTAATACCCCTTACTCTAGACTAGACTAGCAGCTCAGTGCCATACGCAGACCCATTCAATACCGTGCAGAGCTGTACTGACTTAATGCGAAGCTTCTATTAGCCCTTTAAAGATTTTCTTAAGTCATTACAAGAGTGTCACCAGTTAATGAGATGATGGAGATTATAGTGATCTAGAGAAGCACAAAAAGACATTATTATGAACCCCCCCACCTCCTCCCTATTTTTACTCAAAGTTTCCTTTCTCCATGGTGCTCTCCTTGGAAAACGATTGAATATTAGCCGATTAATCAGCTCTGCCGCAGGTTAGGAGAGCTAAGTAGCGGAACAGCTTCCCCTGTGCCCACCGGGCCGCTGTTCGGCCATTAGGACGCAGAGACACGGACAGAGAAATGGAAGTCCTCGGGGGCTTGTACGTGGAGCTGCCCGTTCCCCAGCAGCCCTATAAAATCATTACTCCCCCTCTTCGCCTGGCCTTTATGAGCTGTGTCCTGATGGCCCGACAGACAGGGCAGTACGGGCCAGCACTCTGCTGCACTGCAAAAAAACGACATATTCACCAGTAATCTACAGATCATCTGTGTAACATTTGTTCTTAAAATTGTGGCATAAATATCGTTCATCAATTCATTCATTGTCTGTAACTGCTAATCCAATTTAAGGTGAGGTGAGCTCACGGTGGGATCGAACACTACCTGGAAAATCAAAGGGCACAAGGCGAGAACAAACCCTGGACAAGGTACCAATCCGTTACAAGGCATCACACACTTATAGACACTTTAGAACAGCCAATCCCCCTACCAATGTGTGTTTTTGCCCTGTGGGAGGAAACCAGAGCACCCGGTGGAAACCCACGCAGACACAGGGAGAACACCAGACTCCTCACAGACAGTCACCCGGAGGAAACCCACGTGGACACAGGGAGAACACACCACACTCCTCACAGAGAGTCACCCAGAGGAAACCCACGCAGATATATATATATATATATGTGTGTGTGTGTGTGTGTTTGTGTGTGTGTGTATATTAAATGAATGATTCAAACAGACGTCACTTTTTTTCAGTGTTAGTGCCTTCCTGCCTGGCAGCAGTGGGGTTGCCCACTGAAAGTGAGGATGCCCGTTACTGAGGGGGAGTCTGGGCCTATCTGGATGGTCTGTTCTGAGTTCACACCACGGATCAGGAAACTCCTCACCGTAGGAGGCAAATTTACACTAAGCTTCCCCCCTCACCGTTCCACCTCACAGCCTTCACGCCCTGAGCCAGGATGTCATGGCACTGGCTCTAAGGAGCTCTGGCAAGCTGGCATAGGATGGCCTACAGCAAGGCATCTAAACAAACCTTTTAGCAAAGCAGAGCATGCCATGCTGTCTCGCACCATTCATAGTCAGATATTGACACAAGCAGAGACATTCGCTAGGGCTTTTCAATGGATCTTCTTGGCCAAGCTACATCTTAGAGTAAAGACTCACAGAGGGGGCAGTTAGCAGAAAATCTGGCCCTATACCAGCCAGGAAATAGGGCCATATGGTCATGCCACACGGAAAAAGGGCCATACCGCAGAAAATAGGATGCGATGCATTTAAGAAAACAGGACCACACGCAAGCCAGAGAGATAGGACCCTGTGTAAGTGCCAGACAGAAAATGGGAACATTCATCAGTAGGAAAATAATACTCTCTATTGCTCAGAAAATAGTATCCAACAGTTAGATAAAAGGATAACCACCATACATCCACAGTGCTGGTAGTGAATTGGGCTGTAATAAGTCTCATACAGGGCATGCCCTCGTTTTTTGCTGCAGGATACAAGCTGGTTCCTCTGTGTAGTACCAGCAGAGGTGGCAAAAGTAAAGTAGTCCTCTCCAGGATTTCATTCCAACTGCCCGTCATCTCTAATCATCTCAAACCTGCCTCAGAAGTGTCAGGGCACAAAATTCTTGGAAGGGTTCCTTACTTTCTGGATTTGAATTTGCCACCTCTGACCACCTGTAATCATCAAAACATGATCAATCTCACAAGGCCAAAGACTTTTTTTTTGCTCAAACATATGCAAGTTGACTTGAGTTCAAACTGAACAGTGCCTCCCCTGTGTATAAAGTGTACAAAAGCTTTCCACACCTGCAGAGGAAGCTAGTGCCAAACAGACAACCGACATCAGTCATTGTATGCATTTAGACATGCAAAAGAATGATCACAATATTAATCGTGTACATGTGTGTGTGTGTGTGTGTGTGTGTTGGGGACAGCCCCAGGCCCAGCAGATGTGAGCAGATGTCAGAGTAAGTGAGCAGGGAGTTGGGAGAGAGGGAGAAATGTGCCGGGCCAACGCTCTAATTTACGCATGAGTGGAGCTGCACCACAGATATTTACATTTAAATTGATGTTTCAGATACTTAATTAAAGACGTGGACTGGGCTCTTCTGGTCGACGGCAGATTCTTCCTCATCCTCCTCCTCCTCGCCGAAGCCAACAGACCACTCACTGGAACCTAGAGCACTTTCCCAAACCCATATGAATATTTTACTGGAGTCACTTTAATGACAATGGTCCCAGCCCTCTCTATGGTAATTTGGGAGAACATTACTGAAGACACAATGCCCCCTGGTGGATTCTAACTCCACCCCTATTTAAGCAACACCACTGTTACTAATGTCGCACAAATGTCGGCTTTCCTCTAAATTTCCTATTGTTCTGCGGTCTGCACGGCTGAAGACCCAGCGCTGCCCGGGAGAGAGGGAGGTGGGGGCTGATGATATTAATGCACTGGGCATACAGTCCGATGATGAGGCAGCTCCTGTGGGGCCACAGACATAATGCAGTGGCACTCCAGCCCTGATGAACTATAGTCCCAGCATGTCTCACTGGTCTCTGGCTTTTGCCCTCCGAGAGGCCCGTGGCAGCCCACAGGACATCCTCCTCAACCACTTACTCCCAAACAGCCTTTTAATAGAGTTTAAAAGAGGGTTATTAACATTACCTGCTAATTATGTTAAGGACCTAATTAGGAAAAAAGAAAAAAAGGCCTTTTTTGGTCTAATTAGGTTTTCTTTTTAAGTACACTGATAACCAGGGGAATGCCAAGATCTCTGTAGAAATGAGAGTGCAATGAGCCAGTGAGAGGCTCCTTCGGAAAAGAAGTTAACCCTCTCATCAGCAGAGTTGACTCTATTAACGGCGTCCTGGCAGAGTGCAATTACCACCCAAATCGTTTATTTAGGATGTGTTTATCTGGAGTGGGCTGCATCATTTAGCGCATTATAAACTCAATGCTGGTTTCATTAGCGATTACAGTCAGTGGGTGGTAATACCTGCCTGATACAGCCAACTGAAGGCTGATGCTATCAGCACGCCGACGAATTACACCGACGGGACCTAATTTTTCAAGAGCGCCGTCACAATTCCCGCTGCTTCCTCCGTTCACCGTGAACATGCTCAGCATTTTACCCTTGACACTTCAACATGTTAAAGTCTGCGATAATGTACTGGTTACGAAATCTAGCCTTACTTCCAGGGGGAAATAATGAACCTATGGTACGAACTGCATTCTGAATTTTACGCTGCAGCAAACCCCAGGGCAAAACAATGCCTGAAGCTAGATCTATTTCATGATATTTTTTGGCTGCATTAAACAGTTTGATAAATCTTAGTTTTAGTGGGGAATATCCAGTCTGTTTTGAAGAAACCAAGTACTGAGGGGAATTCCAGACTGTGGAGGAATAGTAAAAATCATGTCCAAAAGACTAGCATGGCCTGTTCTTATACCCACACAGAGCAAAATGACAGAACTCCTCGGTCTGATTAGCTTTAGAAACCTCACATTTCCACATTCTTAATGGAATCTCAATGGAGTTGGAGCTGAAGGCAAAAGCAAACAGCAATCTCCATTACAGCGCGGATGGGGGGCTGTCTCCTTCGAGGCACCACTCATTCACAGTTGCTATTATCACTTCAAGCTACAAGCAGAAGAAGAGGTTACTATTACTTATTGCTGCGTACCTTGACATTTGGCAGCTATTGTTTAAGGAGAATGGGCAGTCGTCTCAATAGATGGCAGTGTGCTCTGTGTTTAAACCAGAGGTTCCCACCCACCAGTGTATGGACCGGTTCTGGGCGGCAGGACATTTGGTACTAGGCTACAAACACTGCCAAATACCACATGGTGTAGTAGCAGTATAAACACTGAACTTCATTCGCCATGTAGTTATCTGCCTTTTTTATTTTGAAATTTGATAAGCACATAATTGGGTTTATATACATATAATTCTATGCATCTATTACTCTGCATACATATTTAGCCTCTTACACATTGTTCTTCAGGAGTCAGGACCCCCACATGACCACTACAGAGGAGGTGTGATGTGGTGGTGGATCATTCTCAGCGCTGCAGTGACACTGACGTGGTGGTGGTGTGTTAGTGTGTGTTGTGCTGGTGCGAGTGGATCAGACACAGCAGTGCTGCTGGAGTTTTTAAACCCCGCAGTGTCTGGACTGAGAACAGTCCACCGACCAAAAACATCCAGCCAACAGCGTCCTGTGTCACTGATGAAGTCTCTGACTTTACATCTACAAGGTGGACCAATGAGGGAGGAGTGTCTCACAGAGTGGACGGTTAATGGGCAAACTCGAGCAGCATTGCTGTGTGTGATTCACTCGCACCAGCAACACCACCACAGTCCGAGCCACTGAAGAACAGGGTGAAAGGGAGCAAACAAATAATGCAGTGCTTCTGCATGCAGAGTGAAGAAACCAGAAGGTGGTCATAATGGTACACTGCAAAAAATGGCTAAAGAATCTAGTCTAAATATCTAGTGTTACTCATTTGGAAATTGGAAACTTATTTTTACATGTTTTAAATCATTTAATCTACAGAAAGTGTCTTACTCCATCGGCAGATATTTTTTCTTAACTCAAGAAATAACATAAAATGATGCTTAAAAGAAGCACAAATATCTTCCTATGGATTAAGACACTTTCTGTAGATTCCAAATGAGTAACACTAGATATTTAGACTAGATTTAAGTAAATTTCACTTGCTTAGATTAAATTTTTTGCAGTGTATGATTGACCCGTGTATTCTTACGGGTTGGAGCAAGAGAGATTCATAATCCATATTGCAACAGTAGTTATGTGGCCAAACTATGCATACAAAGAACTTTAATATCTTTTAGAATTTTTTAGACCCTTGGGTTGAGTTTTAGCCTTGTATTCTTCTTATTAACCAAGCAATACTACAGTGATGGTGGCAAAATTTAAAAATAAACCAGAGAAAACAGGGTGGCGTTTTAAATACAGGACCGCTTCCAATTAGTTAAACCTGCACACAGGGAAAAGTTCTAATTTTCAGTTGTGTTTTTGGCATAGCCTGAATATAGTGTAACAGCTTCCCATACACAGACTATGCCCATTCATTTTAATAAGGATATATTCTGTATATAGCAGGGCTGTTTATGTGAATTGCATGATGATAGGACTTAACACTGGTGGCCACAAAGGCATATGAAAGTAAATAGAGTTTTTCTCTGGGCCTTGAGGGGCCATGGCACACTCTGAGAGTGCAGCACGTTTAATGGCCCGGCACCGGGAGCTGAGGCGTGCACGCTGAAAATGTTTACTGTTTGCTCAGCCCGACCCCGTCCAGGAAAGACAAGATGAATTTGACAGCTAATGTAAAAATAACAGACAATCATAAATCATGGAAGTGGGAGTAAGTCGATGATGAGAGTTAATCAATACGGGCCCTGATTTTGCCATTGTGCAGAATGGCACTCCATTTATTACCATGGAGTTTGAAGAGAAACATTATTCACATTAGTGTATGCATGGAGAAGGGCAAGAGCGACAGGAGAGGGTGCTTAGTCACTGCAGCTGAGAAGTGCTTGGAGCCCAAACAGCAGCCATCATCCAGACACACACTTCAGAGCTCTCTGAGGAGAGGGGAAAAAAAGCATCAATTCCCCAGACGTAAAATAAATAGTAATAAAAACACTGGCTCTCATTCTACACCAGCGGTACACAAAGACACACCACAATTCAATTGTCTTATCCATTCGGAAAAGGGATGAGAATAACAGCGACAAAAGATGTGCATTTTGAGGCAGATAAAGCAAGACGATCTCCAAGTTTGTGGACGGCGAGCGCTGTGGGCTGGCAGAGTCGCCTTGATTTTCTGTTTGAAAGCAGAGCGAGCAACTTGATTTGAGCGAGGCTGGCTGGAGTTCCCAAGGGAAATTGGGCAGAGGGAGCACAGTCTGATTTACTCTAGGCCTGCTCCCTCTGCCTGATGAGCCACAGGCAAAGAGCCGACGCACCGATAGCACCCCACTATATTTTTTTCCCTGAACACTAAAGGACAGGGCTGATGCACAGGAGCCAGGATGATGCCTCCTCTCCTTCATCTTGGGGTTCCTTTCACCTGGCTGCTACTTTCCCATACTGCAGTCATTTTTCCTCACCTGACTTCCATTCCCCTGCTCCCTGTGGGATGTATGGCTTTATTTGAGCCGTGCCCACAGTTTCATTGGATTCCTATAGCTCTGAAACAGGGGAGAACGTTTGAGATTCATCAAGAGCCAATTTAATTCACGATTCATGAAGTCTGCATCAGTCTGGTGGTCTGTGCATTCTCCATGTGGAGGGAGGTCAGGGTTTTCCAGGCTAGGAACATATGTCCCCTTTCTCTGTGGTGATTCAGTACTAATTTACTGACTTGTTCCTTTGATTTACCCTACAATTTCTCACTCAGAGCTCATTGAAAGAAGCAGAAAATTCTGTCTGAAAATTCTATAGTTCTGAACCTTTATTCCAGGTTTGTGTTCATATTTAATTACTCAACTTTTAAGGGTTAACAATGACAAATGAAACGATGTGTAAAATCATATTGAATGATTAGAAATGCCCACACTTATCTCCGTCTCCCTGCACAGGAACAGATCTCTCTACACGATGCGATTCACTTCATGTATCCTTTACATATTTAATCAGAAGGCGCTTGCAGAAATATCCAAAAACAATAGTAAATTCTCAGTAAATAAAACAAAAGATACCTGTACACTACGTCCTGCACAGTTTGTCAGGCGCTGTACAAATAGATACAGTGAGTTAATGAATACATAAATCCTTTCCATCATTTAAAAGGCCTGACATGGACTTCCACGGCACAACACACATGGCTAGTTGTATTCATCTGAACAGCTATTTCTTGGTTTGGAATGTTTCTGGCTTCATATGTTTGCCCATTCTCTCCGTTGTTTAACCATATGCATTCTGACAAATAGTAGCTCGCATATTATTGCCACATTAGAGTTTTGGATGTCTGGATAAAGACAGAAAGAGGTGAGCTTTCACTTCTCCACAATCCTTGTACATCATCCAGCCATAACTTTAAAATAACCACCTTGCTTCTATTCTCATAGTTTCAATTTATAAACTCTTGACCAAATAGGTCCATTTTCTAGGTCCAGAATTATATACCGTAGATGACTGGTTGCTCTGATTCTTCTTTAGCCTCATTTCACCCTAAACTAAACTAAACTAGGCTACATGTAAACACCTTTGAAATTTAAAAGCAGGAAAAAAGTTTCTATTTAAAAACTAAGCCACATAAAGGTCCATTTTGAATTCCCTGCATTCATGAGGTCAAAAAGCAGAACATTTACATTTATCTTTGCATTCCAGCTACAGTAGCCAAACCAGTTCAGGCTAAAGTTATCTGAAACACCTCAGTCTAGACTAGTTTTTCAACCAGGCGATATACATGGCCGCCATTTCAGAACAGAGCTTATTTACACGGCTTCATTTATTCAATCATTCATTCTCTGTAACCCTTATCCAGTTCAGGGTCGCGGTGGGTCCAGAGCCTACCTGGAATCATTGGGCGCAAGGCGGGAATACACCCTGGAGGGGGCGCCAGTCCTTCATATGGCAACACACACACACACATTCACTCACACACAAACACCTATGGACACTTTTGAGTCGCCAATCCACCTGCAACGTGTGTTTTTGGACTGTGGGAGGACACCGGAGCACTCGGAGGAAACCCACACGGACACAGGGAGAACACATCAACTCCTCACAGACAGTCATCCGGAGTGGGAATCGAACCCACAACCTCCATAAATTCAGAAGTGCTTACAGAAGATAGATGAACATATGAATGAAAGAATGAATGAGCATGGTCATGTATAAATTGATTTGTTTGTACCTAAACCCACACAAATGTTATTATAAAAATGATCCCAAACCATTACTCAACATGTAAGTTAGTAACACAAGAGGCCTTGAATTTCATGCCCTAAGTGATTCTTAAGATGACCACTCATTTAATCACCAAATGCACATTCCCAAACAAAAAAAAAGTTAAAATCTCAACATCACAGCAACAAAAATCATTCCAAACCAGTGCAGCGCAGGACCAAACCTTTTGTTTGTTTGCTACGAAGCTCTGCCCTCTGTGTCCAAAAAAGCCAAACCAACAACCTGCTAATCGAACCAACATAATACACACACACACTCCCTCTCTTACACACTTATCCCACTCCCCCACTTCTTTCACAGCCCCTGCTCAAACCCACTCGTCCTGACCTCTGAAAGCAGTTAGAAATTTCACACAATATCCCAGCACAGCAGTGGCTGTAGCAACGCTGGGAGCCAATATGTTTCCATAATTGGGCCTGTAGTGGGGGCAGAGTCCAAGGCAATTAATCCTTTCCTCCTCTGTTGTTTTGCGGCCGGATGGCAGTGACAGGGTGCAGAGTAATTGGACGGGAGTGCCCTTGTCCCCTCCGCTTTACATTAATATCCCTCCACCCAGGCTTTAATCCCGGCCAGGCCACGGCCTGCACCACCCGCACCTTCTGCTCGCAGGTCAAGTGCCTGCTACATCCACACATATATGACCTGCGGGGAAATGAAGGCAATACTAGCGTGGGATGAAAATTCGAAGGACAGGTGAAGAGGGATGAGTACAAAAAGATCTTAAGTATGTTCCTGGTTATTCCATTCTGCTGTCCAATCACAGGTTCCGTTTTAAGATTGTGTACAGCTGAGGTAAATCCAGGGCCAACATTTGCACATTTGGTACTGGGGAAGCATTTCCAGGATGTTAGGGGCCTGGACCAATTGTTTTGCAATAAATCCAGCTATTTCTGTCCTGCAAAAGCAGCTGTTCAGCTAAGGTTAGCTGTGTACAGTTGTCCTTTGACCTAATTCATTTAACATGATTTGAGGCGTGTGTATGGTCATTTAAAAACTGCAAATGGCCCACTCCTGGTTTGGCAATGGTTAACAGTGCTGGTGTTTGGTGGAAAATCTGCCAGAAATACCTTTCTCTACACAGCAGCAACTCGTTCATAATTTAGATCATTTTTTTCTGTTTTTAATTACTGTGGAAACATGACAACATTGTTCAATTGTATTAATTATTTTACTTATAGGGCACTTTTTAATAACTGGAGTTTTCAAAAACAGCTTAAAAATTCCAGGTCCCAGACATAAGTGAGTAATTTGAGGCAACGGTGGCAAGAAAAAAAACCCTTTAAATTCCCTTTAAACATGAGAAAGAAATCTTTAGAGGAACCAAGACTCAAGAGTGGAACATAGCCTCCTTTGGTCGATACAACAGCACAACAATAACTAAGAAGCAAAATGACATGAAACTTTACGAGTGTACTCTATAATGAGAGTTAAGGGCTGTGTTAAAGGATTATAATTTGAGGAAGGGGAACAATGAGCAATTTCAGAGTAAAGTCAATAGGCGTGAATGTAAGACACTGTGGCACATGCAGATGGCTCCATGGAATGTAAGCAGAACCTCTAAAACTTGAGGTTTGTTCTGGCTGATGAGTTGGTCATATAGCTGCTGATTTTGGGCCAAAGCATGCTTTCAGTGAGTGAGTGAAGAGGAGGTATAATTATGTATTCATGTGGTACAGGAAATCTTATGAGAACAATTTTGATACCAATGTTCCTGACTTAGGGCGGCACTGTGGCGCAGCAGGTAGTGTCGCAGTCACATAGCTCCAGCTCCAGTCATGCTCCGGGTGACTGTCTGTGAGGAGTGTCGTGTGTTCTCCCTGTGTCTGCGTGGGTTTCCTCCAGGTGACTGTCTGTGAGGAGTGTGGTGTGTTCTCCCTGTGTCTGCGTGGGTTTCCTCCAGGTGACTGTCTGTGAGGAGTGTGGTGTGTTCTCCCTGTGTCTGCGTGGGTTTCCTCCAGGTGACTATCTGTGAGGAGTGTGGTGTGTTCTCCCTGTGTCTGCATGGGTTTCCTCTGGATGACTCTCTGTGAGGAGTGTGGTGTGTTCTCCCTGTGTCTGCGTGGGTTTCCTCTAGGTGACTGTCTGTGAGGAGTCTGGTGTGTTCTCCCTGTGTCTGCATGGGTTTCCTCTGGATGACTGTCTGTGAGGAGTGTGGTGTGTTCTCCCTGTGTCTGCGTGGGTTTCCTCTGGATGACTGTCTGTGAGAAGTGTGGTGTGTTCTCCCTGTGTCTGCGTGGGTTTCCTCCGGGTGACTGTCTGTGAGGAGTGTGGTGTGTTCTCCCCGTGTCTGCATGGGTTTCCTCCAGGTGACTGTCTGTGAGGAGTGTGGTGTGTTCTGCCTGTGTCTGTATGGGTTTCCTCTGGGTGCTCCGGTTTCTTCCCACGCTCAAAAGTGTTTGTAGGTGTAAGTGTGTGTGTGTGTGTGTGTGTGTGTGTGTGTGTGTGTGTGTGTGTCTGTGTGTGTGCCTCCCTGTAAAGGACTGGCACCCCCTGCAGGGTGTGACCCTGCCTTGCGCCCAGTGATTCCGGGTAGGCTCTGGACCCACCGCTGCCCTGAATTGGATAAGGGCTACAGACAATGAATGAATGAATTAATGAATGTTCCTGACTTGTTGCAGTCTTAAAGTCTTACTGATGCTTTCAGCAGTCAATGAAATAAAAGTCTTAATTTTACTGAATGCAGCTTACTTAAGTGACTTTTAAGCATCCAGCAATATGGCCACAGACATTTTCTATAATTTATAGCTGTCAGATGCACGCTTAGCGGCCGTGCACATTTCTTTTTCATGTGCATCTCAAATGGTTAAATGAGAGCATCCTGAGGAGAGAAGGTATAACTACAATCAACTTGCACAAAGTAGTAGAAGTAAATGGGACTATAATATTACTAATGAATCAATAACAACAATTAAACACAGAACAATAATTGAACAATTAGTGTCCATTACCATCAGATTTACAGTATTTAAATTTTTTTCCATTGAGAAATAAGAAGGAAAGCCCCTCAAACCTTGCTTCAGATCTGAAATTAAATATGTAATTTTCCATTAAATAGTTGTTCTGTGTTTCCTTCGCACTAGAAATTAAAAAGAAAGTGTAACAGTGGTCTCTGACTTTTACAAAATACAATACACTACATTTTACACTTAAGAAGATAAATGTTAATAAACAGTAAATAGATCAGAAAACTAATTCAGAAGACTGAAGGCAGCACATGCCACCCGTTTAACAGTCAAGTCAAATTTATGAATCAAACTCATTCAGATCAGTTTGGTCAAAGACAAATACATGCAAATGCTGTTTTGGCCAAAAAGTGGCCAAGGGCTTTCTTTTCCTCTCCTCCACCACAATTCAGTGAGAACACAGCCACACGCTCCCTCCCTCTCACGCTCCTTTTTTGGTCCCTCTCTAATCTCCTCCAGCGACTCTTATAAGCCTAGGTGCACTTCAAAAACAAATCAATAGAGGTATAATAGCACGGAGCATGCTTTGTAATTTTTATATCATTAGTTTTCTTTCTATCCACATTTCTAATTCACCAAGTAAAGGGTGGGGGGTACAGTAGAGTGCTCTGAAAGTTTATTTAGTATTCTATGAATTTCAGATCAGTTATGTTTCATAATGACTCGGCAGAGGAGGTGGTGGTGCTGGTGGTGGGTGTGGGGAGAGTTGGGGGGTTGCAGGTGGTGATGGGGAAGGCAGAGGGAGAAAAGGGAAAATCAATAAGAGTAGCACACTTTTCCGCAGCATGGCGGAGAGGGGATCTATTGTGGAGGAATTATGATTTATGTCAGGGGTGGAAGGGCCGTCAGGGTGCGGCAGGGACGGAGGTGTGCGCCAATAATGATTAATGCCCCCCCTCCGTCCCGGAGACAACCCAACCACACTGTTCTCCTACTGGCCCCCTTACCGCCTCCCTCCTCCCCACAACACCCTTATATCCCCCCTCGCTCCTTTTAAAACCGCTCTACCCTTCCCGTCCCTGCCACAGAGGCATCCAGGGCTTTGATATTGCACCTCACTGCAACAGTTTTCTCCCTCTCTCTACCCCCATGCCTGTTCGCTGGCAGGCCGCAGTGGCCATGATAGATCTGTGGCTCCCCAGCTGTGCAGCTGCAGGACAGGGCGGTCACTTTTAAGCTGGACGTGTGCACTCTGTCTCTGCCAGCGCTGTCAACGCTCTCTACCTCGGAGATGGAGTGAGGGAAAGATGGACAGAGAGAGAGATGGACAGAGCGCGAGTGTCAGTGATGAAAGCAAATGAAAAGATAGAAGAGGCCCCAGCAACTGGGGACAGAAAGAGAAATGAAGCAGCAGGGAGAGTTAAAATGCTTTTCAGCGTCCAGGACATTGTAACTCAGGGTGTTGAGGGAGACTGGATGGCTTTTAGCAGTTAGCTAAGAGTTAGAACTGGGGAAGATGTTTTACCAGTGATGCTGGTTAATGCCAGTAAGAGAGCAATGGCTTCACGTTAAAGACATTCTCTTGCTTATTTCTGTTTAAATAATGACTTTTCCAGTTTTTTCTTTAATGTACAGTAGAAGAACCTTAAATTTTTATCAGAAAATAGGCCCCAGCTAACACTGCAATTAAACAAGGCGTTGTACTACTGCAGGCAGATAAGGGAACATAATCACCACTATTACATGATCAATAATGCACCGGTTCACCAGAATGTCAATGGTCTGTTGACTGGAATGACACATTTTAGAAGAATTAATTTGTAAATATATATTTAAATCTTTATACTTTATGCAGTGCATTGTTTAGCATGAGCTAATAAGTGAAGCTAACCAGCTAGCAAGCTAAGTAAGCCATTATTTACTTGAAAGGCATAAAAAGACCAAGTAAGGAAATATAATCAGTAAATAAACCTACTGTTCCTCATGTAGTTGGGGTATAAACTGAACCCAGAACCAGAAGTTCCACTGGCACCTGTTTGGGTCAGATCTAAGTAAATCATGCAAATAGCTCAGTAAAAATGGCAATAAATGCTTAAATTTTGTGCAAGTTCAGCCAACTTTAGACAAATATTTTCTGTTACCTCAAACATAATTGATAAGACACGGCATTCCTTTTTAATTTTGGCTGCTATAAGGGTAATGTATAATACAGGTAACAAGTAATGGAAGCTATTATAAATATTACAAATAACCAGAACACGGATGCTTCAAATCATACTGTGTTCCCACTGAAATTACAAGCGGACAATGGATGGAAAAACCTTCTATAAAGTGGACAAAAAAATGACTTCAAAATGGCCACTTCTTCTATTTTTCTGCAACACATTTCTTTAATTCTGGCTACTACTGATTTAAGGCTAAGACCTGAATTCAACTTTAGAACCTAGACATGTTGGAAACTAAAAAATTAAGAAAACTTAAGCACTGCTGCCTGAATATTTTGCATTTCATGGAAGGACTCCCTCATTGTCTTCCTTTTAATGTTTAATTAGTTTGGTCTCCGCACAAAAAAACTGACATTTATCTCCATTTCAGAGATTCAGAGATACTGAAGCATTGGCGGTTTTCACAGAAGACTGTCAGTGCACTTAAAGAAATACACAGAGGGAAATTGAATTTCAGCAAGAGCCGCTGCTCACACTGAGGTATATTCATACTCGAATGTGTGATACTTTGTGAGAGGCACTGAAGAGGAACCATCGTGTTGAAAGCATTCTTTGGAACGCCTTTATTATTACCTGGAAAGCAGGGGCGCCCTGTGAACTATTCTAATGTGTGGGGGGACTGAATGAGGCTGGCTGGGGAGAGAGGCTGTGACACGCCATTGTGGCCTCTCTCCTGGAGCAGAGCAGAGTCAGTGAGGGTGATGGTGCTGCTGCAGTGATTTCTCTTAGCCCCTAGAGGGCAAGCATAGGTCACCTGAGAGAGAGGGGCCTAAAACAAAAAGGGGGTGAGAGTGGGGGGGGGTTAATAAAGACAAGACAAATGAGACAAAGGACTTCAGGCAAAAGGCGTCTTGTCGCTATATGGATGCAGCATAGAAGGCTGAGGCACATGGGCTGATTTCACAGGTACTGCTCCGAACGAACGCAGAGGGAAAGAGGGAGTGAAACAATGAAGGAGAAAGGGGAGCTGAAAGAATGGAGGTGGAAAGCAAGGAAGGCAGTGGGTACAAAAGCGAGGCTGAGGGGGAATAAGGGAGGGAGCAGGGCTGAAAAGCTCATTTCCACCCTCCACTGCCTCCCTCTGCCTAGTGTAAAAGATTACCTCTACAGCAGCGCAGTGGAGAGGGTCTGGCTCCCCACACTGAGGCACGCTTACAAATCACACGCACACACACACTCGCACTTGCACACACACATACACAAAAACTTGGAATAATATTCTCTCTAATATTCCCAAATACATGTAGACAAAGCACAACAAAATGAGGACATGCTCACTGACTGGTAGCAACACATTTCTGACATTTTCCCATTGACCAGCCATGGAAAGGCTCCAACTCCTACATCCAGTGAAGGGAGCTATACATCAGATACTTCTAACATATAAAATCCTTAATGAAGATGATAACGCCTCTAATAAAGCACTGTAATAGTTTTGATTTATTTAAAACGTATACATTCTCATACAACTTTTTACAGGGAACGCTACATTGGCAGTTAGTGGTTCACTGGGAACACTGGTACAAAGATGAACTCAGTCTACAACAAGATGTTCACATCTAAGAATAAAGAAATCATCTTAAAGCCAATGAAAATGGAGTCATTGTTTGTTCCTTCCACTTCTCTGCATCAGTCAGTGTAGCTATGTTCAGCGGATCAACAGTGACACTGTCGACCACAAAACTCAACAAGAGATTTATCATCTCTGTTGCTGCTGAGTACCTAATTATTTCTCATAAATAGTTTAGTACAAAGCAGTACGTCCCACACATTGTACAGAACACTGCAAAACCTCAGTAACAGGAAGGGAATTCCCTGCTGTCACCCACCTCATGTGTAGCCACAGTGTTTGAAAATGGCAAAAATGGGAAAATTTATATAATTAAAATCCTATTGGAAGTCCTTGCCTAAATCCTTTGCCCTGATGTCAAGGATTATGCCACACAGACTTTACACTGTACATAGTGTAATCATTTAAGCAAATATTATAATTAATTGCTGTTTCATAAACATTTAGCCATTTAGCCATTAGCCATTAGCTCAGTCTACAACTGAGAATGTACTACAGTTCACAGCTGAACAGTTATGAGTCAGTAATGCATTATTTAATCTCATTGTTTAATTATTTAATATTAGAGTCTCTCTAATATTTTTAATATGAGTGCGATCCTAAAAACAGCAACTGCACGCAAAACAGTGTAATGCATGCATTCAAAGTTAGATACAAGGTTTTTAGCATTCACAAACCACCTGAAACCATAGCTCAAAGGCAAGGAAACGCACACTAACTTTTAAGTCATTTTCCTAGCTGAGTACGTCCGCTCGAGCGTATCTATCCCTGCTTTTGTTTGGCTACTTTCTGTGTGCAGGGCACAGCAGCCGCAGCAAACTGAGGGCTAATGGAAGAGATGGGTGCACTCTTACGGACCGCCACTGAGAACAATACAGCTGCTCAATTGGACTCCCTCCTCCTCGCACTCTGGCCTTCAGCTGCAGCCCAGCACGGTAATTAAAAGCAGGAGAATGAAGCCACATAAGGAGATGCGCATGCCAGCCTTGAACGTTTGGCCTCTGAGACGCAGCATTGTGGGCAGCCGTACCCCAACCAATCGATAGCAAATCAGGAAGCCACAGAGAGCAGGGGAGAACAGACAAGCAAGGAACAAAAGGAGCGTCTCGCTGCTCTGCTGACACATAGTCCTGCATGTCTATTCCGGTGGGCAATGACAGTGCCCTCCTCTCACCTCTGGAACCACACGCCCACCCCCCTTGTGCCTTCCTATGCCGGGTAGCAGCCGTGCCCTGCCTCTGCACTATTGTCTGATTTCCATACATTTCTCTTGGGCTTGACCTTCCAGTCTACAACAGGCTCTTCAGCATTCCTGCTGTCTGCATCCCTTCTTCACTTCTCATGCGGCCTACGGGCAATAGAAATGTGCAAAGGCCATAGATTTGCCATGCTTTCTTTTGTCACTTGGAACATTTTCCAAAGGCGGGAACTTTTTCGACTGAAAGAGAAGGACAGTTGTGTGTGAAAAAGGATGTTATGAATGGATGCTCCAGTCACCTTTATCGTGCTCACCAATATCATAAAGTCCAAAAACAAGATTGTAGCTGCTGTAAATAGAGCTATTATAGTCACCAACGGTAGCTGAGATCACTAGGGCAAATTCTTGCAATAGCGATGGTGGAAACACACAAGACAATGTCAAACAGCGAAACTGTTTTGAACTCTTGTGCGTAGTGAAGTTTTAGACATTTTTTTGTTTAATCACCAGTTGAATTCAGCTTGTTCCAGTCAGAAAAGCTTGAGCCTCCTGTACCAAGAAACCCAATACTGATTACACATCTCTTACAGATATCTAAAGTTGTTCCTCCTTCTGCAAACAGTGGCATGCCCATGGATGCTCTTGGGGAAACACACATACACACACACACATATACAGACACACAAATCTAAAAAGATGATAAAATTATCTGCCTAATGATGCTTTTAACTCCCAACACTATTTCACATGTACACAAAAATTGACCAAGTAGTCTAGCTTACTTGGAACAACATTACTTTTTAACTGCTTAACTAATTCATAAACCAGGGGATGTAATGAGATTCAAATGGGAAATGTATGTAGGAAAGAACAGCGTTGAATTGACACCTTGACTGGCAACTTTGCCAAAAAAAAAAAACCTTCAACAAGCAGCGCTAAATGTGGTAGTTATGTCCCTTTAACTGTAGTTGTTTACATGTTAATTTATGTTGCATATTTAGGTTTAACAGCAGGTGTAATGTTAGCGAACTGATGATTAGTAACTTGCTTGTAACATATAGCAGTGTTCATATTTTCACTGCAAAACAACTTCATAATTCAAAGGAAACTGTGACATTTGTAGGCGATACTTCAGGTATATGTCCTACCTTCCTGGAAAGATTACATAGTGCAGTCTCTGCAGTGCTGAGCCAAGAGTATCAATGACAGAGGCTCTACTACCCCTTTTACAGGTCAGTGAAGCTGTAATTTTAAGGTAAAAATACTACCTAGTGTTCCTTTAATATTTAACGTCCAGAAGTGACTGAAATAATATTCTGAATATGATAAGCTTATGTAATGTCAGTGTTGAGTTTCAGAGAAGGAACTGTGTTGTTCAAATGGTTCAAGCCACAGAGTATGATTTTTTTTGTAAACAGAAATTTAAATGGATAGAGTAACAGGAATAATTATAATATATTACAGACAGGTCCAATAAGTTACCTTCCAATCCTTTTGCTTGTGCCCTATACTAGGAGATATTCTCACACAAGACGGCTATGTATGATCTCATCACTCTATATATAGGCTGCTGTCTGAATCAGACAGGGCAGCTGTGTGCCACTTGGGTTGGTGGGTGTGATTTGACAGTTTGACCCAATTTTCAGGCTGCTATTAGTGTTAGTGTTGGAGCCTCTGTGGGCTGGCATGGGGAAGGGCTAGAGAATGGGGGGGTGATGGGGGTGGGGTGAGATGGTGCAGACACACAGCGATGAAAAAAAAAAAAAAAAAAAACTCTTTCGGGCACTGCATGGAGGTGCAGAGCCACAGAAAATAGAGCGGATCCCAGTGGTGCCACTATTAGGGTCTGTGAATTATAAAACTATTAACCAGAATTGTAACTTCCAATTAAAAGATGATTCAACATTGAAATCTGATGGATGAATTTTGATTAAATGGAGACCCCATTAGGAGCTAGGGGAGATAGACTTCAGTGGGCTCCGGCTCTAGTTAAGAGGCAATGGTCTAATAAAGATTTCTGTCTTTTCGGCAAATTAAGGTTAATTACTTTAAATAACATGGCTGGAAGCACACTAAAAAGGAGACATGCTTTATTCTCAGGACACTTGTAATGGATGAAGCAGGTATCCATCCCTTACTGGAAGATTTCATGGGCGGGCATAGAGCAGATACACATGGACGAACACCCTTTGATGGACAAGGACACACACCCACACACACACACACACACACACACACACACACACACATACCACAAATTAATATGCATCCTTCAGCTTCACTGCAAATATTTCTTCACTGGATTTCATTAGCCAAGTCATCTTAGAGATGACACATGTAGGAGGGCACAGCGTTGCCTGGAAGAAAAAGACCAAGGAGGGATCTACATCACTGTAAACCACAGGGAGGTTTAAGTGACAGCTAGTGGACGTAATTGTGACGTAATTATAGTATTTGTACAAAACTTACAGACATAAGGAAGCGAATATATAAGAATATACTCCAAGAACTTAAGGACAGCTGCCTTGTTTTGTTTTTGATAAATGTTCACACTCATATCATAGCTATTAATTCACAACTTAAAAATTCTAGCAGCTATTAACATTGTGTAAACCAAGCATCAGCCTTACGACTTTTTATCTGGACACTTATTGTTCACATATAGACGTAACAGACAAGAACAGTGGTCAGATATGTCCACAAAGGACTCCAAAACCGTAGTGTTATTATGGACAAGAAAAGATGTCTGTGTATACAGAAAGCCCGACCAGCACTGCCCCCAAGCCACACTGTTTTGGTTACTGATTATGTCTGCCATTGATTGGCCAAACACGAGTGGGAGAGGAGAGCACACATCTGAGACTCACTCCTGGGTCTCGATTAATCTGTAAGGGCTAAACCACATGCACAATTTAAACAAAGACGTTCATAGAGAAGTAAGTCAGTTCTGTGTTTCTTTGTTGGTTTTTTGGGTGTTTGTTTGCTGGATGTAAGCTACTTGTTGGTAGGTGGTTTTTAGAGTTTCAAATGTAACCTAAAGTCTTTACAGGGGATACACGGTGCTGTCACATGATCAGACATTTTAATTAGAGCCAAATCAGGCGTTCAGAAACGTTTTTTGAACATTAGAACATTGGTAGAGCATTCTTTTACATTTTTGTGCTCTACGCTTCCCGATGAACTTGTTACGATAAGAAGCAGTAACAACATGCACCTAGATCTACTTCTAATGGCTCACTACAGTGGCTCAAACATTTTAATTAATTGATATTTAAATCTGAGGTAAATGACTTGACTAATTATCTAAATATAGATATTTGGAAAAACTGATTGGGGCAAAAATATATAAAAAATTATGATGATAAAGCTTATTATCATACTACTATATTACGTTTTTTCTCGTGCACACATTGCCATGCAGATTGTACAAGTCATTTCAATTCACAGAGTTAATCTGTATCTTATGCTTCTGTATCCTGGTGAAGTTTTAAACACAGAGGAAAAATCAAATCTGCAGAGCATAGGAGTTTGTATCCGACTCTGTCCCTTTCACACATTACTTTTCAATTTGTATCTATAGTTTAAGTCTCCATTGGCCCTTTTGCAGGCGAAGGCTGCTGTGTAATTGACAATGACAGAGAGCAGTCAGACTTGATTAGTTCAGGTTTGGTAAGCAGTTCATTATTCGCAGGGCTGGCTGGAGAGAGAGAGAGAGAGAGAGAGAGAGAGAGAGAGAGACTTGGAGGAAACACAGAGAGAGAGACAGTTTTTTTTTTTGCTGTTGCTGAACATTCTTATTTTTTTAAACATTATTTTTAATAAAACACTATATATGAATAAAATTAATTGTAGTAAGGTAAGAGATTGAGGTTACCTCTATGACATAGGGTTACACATGTATGCTCTTGAAAATCAATTAAAATATACACGTAATTATCAATGATATCGAGGCTGCACTCGAACATGCTACTATGAATATATCCATTTATACAGAATCAGTTTAAATAAATGAGTGAATTCAGCATCTTCAAAATGCTTGCATTGAGGCCACGGACGTCACACGTCTTACAAAAGGGGCATAAAACACCTCCAGTGTTGAGTTGTGGAGACGTAATACAAAATATCCTGGAATCTGTGGATTGGACTGTTACTGAGGCGATGGAAATACTCGCTATTAACTCTTAATTTCAGAAGAAACATTGTTTGACCAGGTGTCCACACACTTTTGGCCATAAAGTATATCATTCAGTGAAAAGTCTAGTTAATGATACAGACAGAAAACAGGTTTTCATCACAGGATTATGCCATGATTGGCCATGTGTACTTTATCTGCACCGTCTCACAAATGCAAACAATGTGCAGTTGTTTTCTAACTGAAACCTAATGTGTGTCGTCACTGGACGTTCTCTGGTGTTTTATTATAATGTGTTACACAGGTTGAGGAAGTGAATGATTTGTAATGAGGAACAACAGAGAGGGTGGGTAAGAGGCAAAGGCTAAAAAAAAAAGATGTGTTTGCCACGGCAGAAACAGCCCTGTGAAAAATTGTAAAAGCCTGGGCATGCGATCAGCTGACAAAAGGACTGTCCCGAACGGTTACATGATCTAAAGTCTAATCAAACATCATTTACAGCTTGTTTTATTTGGATCTCTTGAGAGACTGTCCCTCCTGCCTCTTTGCCATGGCAACCGGTGTCTCATTTCAGAAGTGTCATGCCACATTATCATCTCGCCAGCTCACACACTCCGTCTGACAAGTTCTCCTAGCTCCTCTCTCTCTCTGTCTGTCTGTCTCTCTCTCTCTCTCTCTCTCTCTCTCTCTCTCTCTCTCTCTCTCTCTCTCTCTCTCTCTCTCTCTCCTCCCTGCCTGACTTCTTTATTCCTTTTCTCCCCCCAATCTCCAGGTTCACTATGCTATCTCACTAAATACATTAGAAGATGTTTATACGTCTACGTCTCAGATTATTTAGGTGAAGCCATGCTTTAAAAGATGGTTTAAAATGTATTTATTATATTTGGTTAAAACTAAAAAAGAAAGAGCAAGAGACAGTGGGTATTTTTGTTGTTTATTAAAAATCCTGCAGTTTCTAATTTCATTTTCAAGATTATTTTATAATAACACAACTAATCATTTTATGCTAAAAATCATATACAAACAATATTTCAGATGAGACGCTTAAACCTTTAACTATATGTGTATAGCATTGAGGACATGAAGAAGCATTTGAAAGCATAAATGAAATGAAATAATGATCAAATCATTTTTATACATAAAGAAGGTGCTGTATGAAAATAGAGCTCTCGTTTCTAACAGTACCTAAAGACTCCAGAATTGTCAGAGGCCTCTTGTGCTGTGGTCTGGAAGCTCCATCTTGTATCAACAACAGAACATACACGGCTCACACATATTTCTCCAGTGTATGAGAGCTACTATGTACACAACTGTGTATATCTCCACCTTGCTGCCGTCTGAATCACACTGCTAATTGTCTCGATCACAGCTTCCCAATTCAGTCCTTAGAGATGTCCTGCTTAGAGCTCCATACCCACCTCAACCACAAGGAGACTGACCTCAGTTTCTCAAAATCAAGGCTTCCTCCTGAAAAAAATTACTACTATAATATCATTGTGTAGCATTATATTGGAAAACAGACTAGAATACTATGATTAAAGTTTTCATGTAAAATCACTGTTTTGCTGATTCAACATCAGCTGATATAAATGTATAATCAAACATATGATGTATAAAACCATGCCCTGCTGATCTTACCTTCTCTTTCACCTTGACTTTAAGTAATTATTTCACCACAGCATGAGAGTACTAGCATTTAGTGTCATGCTAGTAATGACTTTATAAAATCTAGGATAAACATTCATTCATTGTCTGTAACCCTTATCCAGTTCAGGGTCACGGTGGGTCCGGAGCCAACCCAGAATCACTGGGAGAACACACCACACTCCTCACAGACAGTCACCCGGAGGAAACCCATGCAGACACAGGGAGAACACACCACACTCCTCACAGACAGTCACCCGGAGGAAACCCACGCTGACACAGAGAGAACACACCACACTCCTCACAGACAGTCACCCGGAGGAAACCCACACAGACACAGGGAGAACACACCACACTCCTCACAGACAGTCACCCAGAGGAAACCCACGCAGACACAGGGAGAACACACCACACTCCTCACAGACAGTTGCCCAGAGGAAACCCACACAGACACAGGGAGAACACACCACACTCCTCACAGACAGTCACCCGGAGGAAACCCACGCGGACACAGGGAGAACACACCACACTCCTCACAGACAGTCACCCGGAGGAAACCCACGCAGACACAGGGAGAACACTCCACACTCCTCACAGACAGTTACCCGGAGGAAACCCACACAGACACAGGGAGAACACTCCACACTCCTCACAGACAGTCACCCGGAGGAAACCCACACAGACACAGGGAGAACACACCACACTCCTCACAGATAGTCACCCGGAGCGGGACTCAAACCCACAACCTCCAGGACCTACCTGCTGCACCACCCTAGGATTTGAAAGTCCATTGAATGTCTCTTAACAGAAACAGGTGTACCAAAAGCCTCAATGAAATGAAACATAGGCAGCATGACTGTCCTTGAGAACAAACCTGGAATCATTGCGTGGTAATTCTGTAATATTCACAATGGTGAAATAAGACATTCAGATAATCTTTACTTTTTAAAGACATTTGTTTAAAAACACACACGATATTCCGTCCCACTCCCCTTCGTATGTACAGCACACTGTCCAAAACGAAGCCTCTGTACTGAACTGGACCCCTGATAAGCAAATGGTAATGGCACACTCAAGACTCCAATAAAAACAGCAATTTATTGCAAAATGCAAACATTCTTAACAGAAAGTCCAATTTCATCAGAAATAAACCGATGCCAGTCCTGATTGCAAACCACTTCTGCCTTTAAATTGACCAAATCAAGATGTGTGTCCAAAAATAGAGAAATGTGGAGGTGATGAAAAGAAGCACTGCCAGAGGCAGGCCCCACAGTTCATGTAATTCAGCATCCAATGCAAATTAGAGCTATGGTGGTGGAAAGGGAAGGTGGAAGGGGGGAGGGGGGGTCTTTTTGCTATCTTAAATAACAAGCATCATTGCAGGTCTGAGCTTGAAGAGGGGGAATAATTTGAGAGGATATTTGCTTACATGTGTATCAGCAATTTGCCGTATTAGGATCCCCCCCACCCATTTCGATGCGGGTGTGCGTGTGTGTGAGTGGCACCATGCAGGCACACGCCGCCGTGCCACAGGACAGTGGTGCCCGAGTCTCTGCGAGCGAGGCCTCGTCTCTGCTTGGCGGGAATTTCATTCCCATCGTCACAAGCTGCAATTTGCACAAAACAATGTGAAATCACACACCGGCGTGTCTGGACTGGCCGGGGTCCTGAGGCGCGCAGCACATATGCAGATTGCTGGATTAACGTCCTCTGCGTGTAGGACAGAGGACGGGGGGGAGACTGGAAGGAAGGAGGGAGGGAGGGAGGGAGGGAAAGAGCGAGTGTAGAGGAAATAGAGGAGGAGGGGTGCACACACACACACACACACACACACACACAGACACACACACACTCAATGTGCCTTTAGGTCTTAAGCATGCTAACGGGACAGCAGGTTCATGCAGGGTGACTGAAAAGCTCCTGCTCTAATCCCTAATAGCCCTACTTTTCCTTTTCTTTCCCTGTCATAGTGTAACCATCCTCTAAGAGTGCAGTTCTTTTTATGCAATATTTATGATATATACTAATATGTAAAGGAAAATAAATAAACATTTTAACATTATGTACTTCATCAACAAAAACACATATGAAACAATTCCTATGTGTGTGCAAAGTTGTTTAAAGGGAAAACTAGATTTTTCCATAAACCCAGATTTTCCAAGTTGGGAATATGTCGCCACATAAGCCGTGATAGCCACACATTGTTATACTGTAAACTGCATGTGTTTATTTATTCGTCAGCCCCTCATTAACACTGAAGACTAGTCTTACACAAATTGTCATGTCACAAATTGTCATGTCACCCAACTAACATGTTCCTTATTTCTTTTGCAGTAGACGTGCCTTTGACATGTTAGTGTGTGTTGCTGTGGTGTGAGTGGATCAGACACAGCAGTGCTACTGGAGTTTTTAAACCCCTCAGTGTCACCGCTGGACTGAGAATAGTCCACCAACAGATGGGCATTGTCTGTAACTTTACAAGGTGGACCAATGAGGTAACTGTGTCTAATAAAGTGTTTAAAAACTCCAGCAGCACTGCTGTGTCTGATCCACTCATACCAGTGCAACACAGGGTGAAAGGGAGCTAAAAATGTATACGGAACAAAAGATGGGTTATAGTCCGTAACTGCAGAACTAAAAAATGCAGTTGTATAGAAAGTGGTGCTGATTAAACAGGCAATGTATATAGAAATATGTTTTGTCTGACTGGTGCATTTAGCCTGCATCTTGACACAGTGAGGTCCTTTAGCATAGAAAAAAATATCTGTGATAAAGGCCAATGGTGGCAGTGAATATAACATAAAAGTATTTATACTTCACTTCACTGAGTGGAAATGGACTGTGGAAATGTCTTATGTGTCTGTGGCATTATGTGGCAGATCAGATTGACTTTGCACTGTTTTAACTGGACACCACAAGTGACTAATGAGTCAGTAGTTGCACATGGATATACTGTGTGTGTGTGTGTGTGTGTGTGTGTGTGTGTGTGTGTGTGTGTGTTTGCACTTATAGCCGTGAAGCTATAGAAAGCCGCTGGCAGCACAGGCAGCCTGTGGGGAGTGTGAGCTGGTCCAGGTTCCTGCTATAATTTTCTGTCCTCCTGGCAGGGTTTGCCTCGCCTGGGGCAACAGCACAGTGGCTGTGGAGCATGGCACCAATCAGGGACTGAACCTCCTCACCCTGCTGACCTGGAGTGTGTATGTGTGTGTGTGTGTGTGTTTGCGTGTGCATGAGAGACTCAAAAGGGTGGGTTTATAATGTGTTATACTGCATTAAAAAGTGGAGTACCATTAAACCAGATCAGGCTTTGGGCTCCTTACTGTAAATCTATGACCCTACAAAGGTCTATGAGGTTCTCTGTATGGGGCATATTGTGTTGGCTGACCAGAAATGGTCATGGTTTTGTTCCATTAAATTCCATTTATTTCTATTAATATAAATTACTGTAAGCACAGTACTGTGAAAGGTGTTAGACTCCAGAGACTGAGATTTAAAAAGCTATTTATCTGAGCAGTAAGTGTTTATTTGCTAAAAAACACACAAACAAACAACAAATAACCACCAACATTAGAATAAACCCAATCACATTACTCCAGTGTGATCCTCTGTGTGTGAATGTGTTGTTTAACTTTGTCCAAATCTCTCCTCGTGGAGTCTGTATTATTTGAGGTTTTCATCCAGTACCTAGTTTTAGTGGTGAACAAATAATGATTTTAAATAATGTGTTGTTGTGTATTGTTATGTAAATGTATTGTTAAACATGACTCACTAATGCTCTCATTGAATGCCATCAAATTCTCAAAGAAATGTTCTAAAATCTTGACTACCCTGAAGCTTAAAGACCCTGTTATCTTATTAACATCATATAAACCTATGTTCAGAAGAAATCAAGGTAACCGTAAACATTTAAACATGCAGTGAGTGTGTATTCATATATATTCTTTACAATACATCCCTGTGGTGAACAACAAACGCCTGGAAATAAATGTCAGAAACAAAAAACATATGTTTATATATATCCCGCATCATAAGGAATGTCCTGAGGTACCATGATATAATATTTCTGCCATATTTCCCAGCCTTATCTACCAGCACCAGTGGTACTATTCAACAGGGCCAACCTATGCACTCTGCTTCTGTCCACTCCTGGTCACTGTGAGTGTGTGTGTGATGGGGGAGGTTGGGATGTGTTTCCAGGGCCAGATTTGCAGGTCAGCGGCTGAGATGGAGCACAGGTGCTTGGGGAGAGAGAGCTGTGTCCACCCTGGCCCTTCTCTCAGTGCCGAGATTGATGAAGGCTTGGCCCTGGCCTGCTGTAAATATACCAGCAGCCATGTCAGAACAGCAGTCCTACAGCCAGCACTGACAGCTCAGCTTTCCAAAGCCCCCAGCAGCCCCCCAAACTCAGAGCGCGCACACACACATACACACACACACACACAACACAGGCCACTCTGGACTGCAGGGCATCCAAGATAATAGTCTAAAGAAAAGGGAGACCAAAAAAAAAAACCCAAAACATCATTTAAGTGGGCCGTCCGCCTGATAAATTAGCGCTAATGAAAGGCACAAAACAGACACCCTCCCTCTAAAGCACTGTGATTATCCTCAGTCGCCCATCAAAAGTAGCCCACTCTTCTCCAGAAAGGAACAAAAACAAGCGTTTAGCTCCTTACTGACACCTCAGCTCACTCAAATTGATGACAAATTTAATGGAGCAAATTAGCTAATAACTCAGAATCCATAATGAATAGATGGAGGATGAGAGTGTCATGTAAAATTTATGCCACATTTCCAATTGCATGTAAAGGACTCATTTAACATTGTGTGCTGCAATAGGGAAAACATTCACGTGCCCCCCCCCCCCCCCCCAATCCCCCATTCCTCCTTGTACAGAACATGGGAAACAAAATCATTACTTTTACAAATGAAGAAGGGAATATATGGCAAGGTGTGAATTAATTCATAAACGATGCAAGTAAGAGTCCACTGCATTCAATGCTGCTGAATCATATCTGAAGGTTTTTGAAATGCAAGTCCTGTCCATCATTTTTACAAATTAAAATCTGCATCAGTGATTGCAATGTTCAAATGTGCATCTCTGTATCTACCCGGAGGAAACCCACGCGGACACAGGGAGAACACACCACACTCTTCACAGTGTCCAGAGCCTACCTGGAATCATTGGGCGCAAGGAGGGAATACACTCTGAAAGGGGCGCCAGTCCTTCACAGGGCGACACACACACACACACACACACACACACTCACACATTCTCTGACACACTCACACCTACGGACACTTTCAAGTCACCAATCCACCTACCAACGTGTGTTTTTGAACCGTGGGAGGAAACCCATGTGAACACAGGGAGAACACACCACACTCCTCACAGACAGTTACACAGAGGAAACCCACACAGACACAGAGAGAACATACCACATTCCTCACAGACAGTCACCTGGAGGAAACCCACATAGACACAGGGAGAACACACCACACTCCTCACAGACAGTCACCCGGAGGAAACCCATACAGACACAGGGAGAACACACCACACTCCTTACAGACAGTCACCCGGAGGAAACCCACGCAGACACAGGGAGAACACACCACACTCCTCACAGTCAGTCACCCGGAGGAAACCCACGCAGACACAGGGAGAACACACCACACTCCTCACAGACAGTCACCTGGAGGAAACCCACACAGACACAGGGAGAACACACCACACTCCTCACAGACAGTCACCTGGAGGAAACCCACGCAGACACAGAGAGAACACACCACACTCCTCACAGACAGTCACCTGGAGGAAACCCACGCAGACACGGGGAGAACACACCACACTCCTCACAGACAGTCACCCGGAGGACACCCACACAGACACAGAGAAAACACGCCACACTCCTCACAGACAGTCACCCGAAGGACACCCACACAGACACAGAGAAAACACGCCACACTCCTCACAGACAGTCACCCGGAGGAAACCCACACAAACACATAGAGAACACACCACACTCCTCACAGACAGTCACCCGGATGAAACCCACACAGACACAGGGAGAACACACCACACTCCTCACAGACAGTCACCTGGAGGAAATCCACGCAGACACGGGGAGAACACACCACACTCCTCACAGACAGTCACCCGGAGGACACCCACACAGACACAGAGAAAACATGTCACACTCCTCACAGACAGTCACCCGAAGGACACCCACACAGACACAGAGAAAACACGCCACACTCCTCACAGACAGTCACCTGGATGAAACCCACACAGACACAGGGAGAACACACCACACTCCTCACAGACAGTCACCTGGAGGAAACCCACGCAGACACAGAGAGAACACACCACACTCCTCACAAACAGTCACCCGGATGAAACCCACACGCCGCCCGCCCAACACTATACTTTAGAAATTTAAAAACATTCATTTCAACAAGCAGTGTTAATGATCTGAAGCACTGTGATCATAAAGCTTACCTTGATTTGTAACAGTGACAGTGAATCCCAGACCCAGCAACAGCCTCCCCAAGAAACTCAATACTAATTAATATCAAGCTTTTGTAGGGCCTTGACTTTTGCTTCTCATTTAGATTATTTAGATCTTTAGCTACTTATAACAGGTGTTTTCCAGAGGTAATATTTGCATGTGCAATTGCAACAGTAGCCAAGAAATACATGTAGCTAACAGCTGAAAAAAAAATGTGTTCAAAATGTATCTTTGCGAACACTGAGAATGTCAGGTTAGTGCAATAGTCTTGAGCTTAAATATAGATACCGAGGGGGGAATGTCCATTCTTTTGTTGCAAAGAGAATCAGAAAAACATTTGATTCCTTTAATAAAACAGCTTGGAATTATGTTCTTTGTTTGGTAGCGCTCTCACGGACTGAATCCTGCAGAAAAACGACATTGGTAGCTCTAATCTGCAGAGAGAACACCAGGGGAAAGAAACAGGAATGTATGCTGCTATATATGATGTATATGTTTACATGCCACAGATATAAGATTACGTCGTGAGCACAGCAAACAAAAGACTTGGACTAACTTGCTGTCAGTATGTCAAATGATAAACCCTCTGAGCTTTGCAGAAGAGACACCATTAAAGAACTTGCTGCACTCAGGCCCTGAGCATCCCTGTGGCTTAAGTATAAATTTAATCCCCTGGAAAAAAAAAAGGAAAGAAGGTGAATAAACATATCAGTTTCAAAGTAAAGGCACCGGAGGCCTCACACAGACAGCTGTGCTTATTTCAATCAGGTGACATTTGTTAGTAACTAACACCAGAAAGGAGGCAGCCACCAGCTAACCTTTCGGCAGTGAATTATGAGAATTTACCTTCATGCTTCAGCGCTTTTGCTGTTCTGCTGCCTTTAGTGTCTAAATCAAAGGCGGGATCTGCTACATCGGCACTTTCTGTGGCAAGGGCAGCTGTTGCACAAGCGCCTGACGATGGGTGACATTTACTGTGTCGCACACAGCCCAGTACAGCACACAGCACACTGCCCAGGAGGCTAGCACAAGTCAATTCACGCTGGCAGCCATTTTCCTTCTGCTGCTGCACCACTATGGATTCAAGTGCACACACACACACACACACACACACATATATATATATATATATACAGGTGATTTTTAAAAATCCCACACTTACAAAACACAGAAAACCTGCAAAACCTGAACAGACTTTATCAAAATCCTTAATTACTGCCTTTAAGACAAATCTGAAAAATTCAGAAGAATACGGAACACCAAGCAGGTGAAAAATCTGCAGAAAAAGAAAAACTGAGACTTCACCTTTGGGCAGAAGTTACAAAACTTCAGATTAGATCCAGAGAGAGCAATATTAAAGATTTTTTTTTCTTTTTGGGCAGGAGTGTAGCATCGCCTCGGGAGATGAGAGCGACTCCCAATGTCTGGCTCTGCAAAGCCGCAGCCGTCACTCCCCAGACAGTTCTAATTTATTTAACAGCTCAACAGGTAATTTTCCAGCAAAAATGCTGATTTTCCTCACCAGCTTCCTCTTCAGCATGTATTCTAATTACCAGTGGCTCACTTTGATCTGAGGCCCACACTTCACACTGCTGCAGCTTCCCCAGGATCTCATTTCATTAGAGAGCCTCATTTCTTTTTGGCATACTCCTTATTCCACTGATACACATTGGGGTTTCAGGAAAAGATAGCGCCTGACATATTAACAGACTGCCTGGACGACCGCTGTCAAAACACACAGCGTGCCTTCCATGTGCTTCCACGAGGAGGGGCTCAAAAAACCAAGTGTGTCTACATTTAAACATGGTGAACGGGATTAAGGACGAATCCCAGTCCTGATTAGTTTAAAGGTTAGGGTGCAGGTTGAACACCTGTGTGACACCATACAGTGAAAACAACAAATGCAGGTGTAATTTCGTCATCTCTGTATCAGTCGGGACGTTCACTCTTGCGTTTTAATCTGTAGTTTGGAGTCAAAGGATCAGGGCTTTTCCACAGATTTCACTTCTCAGTCCTTTAAGGTCAAAGCCAAATCCATCAACTGATGCAATAAATATAAGATTTCCAAACATATGTTGATGCCTACAATACACCACAACACAAAAATATGGGACAGGGGCATGTTTTCCATTGTGTTACATCAACAAATCATTTAATTTTTTTTTATTTTATTTTTTTGCTGTTAGATTAAGTTTTGCACAACATGGCCAGCCACGATCTTTTATGTTCCTTTCATTCTGACCTTCTTACAGTGCCATGTTTCACAAACTTTACCCTGCCAGACTTTTTTGAGTGTGTTTCAGGAATCAATTTAAAATCAGTTTATATTTACAAAATACAATCCAAGCCTAAAAGATTTTTTTTTTTTTTACTTTTGTTAGCTAAATTTGCAATGTTTCCAGAAATGGGGTTTTAAGTTAAACATTTTGCAGAATGGCAGCATGACCCCAAAAGGTTTTCACATGGTACACGTGCCCTGTACATTAATATTACAGGAAATGTAAAGAGTCAGAAAGAATCGGTAAAGTCAAGCAAACAGAGACAAAAATATTCAGCTCTTGACGTAAACTGCTGAACATGAAAGTGTCTATGAAGTAAGGAGATGATTCAGTCCTGAGTGGGGCATATGTTGGTCCAGTGAGAGCCATGGCAATGCTGCTGAATTAGCAGCTAGCATTCTCCTGTCCAGTGAAGTAACATTAGTTTGAACAGATACAGACTCAGAGGAAGCACTTGTTGTCGTCTTCCTGGATACTGTGTGATAGAGAGAGGGCTCTTGAATGGAACAGGACATGACGGAATCAGGGAGGATTTTTCTTTAGAGTTCTCTAACACCTACAGAGCACTTATAGTTTTATTGTTGTCTGTTTATGGTCTGCATAGCTTCAGCTAGTAACGGAAACACAGTTCATCTCTGCGGTGTAGTGCACATATGTTTAAACATCATTGCACATAACTCAGTGATGCTATAGCCATTCGGCCACTGAACACTCTTATGGTCCACTTGGAATAAGTGGGATTTTTTTGGACAGAAGACAAATCTTTAGGCACAGAACCGCAAACAATTACTCACTGGGTTTGATTGGGATGACAACGTACAGGAAAAGCTTGTCCAAACTGGTGCTAAGCCTGAATGCACACCTTTGTGGGCGGAGCAGAGGTAGGTTAATTCATTCTTTCAAAAGCTAATCATGATAGAAAGATCAGTTGTGAGGTCTCAGGCGATGTGTTTGGCAGAAACCTTCTACTAACCTCATTTCAGTCAAAATGGCTTTAAGGTGTCTCAAGTATGTGGAGCTTTCTCCAAATAAACCCCATAGTAACTGGGCTCAACTGTGCTCAGTCCAGCCTTTTTTGTAGTGTTAGATGTGCTGTATTGTTTCATCTCTCTCTCTCTCTCTCTCTCTCTTTCTCTCTCTCTCTCTCTCTCTCTCTCTCTCTCTCTCTCTCTCTCTCGGATGAAAGTGGGTCGTTAGGCAGCACTGAACAAAGAGGAAGCAAAAGAGGAGGTTTTGGTCTCAGGCTGAGGGGGGCAGCGGTACGTGATGCATTAAAAGGGGGTCCATTCAGGAGAGAAGTGTGGGAGTGCACAGAAGGTGGCAGCTTTTTCTCAGGGAAGGGCCCCCTCAGCTCCTCCATCTGTCCGTCTGTCTGTCTCTGCAGAGGGTCACGGTGGGGGGGTGGGTGGCACAGCCCCCTCCGATGCCCAGAACACCGCGCAGCCGCGGTGTAATATGGCCGGTGCCCCGCGCCGCCATGGGCCGGCCGAGCCTGCCTTACCTGCTGCGATTCCATTACCAAGCCTGCCTGTTCCCCGCTCTCCAGTGTTTCTGTAGCATATTAAACAGATTAATAGAACAATGCTCCGGGGAGCGCGCAGCCTGTCAATCTCGGCTAAAAACACAAAAGCAGAAAATTAAAAAAGCCCATGGCTGAACTCCAGAGCCGATAAAACACATTGGAATCTGTGGAGGGGGGGGGGGGAGGAGGGGGGTTGTGGGGGGAGGTGTTGGTGGGGGGAGAGAAACACAGATGGTAAATATTTATTCTCCATCTCACCGCTTTAGAGACCACACAAACGTGCACACACACACACACACACAGAAGCACGCTCGCATGCGTGCACACACACAAACACACAGGCATGCTTCCACACACACACAGAAAACACATGCAGACCTTGAGATTCTGTGAGGAGCCATCTGAGTAAGATAAGGCAGTAATAGGTGGTGAGAAAGTAGGCCTAAAAAAATTTGCACTGCCATTTCTGTAGTGTGCCGTGTGAAACTAATCTTCGATATGTGGCTCATGAATAAGAATTATTGCCTTGATTTTCAGCTGTGGAGAAAAAAAAAAGAAGAAAAAAAAGGCAAGAGCTCCACACTGCTGTCCCCGAGAGACTTGGAGAAAAATTCACTCTGTGGCTCAGAAAGATTCCAGGAGATTCTGCCCGGTCTGCGGAGACCACAGACAGCATGTGTGGCGTATCTGCCATCGCAATCAGCCTGCTGCAGAGACAAAGTCTAAAACCACTCAAGATCTGAGGTAGTCTTCTGTTTGCACGAGTGTCCACATCAAACAACAACAAGAGCGCCAGGATATATCCCCAAAGCACTGCCTCCAGCACGACAAACCGCGTCAGACTGCATCCATTCTAGAGCAAAAAGACACACAAAACACTGGCTCCTTTCATAATTCATTCATCATTCACATTGTTGCCTGTTGTATGATGGTCCATTACACAGGACTGTTTTTTTTTTCTGTCAAATCCAGTACCTCTCTGTCGTCCCAGGGCAGTGTGTGGAGACAGTGCAGTGTATTAGCAGGTTAATTGCCCTGTTGCAGTGGCTGCTGGGTCACAGGAGGGCCCGCTCTGCTTTAATTGTGCCCCGTCCCATTGGCTAACCCCACTTAGCTACTCTCCGAAGGCCAGGCAGAAGATCCATGGTCTGTGGTATCAGAAGCGGGAAGTTCAGGTGCACTAGCACACAGCGCCACCTGCTGGAGCGTATGTCTTGCTTTGGCATTTGTGCACAATTCAAAAATAAGAAACTGCCAAAAGGGTTTGGAGCAATGCCATGAAAGAAAAAAAAAAAAAAAAAAGAAACAGCTTCAGATCCCTAAAGAAATTCTCTGTAGCCCTTTAACTGATCTCTGTCTGCCACGTTTTTAGTGTGTGTGTGTGTGTGTGTGTGGTCATGCACCATAATACAATAATTCAGATACATTTTCCTGAAACAGAAAAGCTGATGACTGTAAACTAACAGAAGCCTATGCAGAGGTTGATATCAGGGAAGTGTCATTCAGGGACTCAGCTCACAGAATCAGCTCACAGTATGGTGAAGATATCTGTTATATTGTGTTATAAAGCTACCTCACAGAAGGTTATTACATTGTTGTATAGTATATTGTACTGGTCAGTACTGTCACCATCAACTCAACAATCAACAATAGGGTTAAACTCCAAAGGGGGTCATTTGGCAACATTCCTAAACTACAGGTTTCTGACAAATATGGTAAAAATATTTTACACAATATGGGTACAGTTATGCTATGGGACAGTTTTGGCCTTATATTTCTGAGCATATCAAATGCATTCCTGATAGAGGGTAAATACAAGGCACTGGGAGGCAAAATAGTACACAAACATTTTTAAGCCTTTCTGCTATTTTACCATTTTGTCATTGGAAAATAACCCAGGTGACAAGTGTACATTTGCACCCTCTGGTTCCAACCATCACCACTGTAAAACATCTAATTTAGTACATCCTTTTTTTTGTATATATATGTATACCATCCCACATCAAACCACTCAGTATTACTATTTCCATCTCAGCACATTAACAATGACCCTTTAAAAAGTCCTTGACAGAACCAAGAGTGGCTGTTCATTGCTGTCACTTTAAAGAGTAGCTTTGGTGTCATTATATCTGACAGTGTACAGTGTTCTGTTTACAGCTTACACTCTTTATTTGTCACTACCACAGTGGTCTCAGCAGAGTGTTATATATTTTCAATGCAGTGAAAAGCCTGAGACACTATGTAGTACCTTCTGTTGCTTCAGTTGCTGTCCTTGGTGCTGATTAAGTATATTGTGCGTATGCCTTCAGCCCTTTAGAGCAAAGTCTACAGCAAAGATGGACCCTTCTCACTGACCAGCCGCAGACACCCACACCACAATTCAGGCTGACCTTCAGAGATGACCTCTGCTACACTGTCGCAGTGCTCTCTCTCTCTCTCTCTCTCTCTCTCTCTCTCTCTCTCTCTCTCTCTCTCTATCTCTCTCTCTCTCTCTCTCTTCTCAGCCTGTCTGCCACTACTATCCTCATCCCCCTCCCCACTACACACTCAGACACACACACACACACACTCAGCTCGTTTGCATTCCTCTCGGCCCACTCCCAGATCATCTCCGCTTCGGCAGCCGGGCCGGCCCTGTCTGTTTTCATTCCCTCCGAGAGGACAAGTAATTTGGGAGAGAGGAGAGCAGATGACCACTGGCTTCTGACCTTTTCTCCCTCAATTTAACTCCTCCGTGTTGTGCTGTGAAAGTGGCAATCAGGCTAGGCAGAAGTGACACCCTCATCTGAGCATGGCCCAGCCTCGCACACAATCCCAGTGTCACTTTCCATCACCAGGCAGTGGGCAGCAGGCAGTGGGGGGGAGGGCAGGACTGACCAAAACGCCACAGCCATCTCCTCCCTCCTGGATCTTCTTAATGGAGCGGTCTGGCACCGGAGTTGAGGAATGCGTCATTAACACACAGAGTGCACCGCGGTGTCGGGTCAGACAGTGCCTCAAATCACTTTTTGATTGTGTGTGTTATTATGTTAATATACTTTGCTTGTGCGTGAGGTGGTATAACACTGAGGGAACTGAGAAGGAGTAGATGTTGTCATAAAATGTTTATTTAATGCCTGCTGTATAACAACTACATCACATCAAATATCTGATGATGGGCGGATAGAAGGCCAGAGAAAACCTCCTACGAAGACTCTGTTCACAGCACTAGGTGTGGGACCTTTTTAAGCAGCAGGTAACATGAGCAAATTAATAAACGACAAAACGGAAACAACAATACTTTTAAATATGTTAAGATGACTTTTATCACAGTGAAGTGCATTACTTTTAGATATGATTATCGGAATATAGTATGTGTTTTATTTATACATCTCACTCTCACTCATTAATGGTGCATATGTGAGGAAAGGAAGAGTCATGTCATTTAAAATGCTATATTTTGTATATTTTTTCCCTTTTCCTAGAAGTCAAGAGCCACTTAGGAAATTTCTTTTTGAAGAGTGGGCTTTGAAGGGCACAGGATTGCACCTCCGCCAGATGCACTTGTTCTTTACAAAAATACACTGTAAATGGCTGGAGAGTTTTGCTTTTGTTTCAAGCAAGTGACAGAATGATTAACTTATGTGGACGTTTGAAAGGAATACTGAGCAATAATGTAGGTCTTTATCTGAAGTGTATCTACAGGGTGTATTCTTCTCTAAAGTTACAAGGCTTTTGTAACAGAGTCAATATTTTCATATCTTGACCTGAGCCATTCTGGAATGATTTAATGAGTCCGGGGCCCCTTTAAATGACATGCAGTGTCTCATTTGGTGCTACTCGACTCGGCACGGCTCGGCTCACTTAAAGCTTGTTGTTCTTCCACTAGCACAGCTCCCCTGTGAAATGGAGACGTTGAAAACGGTGTGAAATGAAAACGATGACGTCATAAAACACGTCTCTAACAGGAATCGCTGCCTTTGAAAACTACAACAACGATGGCGATAAATTTCGGTGCTGTTTACTCGTTGTGTGTTGTTGTTGTTTTTTTCGACTGAACATGGCTCCGAGTGTGTAAGTGACGTGGTGACGTGGTGATCCCCTGTGATGGACTGGAGTGTGTTTCCATCTTGCATTCCATGATTCCAAGTAAGCTCCAGGTCAACCACAACAACAGGATGCAGATATTACTAAAAATGAATAAATGCATGAATGTTATATTGATACTCTACAAGAGATAAAGATATTTAATTAGTTTTGACTCAATTGTCATTAATTGTCTGTAACCCTTATCTAGTTCGCGGTGGGTCCAGAGCCTACACAGAATCACTGGGCACAAGGTGGGAACACACCCTGAAGGGGGCACCAGTCCTTCACAGGGCTACACACACACACATACACAAACACACACACACACACATTCACTCACATACTAATGACTCATTTCCATTCTTGCTGAATTTAATGCACATGCCAGCGTTAATTCCACCTGCTGATATAAAATGTCCCATAGCTGTCTGACAAAGCAGATCCCTGGTGGTGCAAACATCTACCATCCTTACAAGCTCTGAGACTCAGCTCGTCAATGCATTCTCCACTGCTGAGGCAGACAGTTATACAAGTGCATGCAGAGGAGGAAGGGGCAGAATGAAAGGACCGAACTGCACTGCATGCTCTATATCCGCCAGTTTCACCGCTCTTACTAACAGACTTGCCACATGTGTGGACGTATGTAAGCCAGTGTGAAATACAATGAGGGCCATGCTCACAGGCAACACATGTTATAACATGAGCCGCCATGAAATAGAGTGGCTCTGAGGGGATCTACTACAAAGTGACATATGCAAAATCCTCACATGAGCCATAACACATGAAAAAAAGGCCCTCGATCTATGGATTACACACAGCGCTCGTGGGGTTTGGAAAGAAGCAGGGGCCAAGGGAAAAAGGTTGGGGGGATTGTCAGAAATACAAATTACAGGCTCTGAAATATTAGCCTTCAGTAGAAATGTTTCAGAAAATCACAGATGTATGATGATGAAGATGCAAGCACATGCTGAAAAAGATGTAGCCTACATTTCTGGTCACCAAAAGTACAAACAACATAAAAGTACCCTCAAATGTACAACTGTATTTACTTTCCCAAAGGAAAGCATGTCCCAGTGGAAAGGAAAGCATTTAAGGAAAGTAAGGAATGTCTGTATTTAATAGTAATGTTATTGGACCTTAAGAGTTCGCTGTACTCAATTATATTTCCAAGAGGTGACACTCTGTGAGGAGTGTGGTGTGTTCTCCCTGTGTCTGCGTGGGTTACCTCCGGGTGACTGTCTGTGAGTGCTATGGTTTCCTCCCACGGTCCAAAAACACACGTTGGTAGGTGGACTGGTGACTCAAAAGTGTCCGTAGGTGTGAGTGTGTGAGTGAATGTGTGAGTGTGTGTCGCCCTGTGAAGGACTGGCGCACCCTCCAGGGTGTGTTCCTGCCTTGCACCCAGTGATTCCAGGTTGGCTATGGACCCACCGCCGCCCTGAACTGGATAAGGGTTACAGACAATGAATGAATGAATGAATGAATGATAAGTACCTCATGGACCTCACACATATTAACACTCACTCATTCACTTTATAGTGCTTCACATCAAAGACGCTGGCGACAATCTGATTTTCAGAAATTCAGTCCCTGAAAGTTACAGAGAGTCTGAAACAGAGGCAGGTGGAGAGCGGAGTGGTGAAGTAAATGGAAGTGACTAAAGTGTAGGTCACTTCCTGCTCCACTGGCTCGAGTTCACGTGTGTGGTAAAATCCTAAATACCGCAGAGGCTCTGAGGGGGGTATTATCATTTGAAAAGATCCCGTCATTGTGCGGCTCGTCCCCTCTGTGCTGAAAATGAAATTGTCTGATGTGCAAGATTTTCCTTTGCTGCGTTTGGCCCCGTTGAAGCGCGCGGGTCGCGGCTCGGCGTGTCATCCCGCGGCACCAGCGCGCGCCTCCAATTTACACACACAGCCGCTCTGCATTTCAAAGCAGCTCCGCGCGAGCCTCCTGTTACTGATCGTTATCTGAGCCCCGCGGCCGCCAGATTAGGCCAGCTGGAGAAAAAAAAACCTCCGCCACATTTACATTTTCATTTTCATATTAGATTTCTCTCTCTCTCCCTCCCTCCTTGACAGTTTCCCAAGTCTCTCTTTTCCCTCACTCTCTGTATCCGACTGTTTCCTCAGGGTCTCTCTCTCTCTCTCTCTCTCTCTCTCTCTCTCTCTCTCGCTCTCTCTCTCTCCATCTCTATTCCTTCTGTTTCTCTCTCTGTCTCTCCCCTCGAGGCTTTCCTCCATCTTTCTTCTCTCTCTCTCTCTCTCTCTCTCTCTCTCTCTCTCTCTCTCTCTCTCTCTCTCTCTCTCTCTCTCTCTCTCTCTCTCTTGAAAGTTTCCTTCAAGTCTCTCCTTTTCCCTCTCTTCCTCTCTCTCTTACTGTTTCCTCTGAGTCTCTCTTTTCCTCCCTCTCTCTCTCTCTCTCTCCTCTCTCTCTCTCTCCCTCTCTCTCTCTCTCTCTCTTTGAAAGTTTCCTTCAAGTCTCTCCTTTTCCCTCTCTTCCTCTCTCTCTTACTGTTTCCTCTGAGTCTCTCTTTTCCTCCCTCTCTCTCTCTCTCTCTCTCTCTCCTCTCTCTCTCTCCCCCCCTCTCTCTCTCTCTCTCCTCTCTCTCTCTCTCCCTCTCTCTCTCTCACTCTCTTTGAAAGTTTCCTTCAAGTCTCTCCTTTTCCCTCTCTTCCTCTCTCTCTTACTGTTTCCTCTGAGTCTCTCTTTTCCTCCCTCTCTCTCTCTCTCTCTCTCTCTCTCTCTCTCTCTCTCTCTCTCTCTCTCTCTCTCTCTCTCTCTCTCTCTCCCTCAGCTTACTCCTCAAGTGTGTGACTCTGTTCTAAATGTTAGGAAGTGGAGAGAAGGAAGTTAGGAATCAGAAGAATGGTCTATTGTACAGTTCTGTTCAAGAAGTTACAAACTGCGTTAATTCACCTGCTGCCAGGTGCGTGAACCGTATCAAAACCAACTGTGCCTTAAAGGGATGGGGAAAGCAGCACAGTTTCCACAGCTGCATGTTTTCACAAAATCACTGAAAAATACGACAGCAATAAAATACAGTGCCAAGTTCCCTAACCACAAGCACAGTGACAGCGAAGGTGTACCGCCCTGTGACACAGTCGTACCTTATTTTTGAGTGATTATAGTTTCATTACCAAACAATTAAAATAAAAATGAATTAGTGCAGAGGCTGATTTATACTCGTGGAGTTGGGGTTATAACCCACCTGTCCTGTCTAGAAATCCCCTACACCTGCTTCCCAAGAACCCAGTGGCCAGTCTCTTCCAGCCCTCTGCCCAACGGAATAATTAATTAAACTTTTACTATAAAAATAGAAATAAACAGACTTTGCAGTGCAGCTTTCAAGGGTTTTCATCTTGAGAAACAAAGCAACCAGTTTCTAAAGAGCAGAATTCAATCAAAGTTACCAATAAACCCAAGTATGAAATACACAAAAGCAGTGAAATAAAAATTAAACAAATCTGAGATGAAAAGGGCTTATATTCTTTGGGTGGTTTTGTATCTCTGCGACCGTTCAGTGGGAGCTACTCATGATCCCATGTTCTTGCTTTTGAAAACCAAACTAAGAAATGTTTAGAGACATTGGAGTGTCGATCCTTTTGACCTCCACAAGAAGCAGGACCCCAGTAAACTTAGAATTTCCTGATTTATCGAATATAAAAGTTTGGGGAAACTAAAAGCTTTAGGTGTATATTCTACACAGAAAGATGTAAACATATTGCCACATGGCAACCCCACGAAACTGCAGTGCAACTGCAGTCTGCAATGCATACGGTGGCACAGTTAAATAAAGCAGCCTTTGTATGAAAGCCTGGTTCATGGTAATGGCCGCTGGAGCTCATTATCACTTGCTGCTGCCATAACATTTTTACACTGTCATAAAATAAATGTTTGTCATAATTAATGAATTCATTATTAAAAATTAAACAATGTTGTGCTTGTGTATGGTTCAAGGAAAAACCTAACTATTATAGCATTTATACATTATGTGAAGGTATTTCAAATTATGACTCGTCTCACACACACACACACACACACATCTCATTTTTAGGAACAATCCACTGCACTGTCCTTCTATGCATTGCTCAGAGACTAATTTAAACTCATTTTGGCACCTTTATTTTGAAGAGTGTACTGTTCTGTGTCTATAAAACACTCTGAATGGGAGCAGCATGGAGATTCCTCAAAGTCTGGATGGGGCCCATCTACTTTGAATTTGACTTGAGTTTAATGAAGAAGAGATAGTTTTATTCTTCCATCGCCCACATTTCTCCAGTCTAAATGCTTCTGTCTCTCTAGCTGAGCTTGTTTACCCTGAGTGTGCAGTAACCTCATTCTCAGTGCCATTCAACGGACTTAAAGGGCCACGGAGGTACAGTGATGCATTGCACACGTAAATGCCAATGACTCACCCTGCATATTAAGGCCAAGGAGCCACACTCCCATGTATTCTCATCTCTTTCCCCAAGCACAGGGACAGCAGACAGAAAAACTAAAGCTGCCCAGACTCAGGCGGTGAGAGCATGCTACAGGAGACCAGTGGTCAAACAGGTAGGTGTGATTAATGTAGAATAATGGCTTAACAGCGAAGCTAATCGAACAGCACAGAGTGAAATTAATGTAGCTCTAACTGGCTCATATTTTGTAATAAGTGTCCATTCTTTATTTTCTATTTTCCCCTGAGTTTATATGAACTTATTTTCTCGAGTCACTGTCTTGTGTCTTAATTACAAAAAATGTTGTCATTCAGAGAACAATAAAAACAAAGACAAAGCTGTCTGTCCACAAGGGCACTCTTAAGAATAAATAAGTGCCAAAACTTCTGTCAAACAATCTGTAAGTGGATGGACCTTTAAAGAGTCAGATTTGTAAAAGAGATGATGTGTGACACTGAAGCTTTTTTAATGTACGTCCAAGCCAAGGATCATATACAAACCAACATTTTTAAAATTGTATTTGTTACTCAGCTCTATGTACAGTACAGTAATCTAGAAATAATACTTAGTGCCTCTATATAGTAATAAAAATAGTTCAAAGACTATTGAAAAATGTTTTCTTTTACAGAACTTCATAGAAAAAAATGATCATTTTTCCTTTGAGTTTTATAGGTATAAGCCCTGTTTGTTTGTGGTTATACTGTATAAACCTTGTTTATTTTGGTTCTATATACAGTTTAAGCCCTGTTTGTTTGTGGTTATACTGTATAAACCTTGTTTGTTATGGTTCAATTTACAGTACAAGCCCCGTTTGTTGGGGTTATACTGTATAAACCTTGTTTGTTTTGGTTCTATTTACAGTACAAGCCCCGTTTGTTGGGGTTATACTGTATAAACCTTGTTTGTTTTGGTTCTAAATACAGTATAAGCCCCGTTTGTTGGGGTTATACTGTATAAACCTTGATTGTTTTGGTTCTATATACAGTATAAGCCCCGTTTGTTGGGGTTATACTGTATAAACCTTGTTTGTTTTGGTTCTATATACAGTATAAGCCCCGTTTGTTGGGGTTATACTGTATAAACCTTGTTTGTTTTGGTTCTATATACAGTATAAGCCCCGTTTGTTGGGGTTATACTGTATAAACATTGATTGTTTTGGTTCTATATACAGTATAAGCCCTGTTTGTTGGGGTTATACTGTATAAACCTTGTTTGTTGTGTTTCTATGTACAGTATAAGCCCTGTTTGTTGTGGTTATACGGTATAAACCTTTTTTTTTTTTTGGTTCTATATACAGTATAAGCCCTGTTTGTTTGGGGTTATACTCTATAAACCTTGTTTGTTTTGGCTCTATATACAGTATAAGCCTCGTTTGTTGGGGTTTTGTTGTATAAACCTTGTTTGTTTTGGTTCTATATACAGTATAAGCCTTGTTTGTTGTGGTTATACTGTATAAACCTTGTTTATTGTGGTTCTATGTACAGTATAAGCGCTGTTTGTTGGGGTTATACTGTATAAACCTTTTTTTTTTTTTGTTCTATATACAGTATAAGCCTCGTTTGTTGGGGTTATACTGTATAATCCTTGTTTGTTTTGGTTCTATATACAGTATAAGCCTTGTTTGTTGGGGTTATACTGTATAAACCTTGATTGTTTTGGTTCTATATACAGTATAAGCCCTGTTTGTTGGGGTTATACTGTATAAACCTTGTTTGTTTTGGTTCTATATACAGTTTAAGCCCCATTTGTTTGGGGTTATAAAGCTTGCTTGTTGTGGTTCTAAACAGTATAATCTTTACTGAAGAACCATTTGGAAAAGCCTTCTTCATAAGCATGTAGGACCCATATAATTGGTGTGGACCTTTAAATTAATGTGTGTCTTTTTCACCAGAATATTTTTTCCCCTGGAATTATTCACCAATTGATTATTTAAGAACACATTTTAAAAAGTGTATCCTTGTTAACACTTGACTGTGTTTTAGTGTTTTTCAAGGTCAGACAGAAACAAACCACTATGCTCATAAACATTCTGAAATTACTGAAGCAAGTGCTTTTTGGTTCATTTCAACGTTTATAACACACTTACTAAAGGTTGGGGAAAATGAAGTATTTGATGTGCTTTGAGTATTTCGTCTCTGGCTTTGGGACAGTGGCAGTGAGAGACGGAGAGAGGGCGAGAGGGAGTGAGGGGGTGGGCAGAGGGAATGGAGCAGAAGAGGGAGAAAGACTAATTTTACATTTTCTGCATGCAGCCCACAGCAGACAGCTGACCTTCAGCACAGCCACGCTTGGGTGGGTAACAACACTCAAATTACGTCCGTTCCAGAGGAGTACATGAAACAGCCATAGCGCTTTAAAGTTGTTCAATTAGATTATCCTTTTAATTTCTTTCTTCTTACATGCAATCAAACACTCTAACACACACTCACTGGAAAGGAAACTTTCTGGTGCCTGTGCCTGGCAAAGACACACACACACACACAGAAACAGTGTGAGAACTAGGGTAAAGGAACAAGGGGCAGACACACAGAGAAAGGCAGAATAAGAAAAGAAAAGATAAATTTACTGAACAGATTCAGTAGAATTCAGTAAAATTGCATCTGCCCAAAGCAATCTGTGCTCAGACTTCACAGAGGTTAGTCCCAGAAAAACAAAACTGCCTGCTTCCATCTCATGTTTAGACCATGTCACTGTTTACTTTAGGGGAAGATTTCATGCATATCTCTTTATGACAGAAAGCCGAATGCGAGAAAGGAAACTGTCTGATGCGCTGAGCCACACACTTTGAAATATAATGTCTGTTTAAAGCTTTTGAAATTGAATTTCACTAAACACCCAAAATGTTCAGGTTTTAAACACTTTCTGTGAGGTTTAACAGTGTTTTGAAATTAGGAAAAGAAGTCTCTAATATTGTACATAAACATTCGTATTTTAGGTGGAAACCTTTATGCAATAAGGGACATTCCAGGCCTGAGATGACTGTGATGTTATGTAATATTCTGTAAAACTTGGGATAGTTTCAAATACATTTAAATACATTCTACATTATCACACTACACCCAGCAGGTATTATTCAAATACACTTTGAAAAAAATAAATAAAAAGGTATTTACGATAATAAATATTCATAATAAATGAATAAAGCCCAGTCCTCTGATCTCTGCCCAAAAGCCCTTGTTGTTTCTCAAGTTCCTCCCACTGTGAAAATACATCATCAGACAGGGAGGGATCCTACAGAAATCTCCCTCGGGAGAATAATGTGGCACTTTAAGAGTCGGGTCGAAGGGTTTAACACAGATATAGCAAACGGTGGCGCTTTTCACTTTGGACTTTGTGTGGCTTTGTTTGAAATTCTGACGTTAAGGAAGAGATAATCATGTTTTAAACATGGTGCTAGAGAAGAGAACACATGTTTCTAGAAAGGTTCAGTCACATTTGCATTTGAAATATTATTATTTATATTATTTACTTTTTTTTTATTTTAAAAGCAGGCTTTGTTCTCAAATATAAAGCAATCCAACGAAACAAGGCGCCACTCTCCTCCATCCATCGTGTTTTGGATTGGAAAATTCGGATTGAATATTAATAGAAAAATCTATATCGATGCTGACTTATTTTGTTGTTAAAAAGAGAAGATAAAGGATGCGTCCCTCCTCGCTCTGTCCTGCTCTCCTCCCTCCTCATCCAGCTGCTTATTTTCTGTCCCTGCTGGGGTTTTGAATCCCTCAAGCTTTTTCAAGAGGAGCGGCTGCGTGGACAGCACCCATCAGACATTACTATTCAGCACAGCTTTGTGTGTGTGTGTGTGTGTGTGTGTGTGTGTGCCAAGCTGAAAGCGAGAGGGGAGAGCACACAAGTGGGGGTGTGTGGAGGGGTGTATTTTCAGGGGATTTACTATAATTATATGACAAAATGCTAGCAAATCTCACAGGGTGCAGAACAGAGGCACAGGGGTCAGGGGATGGAGCACTTTTGGCGGGGTAATTTGTAAATGTCATTCAGGTGGGCTTCTCTGTCAAAGCCCTGCATCCACAGCAGGCTTTCTCATGCAGATTATTCTAACCAGGCAACCAGCTCTGCTTCCGCGGCCTAATTCAGCTGCCCCCTTCACTTTCATCCTCCAGTCCCAGTTCAGATTTATATATATATATATATATATATATATATATAAAAATCTGAACTAGATAACGGGGAAACAAAATAAAGACTGATGCACAAACGTTTCCATATTTAAATTTTACATTGACCTCAGCAGATAAATAAAAATGCACGTGCAAATGAAGAGAAATGATAATTTAAATGACTGTAAATGTAGAGGAGTCCTGAGATAACTGTCACATAGAAAATGATCAAAACACACAATCTTTACCAAATTCATTTCATAATTAAGTAGACTTATTTGTTTTTTAATGCACTGCCCTCATACAGACTCTTTTAGGTTTACATCTTCTTAAAATGTACTAAATAAATGTTAAAAGAAGACACCGTTTGCATGTGGGTGCTCGGCCTGTGTGTTCAGATATGGCTTAAATGACCAACGCCTTGGTTGACTCTATTTCTTGAGACTCAGCAATCATTGCAGCATAGTTTCGGGCCGAATCGATGTGCCACTACTATTATCTTTTAAAAGAGCAGGCTCATTCTCCCTCAAGTGGGCCATCAGTGTTGCCTCGAATCCATCCATTTAGACGCCTGGCCAAAGAGTACATGTTTTCCACTCTGCATTCATTTAAAGGCCACTGGCCGCTGCAGAACTACTCCTTACAGGTTTCCCTCTAGTTCCAGGACAGATGAATAGATTTCAGACGGACATTTAAATGTCCTTCTAGTTGCAGAGCTTGTGACAATGCTGTTAAAGCCTCAAGGTCTAATATATTGTATGGTACAGATGGAAGGATTTTGAATGTGTCACTGCTGTTTCTGCAGGGCTTTCAGAAACACTCCCTTTCAGATTTTATTGCAACTGAGCATGAAGTGATGATTGTTTGTGAGGTTCATTACCAAGATGATGACCCTTCACTGACTTGCGCATCTGCCCCTGCGGGAATTCTGATCACTGGACCCCGGGAAAATACGTGACACTTCTCTATTAACTGGATTTCATTTGGTTAATCTCAACGACTGTTTACAAAACAACATCAGACCAAAGCAGGTTTCAAGGTAACACGGAGGGTGGGGTAAATACATATGCTGTTGATATTGATTATGAATGTATCGAGAGAAGAGGATCCAGGGCAGATGGAGTCAAATCGCTGAACAAAACCTCCACATCATCTTGAAGTATCAAGGAGAAACCTCTTTTGAATGCGACATGCATACTTAGACTATAATGCATGAACATAGAACAGGCCTAATGTAGCAAGGAATAAACATTAAGCAAGCAGTGGCTCATCTTAAGAAGGCTGGGGTGTCCATTGTGTAGCTGCCCCTTGCCTTGACCACCATCCTCTTAGGCAGCAGCTAGGGACTGAGAGGAGCTTCACAAAAGAGAGCCATCAATGCACTAGTAACATCTGTGCCTTGTAGCGCAAAATCAATGCAACATGTACTCAACCAATCCCGGAAATGATTCTACCCAGCTCGGTTTCATTATGGATGCCAGTGTGGAAACTTTATAAAGGAGAGCCTTGGCATGGCATGAAAAACCCATCGCAAACCAGACGCCTCCACCGATGCTTAGATCAAGGCAGATTCTATTTAGCAGAACATTAATTAAACGATCTTAACCAATGAGCCAGGAGTAATCAAAAAAAGAGTTTTTTGTTTGGATGTCCTACTGAACTTGGACGGCTTGGTTTTGTTGGTTCTGTGAGCAGGGAGCAGGCGTGGGGAGAGTAGTCTATGGAGTCCTGGAGCGGAGCAGTCTCCTTCACACACTGCAGGCCTGCCTACAGCCCAGCTACTGTAAGAACTTAATGCCATCAGGGACCTAGCCATTTGAATGCCGGGGCTTTTTTATCAGTAGCACAAGTGGTGCAGAAAAAATTGCTCAGGATTAATTTGGGTGGCGGTGAACACACAGCTGGGATCAGAGCGTGAGCTTTCTGTGCCTGCACGCTGAAACGCCGGCTTTGCACCATGCATTTCTTCATGGTGACTGGGCACCCATTGAGAGGCCAGGCTGTGGGCTGGAGTCGGTGGCAAAACTTTAAAAGGCATTTAGCAAATAATAACATACATGTATAATGCGATAAGGAAATTAAATCTTTTTTGGCCCTCCCAGCTTCACTGCCGCTTCCTCCCTTTCAACCATGTCCAATGGCAAGCAAGCCTGTATCTTCTCTGAACATGCAGGATCATGTGTTGATGTGTGTAAGTAAGTAGAAAACACATTCACGCAGTGTGGATGACCACAGCATTTTGGTCCAAGACTATAAACCCATTGAGGAGATCCATAAACGTTATGTTCTTTTTTTTTCTTATCTTTTTTTTGTGCCTCAGTAGGGTGTGGATGGATATTGTAGTTAATGGGCCGGTGCTCAGAGGCACAGCTCCATTTGGTTCATGCTGACCATACTGCACTACTGCTAGGAGTGGACCGTGGGCTTTGAACAACACTCCACAGCTGAACCACAGCCTGTCTCGGACTGTTCCTTAATGGTGATGACAGTGACTCCACTTCCACCACATTCACTCTGGAGAAAAGTCTTCATGGCTTCAGCTATATGACTCCTCATTATGGACACGCTTCAGCAGTCTATGGCTTCCTTGCAGCCAGGCATTATTTTATGTGGTAGATGATATCCGTGGGTAGAACTACTAGGGGTAAATCAAATATGGGTTGGAGGAAAGATTTAGAAAAAAAAAAAAACAACAACAACAAAACGCATCCTATTTCCCATTGCAAAGTCATTTTCCCTTCAATGTTATTGTAACTCTGCTTCCAACAGGAGTTTCCTTAATGCTTTATTGGGACTCTAAGCCATCCTCAACTGATTCACCCTCAGGCGAATAAGACAGCAGTGGTCAGGCTGCAACTATCAGAGTTCCACCCTAAAGCGCACTATTAATGCCATTCTCAGAGGCCATGTTAAATTGGGCTTTGCATCAGAGAATGCATGTACCCTAAGAGATGTGGGTTGGTGTGTGTGTGTGTGAGTGTGTGTGTGGAAGGGATGGATGTGTAACTCAGAACACATTCCACAACATATTTCACAACCCATTCTCCAGTAAAATCTCCCAAATAAAGTATCTCCCCCAAAACAGCGATGGCAAAAGTTGCAACTCAACTAGTGAGTAACTTATAGAACTGCAACATAATTTTTATATTAACACTCTTCCATTTGTGTTGTAATCTGTTTGTTATTTTGAAACCTGTTGAAACATAATACAACATTCTATTCAACAATTCAACATTCAACATTTTTTTATTAAATTAAATGCCAATATAACCTCGAGTTAACTTGCAACAGAATAAAATGCTGAGGCAACTAAATAGAGGTCTAGTTCAACAATGTTCCCAATGGCTTGCAATCAATCTTCTCAATTTTAATAACTTCTGTAAACAAATGGACACTTTTAAAACAATTCTTTATGAACCGAACTATCAATGTCTTAAAACAAAATCCAACTTAAACTTGCCTAAGTGAAGTCCCACTGAATGTGAGATTGAGAAAGTCCATTGACATTTGTGTCTGCCTTCCCAATGAAGTACATCAAACAAGAATAAGCTTTAACTTGCACTTCAACTTACACAATCAGTAGTTATTAGTCTACACAGGTACATTCTCAGCTTCAGAGTTTTTGTTTTGTTATAATCAATGGCTCTATTTCTACAAAAAAAATTTGCAGACCTTTCTAATAGTGAGACACAGGAGAAAAGATGCTGTCAAAATGCATTCAATGACAGTTGAGCAATTATTAATCATATATTGTTAACATTATGGTAAGATCCCGTTATTGTGTTGACGTTTTATGTTATGTTAGCTTAAGTTACTAAATGAAGATTAGCATCACCAAACCAATCAGCTCTCACGTCCAAACCTAGTGTCTAACATTCAAGGCTAACTATCACGTGATTTCAGACATCTAATCTGTTAACTCATCCAAACCTCCCTACATAGCAAAACAAAATGTTATTTTCATTTTACAGAGGCAGTTTACCTTGTCAGTTGAGAAGATCCTGGAGAGGCAGGGGAAGGTACTCTTTAATACTGTAAAATGCTTGGATGGTGCCACGTTAATAACATACCTTCCTCAAGGGTCTTTTTTTATTAACTGTATTTATCAATAAACAATATTTGGCAGTATCTTAACTGAGCAAGCTTTACCACTAAATAATTCTACAAAGAAAATGTGTGACCAATCACAGAGCATTATACAGAAACTAAAAAATTATCCATAACCATACATAAAGCAATAGGTAAATAAATATAAATGGCTAAAGTATAACTGAAAACAAATTGGATTTCCACTCAAGTAGAAGTATTTGGGTAATAAAAGTATTATGATGTAATGCTCGGGGGAGAACAGATCCATCAGTGTTTTACTGAAGTACATATACTTGGGAAAGTGTAGCTGCAAACAGAGGTAAACTAAACCCTGTGCCTGCATCATTTGGATTGTAACTTAAGGTTTTAGACACATGCACTTGGTAGTCATATCTGTCTCTGGATAGTCAAATGGAAATCTATTTACCATATGATACATTACAGCAATTGCATATCTACCATTTTGTTCAAAACATGGTTGTTATGAACAATATTTAGAAGAAGGTAATTGTACAGAATAGCCATCTCCTGTATTAGATATGGAGGTCACGGAGCTTGTGGTAAAACAGACGTATTGTATAGAGACAGTGAATAGTGATGAGGCAAAATAAAGATGAAACAATATACTACTGTCAAGAGCTAAACTGAACTGTCTGATGTGGATTGGAAAGGTGCCTTTACATTTGTAAATCATCTAGTGAATCTTTATTGTAGTGGATTAACAGTCTACATAAATATATTCCTACTATTACATGTGGATAATCATTATATAAATTTAATTCTAACTTAATGTGCATGAAATAACTGTAATGTAGAAGCAGGAGTAGTTTGAGTGAGTGTTCAAAAACACAAAATTCCCAGTAAAATTTCAACTGAAGTTCGACTGATCTTAGTTCATCCACCAACTTTATTATGAATACAGAAGGTTCATGAGCTATTCTTTACATTATACTGTTTTTTCTGTTATAAAGGAATGCTAAAGCTATCTGTAAAGAGATCAAAAAATTAAAATTGAACACAAAAAGAGAATTACAAATTAAATACTCAAAGCACAATATTAAATCTACTTAAATTTCAAATTTCATTTTTTCATAAAACAAAATAAAAATAAGAATGTGTGATTTGTTTATTCTCTTGAACTTTTATTTAAATGAAAAATGTACAAAGAAAAGGCCTTCAATGTTGTCACTAACGAGCTTAATTTTTTTTTGTAAATATAAAGTTTTGGAATTTTATGCCTGCAACACGTGCAAAACAAAAAAAGTTGGGAGAGGGCAAAATAAGAATGAGAAGTTTATAGAATATTCAAATGAGACTGTTATGAAGAATAAGCAGGTGAATACAACAGGTAAAAAAGAAACATCCTCCAAAGACTTTGTGATAAGGATTTCTAAGCACAAGAATTCAAATAGTTCACGATCCACTACACAGCAATCACAGGTCATTCACGATCTACTACATATAATAATGAAATGATTCAGGACAAGGCTAAAAACAACTGCTGAATTAGCATGACCTTTCAGCTTTCAGACAGCACTGCATAAGACACCATCCTGGTACAGTAATAAACGCAGCACTGCATCAAGAAATGCAACCTGAAACACTATTACACCAGAAGACTGTCATATATCCATGTAGAATCCTGCAGAACTCTCTGGGCATGAGATACTCTCAAAATAATCCACTTTTCAACTTGTTTTAAGGAACAAAAATGAATGTCAGGTTTTCTGTGATGAAAACAATGGAGCATTCATGAGACTGTTATCTGAAAAACTATAAAAGCATGGTGAGGAGGTGCATTAGTGCCCACAGCAAGGCTGTCTTGCCTATGTATGACTTTACCATTGATGTGGAGGCATTTATTCAAATTTAAGTGACAACAATGAAAAGCTTTTCTTTGTACAGTTGCTTGAAAGAAAAGGAACCAATTATAAATGCTTGCTTTTTATGCATTTTTCAGAATATTGCAACTACATTTACGTAAATGTAATAAGTGACTTTGACCTGTCTCATCTCACAGCAATAAATGCTGGCATTCGTCTGAGGACTGAGAGACAGCAGGACAGAGAAATTGTTGTTGATCTCATTGCAGCTCCTGGCAAATGTATATTACCTGAATCAAGGTCACATCAGAGATCCATATATGACAATTCAGGCACATCAGTTCTAGGACTATCTGATATAAAAATGATAGTGAGAAAGAAATGGAAAAGAGAGGGAAAAAACAGACTAAAACAGAAAGTGAAGATGTAGAAATGAGCGCAATCTGAGCAGTTCTGCAGAGCATGAAGGCACAAAACTGGCGGGTGTGCTGGATTTAGTAAATGTGTCTGAAAGCAATCAAACAATGTCCGGGCCAATCCCGGCCTCATCATGATAAGAGGCGGCAGTCAGCCTGACTGGACAAGCGGGCAGCTCTCTAATCAGAGGCTGGACCGCCGTAATTGCCTGCTACAATCTATCTCTGCCACTGCCGGCCTGGGCCGTTCAGTGGTATTAGACAACAGCCCAGTTCATTTCAATACACCGCTTGTGCCGTCAAGCGAAATTGGCAGGGTAAATAGGAACTGCTGTTTATTTCCTACTTCCCCTCGTCGTATCGGGGCTAAACACAGAGTAAAAGAGAGTGTTATTAGCCCAGGCAGAATCCACGCAAACCGCAGAAATTACTGTCAGCAGGCGACCCTCCGCAAGTCGCAAACAATGGAGGCCGCCCAAATTAAAGCACAATAAATCACAATGTGTTCACTGTGCAGAGAAAGCTGCAGTCCCGTTTTTCTTTGTGCGAGTGTGTGTGTGTTTGCATGTGGGAGGGTGAAAGAAGAGATTATAGGGAGTCTGAAGTCTGTGGAGGATTCGAGTATGGCGTGTAGTGTGAGGGAAAAACAGGTCGGCAGGAATTTTGGATCTTTATCGAGAGGCGTGTTCTAAAATTCACCTCAAACTGATCTTAAAGTCTCTCTAAATTATAGGCGCTGAAAACACAGAATGCTTAAAGGTGAAAGGAAGATGAGACAGAATCTCATCCGTCTAAACAACACCGACCTATTACTTTTGCAACATTTCCATCAGGAAGACATTTCGTTGTGTGCGGTTTAAGTTAATAATGGCGTTTGCTTGCTTTGCGTGTCTCTAACAAGTGTCTCTGAAATGTCTGGAACAAAATATATTTTCTCATGAAAAAGAAACCGTGGACCTATGGAATGTGACGAACCACACGTAGACGCTATTACACTGACTGAACTATAAATAAAACCTGAAAAAACACAGTAAAAGTATAGCTAAAATGTCACTTTCAATAGATCATTTGCATTAAGTAAAGATCAGTTTCAGTCCTGAGCCTTATAAATGAAATCTCTTTGGAAACATTCCTATAATATTCTAACATGCTGCTATAAATGCAATGGCAGCCATAACATAAATTGGTATAATTAACACCTTCTGTAGCCTGAGTCCAGTAAATCAATAACCCATTTTAAGTGACCTCACAAACACGGACTGCCACAAACTGAGAATAATAGCCAACTGGGAAGCGTCTACTTTGGCCAATAATAACTCAAGGCCAAACAGACATGTATAGTGACAGTTCATGTTACCTCAGTAAATCACAAGCTTGTCCCAATAAAGCCATACCTTTCCCTTTTCTGTACATAAAGTAATTGTGTTACGAGTCACACTGCTGTGAACTGACAACGTTTTGACAAGAAGGACAGGGGAGTGTTTTATATCATTTTTCTCAGGCACTTCACAGCTTTTATGAGGGTCCTTGTGCTTTTTTCAATCAGCAATAACAACAGTATTTGCTACCCACCATTCAACAAGAGCCTCAAACAATGATGTTTGAACTCTTGGTTCAAAATGCCTGAAAAAAAAAAAACATGGAATTCAGCCTCTCACTTCTTTTTTGGTCTTGGATGTTCTTTTTCTTAAAGACGTAGCCAGTTGAGAAAAAAAAATGGAGAGGCCTTTGAAAATAGCCCCTTCTGTTATTTGTTAAAATGATGTCTTATTACTTAAATGATATTTTGAGTCTGCTCTCTAAAGTATGATGCTCCTTTGGCCGGTTTGCAGCCGCACACATCTCTTACAGAAAGAAATGGGCAATTTTTGATCTCTTCAGTCCACCTGAAATGGGTTTAAGATTTCAATTTGCAGTCAGGGTGCAGGGATTGTAAGTGGGAGGTTGTGTGCATTGTTCCATTAATCCTGATGAGAAAAGCTGCAGCCCATTCCAAACGCCAGATTAGCATGCTAACGCTCACGCTGCATGACTTCATGCAGAACTTCAAGATCCGTTCACATATTTTAACTGCAAAGAACCTGATTGGCATAAATAGGTAACATCCAAGCATTTGAGGTGCTTAAGTAGAGATGTGCTGTGAAACTCACTGTACCTGAGGTTTGGCATTACATCTGTGGGGATCTTAAACAGAACAGGCCACTACAGACTGAATAAAACGTACAGTCATCCACTAAGAACTAATACATTTAAGAGTGTAGAGATATTCACTATATAAATATTAAATATTATACAGTAAAAAAAAGAAACTATGAATGGAAACGTAAATTTCTTTCTTTCCTATGGTTTTCTGCGTATTATTATCATTGTAAGCATTGTAAATTGAATAAATATAGCTCGGTTCATGATGCAGCCCAGAAAAACCTTTAAATCTATATTACCACAGATGTTAATATACACATTTCATTTTTGTACTGTTTTTACCAAATGTATTATATCACACATAATACAATACAGTCATATCAAAGCATCCATACGTTCACAAACAATATCTATTCTTCCTTTCTGTGATTTACTAATGCGTGTCTTTGAAATGTAATATTAAATTTTAAGTTGAGCTGGAATAAGTCTAACCTTAAGCTCTGAGATAATGGTGCCTTTTTACCCTTGACATTGCGGTCACCTCCAGTCTCTGCTCTTAGGAGTGTGTGCACATAATGTTACTGAATATTCAGATGAGCTCGTCTTTTATTCACTTTAAAAAACAAGGTTTTACACTTCTAGCCACTATATAAGCAAAAGAATCAGATTTATCACAGTCCGTTGACAGCCTTTTCAAGACATGACTATTTTTTTACAAATGAGAATACCTCGAACTGGATCGAGGTAGATCATTTATGTTGATATAATATAACAGCATTCTCAGCTGCAAGAATCCTCATAATTTACAATTCTGTATTTCAAAAGGAACGAGCTAGATCAACACAGACAAATTAAGCTACACTAGTCTGGATGAATGTGAACAAATGCTTACACAGTTTAGGGTCGCTGTGGGTTCGGAGCCTACCCAGAATCAATGGGCGCAGGGCAGGAGCACACCCTGGAGGGGGAGCCAGTCGTTTGCAGGGTGACTCCCGCTCACACATTTACATTCACGGACACTTTTGAGACGCCAACCCACCTACCAACATGTGTTTTTGGAGAGTGGGAGGAAACCCATGTGGACACAGTGGAGAAAACACCAAACTCCACACAAACAATCACCTGGAGGAAACCAACGCAGACACACCACAGACACACCACACTCCTCACAGGCAGTCACCTGGAGGAAACCCACGCAGACACAGGGAGAACACACCACACTCCTCACAGGCAGTCACCTGGAGGAAACCCACGCAGACACAGGGAGAACACACCACACTCCTCACAGGCAGTCGCCCGGAGGAAACCCACGCAGACACAGAGAGAACACACCAAACTCCTCACAGACAGTCACCCAGAGGAAACCCACGCAGACACAGGGAGAACACACCACACTCCTTACAGACAGTCACCCAGAGGAAACCCACGCAGACACAGGGAGAACACACCACACTCCTTACAGACAGTCACCTGCAGGAAACCCACGCAGACACAGGGAGAACACACTACAGTCCTCACAGACAGTCACCCAGAGCGGGACTCGAACCCACAACCTCCAGGACCCTGGAGCTCTGACAGAGACACTACCTGCTGCACCACACTTTACTAATACAGTCAATGAATATGACTGATGTACGCTACACATCACAGGTTTGTTTTCTTTCAAAATGTGCACATTGTACCAGCTCTTATTTCTTTGTGAGTTTCCAATTAATACATTTTTTAATACATATAGTGCATTCAGTTTTGAAATGACTACTTTATAATAAGATATTTCTGAAAATACTTCATATGATATAAGAAATAGAATAATCAAGGTTTTCAAAACACAGTTCAAAATGACTGCACACAGAGAAGCCAGGATTCTGACATCTTTGCCAGGCCTGGTGCATGACTAAACCTCTCGAATTTCATATGTAAAAAAGATCTAGTAGAAACACCTGTGGATTTTTTTTAGAGTGAAGTTTTATTTTCTTCAACTAGAAGGTGACGGTACTGTATTTTCTGTCTTTTCTACTACACCAGGGATGTGTAAATATTCAACAGCCCTTGTATCTAACCATTCTGAATCTTAAATTTGAAACTATTATGTATAGCTCTCTTTGAGCAGGTCACCAAAATAAATAATATCTAAATATGTAAAAGGCCCATTACCAGTGGCCAATGTTTTAATAGTATATGCATCATTCTATGACGTAAAGATCATGTGTTTGAAAATATGATATGTATTTGTGTCTTGTGTCATGTTGTTATTAGCTGATTACACTGACTCTTTATCACGTGATTACGTTTGCCGCATTTACTGCACCAGGGAAGATGCATGTACCCAAGCTGCCGCTAATCGCTCTGTTGGATTCTGTTCATTGTTGCTGCCCTTGAATGATCTTCAACAGGCAGAAAAATCATAGACCGTGGAAAATTATGAATTCTCTTTCCAGTGTACAACTTTAATATTCTGTGTTGTAATTTGGCAAAAAAAAAATATTAAATCAATGCTCTCCTCTTATTCTTCCAACAAACTGCATCCTATTAGAAAAATAGTCATGGTTTAATTAATGCCAAATTCAGAGTGAAGGCTCCAACACTTAAAGCCAGACTTTTAGTCCAAGCTGCATTAAAGAGACTTGACTAAATCAGATTCTAACTGCCAAATCAATGCCAATTATTGTGAGACAATCGACAACAATGCATGGGAAATGAGTCTATACATTATCCCAGCTATTCCTCAACAAGGACTTACACATACATATATATATATATATATATAGCTATAATAGGTTTGAACTGGCCACTGTAGTTTTTTATTTAACGTTATTTAGTGCTAGAACAGCAGGAGGTTAACTTACAGTGTGTAGTGTGGAAAGTTTCTTTTCATATCCAATATCCACTCAGACTCTTTAGCACTAGAAGCAGCTCCAGATCCATCGCTCACTCAAAGCTGAACACAGCAGCAGTCAATCAAACCACTTCATGCTCCTAAGAACTGGGTCATTACAACTATAAGCCATCAACATTATGGCAAGTTACAGGACCTAAGAACAAGAGCTTCAAAGAATCAACCACATTGACACTGCCCTCATTGACAATAAGGAGCTATAAATCTACCAAATAACTTTTATCTCCAAACACTTTGTGAGGAAAAAAAGCTCTTAACTCTCAATGGAATTCATTAAAAAAAAAAAAAACAGGATTTATTCCAAGCAATTTTCACATTCTGTCCAAAGATGGACAAACGAGATTTTGTTTCAATGATGACGGCACCTTTAAATATTTTTAAGGTAACAGCAGAATGACCAATGCAAAGCAAATTAAAAATCCTGTTCCAGTCTTGTTCCCCTGGACTTGAGATTCATTTAATGCATTTTCCCTACAATCCAATGCAGTGATTCTTGATTTAGTTGCACCACAAATTCCAGCCATATTTTAAGTCTACAAGAGTAATCGATTAATTCTGTGTTGGGCCTTCCACTATATGCTCTATTATTTCTAATTATCAAGTGGGTCTTAGAAATATGCTTGTCCAATTGCACAGAGCATATCAGCTACCTATATCAGAAAAAAAATACACTCTCTCTCCTTCACACAGAGAGAGAGAGAGAGAGAGAGAGGGAGGGAGACACACACTAACACACACACACACACACACAGTTGTCTACAAAAAGATCACAGCTCCACCTAGTGACATCTTGTAGATAGAACACAAGCAATATCCACTGGATGTGGATTTTGACATTGGGGACGTTTCTTCAGTGTTTGGTTGTATATTTGCAGGACATTATAAGAGTACACACTCTTCTACAGCTCTGAGAGTAGGCTACAGAGGCTACCATTATTTTATTCATACAATAATTACATACAACAGGGTCCAAAGGCCTAAAATCTATGGGTTTTTCCACATTTTAAACCTGGGAAATTGTGGAAATTTGATAAAGTAGATATTTATAAATGAAGCTCATATATTTAAGACTCTTTACTATTCAAAGTTAAGCAAATCTGTCTCTTTCTTTTATGTAAGACATTCTCAGGCGGATTCAATCTACACGTGAGAGACTTTTGTAAAAACTTGTTCATGTGTCGACATAAAATGTGAAATGGGGACACAGACAAATGTGAATAATAGAAGATATTTAAATTTGATTTTTACTTAAATATGCTGCTAATTATGATAACCCCCTGACCTCAGAATATCTTTATATACACTGCTTACTGTCATAATCACTTCAAACATATAATAATATAGTGTGTGTGTGTCTGTGTGTGTGTGTGTGTGTGTGTGTGTGTGTGTGTGTGTGTGTGTGTGTGTGTGTGTATGTGTAGAAGAGGATTCTTCTAGCGTTAACTGTAAAAGAGTTAAATTCAATATTTTTCATCAGACTTAGGTTAATACATGACAAATTTATATTATTGCTGTAATAAAAATAACTATATATTACATAATTTAATAAATTACAGTATTTATTAGTAATACAGTATGACTTTTGCAAGAGCAGTTATTTTTGCAGTGCCTCTGCTGAGACAAAGCTCAGTAAGGAAACATTCATTTAAGGCTGTTTTCCAAAGGAAGTCTTCTACAAATAGGGCTCAGGATGCTGACATTTTGACAGAAGTTATCCTACTAAATGTCTGATTATAATAATATCAATAATGAGAATCACAGCGCTGGTAGCAGTAGAAAAACACAACGGCGGATACCTTTATATCCTGTTGTGTTGAAATGTTTCACACTCTTCTGTGCTTGGGCTGAACGTGTCTGTTCTACTCGTGATTACCAAGTAAAATTTATGCTTTAATTAAGGCCTACATTTGAGGGAGGAAAGTATGAATTTGAGTCTTATACTGTCACATCTTGCCCATTCGAAAATAAACCATGCTGGAAAATAGGTCCACGACACACACTGTCATTCAGACACACACACACACACACACACACCTCTCTTCACCCGCTGAGTTCCACAGTCTGGGCCTGGTGCACCGAGAGGGAATTTACATTTTAATAGGCAGAGCTGCTCGCACCGCCTTCGAATGAGGGTCTATGCTCAGCTGAACAGCGGGAAATGCACCCCACAGCAGAAGTTTAGAATGAACCCCAAGACAATTCCTGGCACACGAAAGAGAAAATGATATTTTTAGCTTTCCTCCGCCACATATATAGAGAAATATACATACATATAGAAATAATTTTCTACCAACACTCATCCTTATGTCTCCAGGTATGTGCAGCTGGGCTGATCATTTCATCTCATGGCACACAGTATTAGAGTTTCCATGTGTGAAATGCATAGAGAAGAGTTATGTGCAAAACCATGATGACCACAGTATTATTATCATTGGCGCGGACAGTAAACAGATGCACCTGCTGTGGGAAGCTCATGCTAAAAGATAGAGTTAAAAGACTGTCCCTGTCTGTGGCTCTAATAACACATGCAAGTAAACCCCACTCCGCTCTATAGCCCCTGAAGAATACTAGACCACAGCAAACTTTAACCCTTAGGTCTTGACTCATTACTACAGCTCTGTCGTGCTATTCCCATAATATAATGTAATGATGACTATTTATTGTTATGCAAAGAATAACAATTGCATTTGATTAACCCTCTGTATCACCAGGTGTATATATGTATCCACAAAAAGTCACGTTCAATAAAAGTTGATTTTTCGCTTGTTTCCAAAAGTGTATAATAACAGATCTCTGTATAATCTCAGATTCTGTTTGTTAATGTTTTGTATTCTGTATTTGCTCTGTTTTTCTGTCTTTGAATTCTTAGAAATAACCACTGTGTCCTCTCTCACCCTCCAAATCTCTCCCTTTTCCCTCTCTTTCCTCTCCTCGCCTCTCATATCTACAGTGTGTAACGGCAGAGTGTGAAACAACACAAGATGTCACTGCTCCAGGCATGCAATCAAGTGGAGGGCCCCCCCAGCCCTAATTAATAACTATTGAACACGCTAACAACAATCAACACTAATTAAATACGCGCTTGTTGACAAGAGAGCAAGCCTTATCAAAAGCACACCCCTAAAAAAAGGCATTGGTGTGTGTGAGTGCAGGGGGTGGGGCTGGATGAAGGAAGCTGCTCCTGTTTTCCATAATTAGTTAACGAAGTGCCCCGGGTCACACTTTTGATTGGGAGCCCCGGCACCCTGAGCATCCAGGGGAAGAGTCCAGCCCTCAGCCCTGAGCCCCTCACACTGCAGCACTTCAGGGCATGTCACTAACATACAGTTGAATGTGGAATAGAGATGGAAAAGCCATGTCTGCCATTCTCTCCCTCTCTCTCTCTCTCTCTCTCTCTCTCTCTCTCTCTCTCTCTCTCTCTCTCTCTCTCTCTCTCTCTCTCTCTCTCTCTCTCTCTCTCTCTCTCTCTCTCTCTCTCTCTCTCTCTCTCTCTCTCTCTCTCTCTCCTGCAGCAAAGTGCACCTGAAGTGATGGTGTCACTTCTGTCAATACGTATATTTTAAGGTTTTATTTGTGTAAATAATGGCTGATTTCTGACAAAAAAAGCTGGCATCATCTTTCAAAACACTGTTTGACTGTAACGAGTTGCCCCTGTGTTAATCTCGTTTGCAGATAAGTGATGCACAACATCGTCACTGACAGAACAAAACCTTCTGATTTTCATTTTCTGACATCATTTGAAACCACTAGCTGCGCTTTACATTTTTTAAAAATAGGTTCATCATGAACAAATCAACAGAAATTCACTAAAGAATGCATCATAGTGCATTAATTCATGTAAAAACATAAAAACAGGGGCAAGTTGTAGTTCTACCGTTTCAAACGCTCTGCTTTATTCTTTTCCTTCTTTCGCTGAATGATTCACCCAGTCTTCAATGGTCAAGACAACACCAGGGGAGGTATGATTCAGGTGGTGGATCATTCTCAGCGCTGCACAGACACTAACGTGGTGGTGGTGGTGTGGTAGTGTGTGCTGCATAGGTCTGAGTGGATCAGACACAGCAGTGCTGCTGGAGCTCCACTCTCAGCACAGACATACACAACAGGTAAGCCACATTCTGAATACTTCCTTGTTTCTATGCTCACTGTCCATTCTCTCAGCTCCACTGACCACACAGGGGCACTTTTTAGTTCTGCAATTTACAGAATGTAGTCAATGTGTTGCTCTGCATACTTTGTTTGCCTATAACCACTCTGTCTAATCACTAAATCATCCCTAGTTGACACTTGCAACTCTGTTATGACTTACAGCTTTAATGTGGACTGCAATTGTGTGAAAGTCTGATGAGAAATGGACCAGTGGAAATGGTCCAAGCGCAAAAAAAAAAAAAAAACGGGTGTGTGGTTCCTCCTTTGTGTGACAAGTTACAGTTTTGTTTCTAGAATTGCACAAATTGAATTGATCTGTACAAATATGACCAGTACACATATGTGGTTAAGACCCTGATGAGAATGGAATAATAAAAAAAGGGTTAGAAGGGCTCTGGGTTTGCAAACTGATACTCACATATAAAAAGCAGATCTGTGTGAATATATTTTTGACGGTGTAAAATCTCCAAGACTTTTTTTATTCCATAAATAAGTGTTTTAAACAGTTTTGCCACAGTATCATTTGATATCAAGCAATGTGTGATACTACACTTAGCTTTGGTACCGAAACCGAAATAATAGTGTCATGACATTACCCAGTAAAAAAACTGATAATAATTGCCAGCTAGTTTGTAATATATCTCCTGCTGCCCTGCCAAAGTGCTGAGAATCAGCAGATGACTGTCATAGAGCTGAGGTCGGTGTTTTCAAACTTAGCAAAAGCCAAGCAGGAAAGTCTGTGGTTTCTGGGTGCTGAGAAAAGCAATAGGACTGATTTCATTGGGAATACAAGCAAGAATTCAGAGCGCATGTGACGAAAGCCACTGGGCCAGTGAGGTGGCAAGAGTCTGCCCTCCACTGTCCCTCTGACCTCATCCAGCTCTCATGCAAACACACACATACAGCCACATAAACCGAATCAGGAGTAATGCTGAGTGACAGCTACCACAGGGCACGGCCCCGGCATCGACAGCAGCCGTTTGTTCCCATGATCGCTCCCTGATAGGCAATTGAATTTGTCAGTGACCCTAAACAATCGCTCCGATGAGGATCAGCGGGCCCTTCCTTCCCCTGGCCCCGCTGCCCATCCTGATCAATATGGCCGATCGATGGCCAGCAGCCGATATTGACGCTCCTGTCCTGTCTACCGCCCACACGCAGCTGCCCAGAAGGGTGGCAGCAGGCTTCCTTCACAGCACTTGTTGAGCACTGCTTGCCACGGTTGGGACTGACATCTAAATAAAAAAAATCAAAAGAAGGGTCTAGTGCCAGAGGATGATAAATCATTAGCTGGTATTTGCATCTCAACATCGATAGCAATATTATGTCTATAATAATCATTCAAGTGGATGTCACCCAAATTTTATGAACGTTCGTGTAGTGTTATGTGTAGTAACAGATACTTAAAACATATTTGTTACTGCCATTGGCCCATTGTAGTGCATTAAGCCCAAAAAGAACCACAACCATGAATTGTTTTCTTTCACTAACAGCACCAAGCACTAGTCAAAATCAGTGTTTGCACAACCACCAACTTCTACTTAATGAATCCTCATCCAGACGCAAAAAAGTGGGCCCACAAACACGTAGGAGAGCCTCCAGAATCCAATCAGCAGAGCCCACCTGATCACATTGTGCCCCACATCAAAACAAACATGATCTAAATGTCTGATCTTAGACCAGCTCTCAGGATTTCTCTGGTATCAGCCGAACAATTGAGGAGGCTCAGTTGCAAGGGCCTGCCAGCCCCCTTCAGCTTAGAGTCCTGGCTGTCTGAAGGGTCCTGAGTAATAGGGAGACCCAATTAAATCCCTACCTGAGCCGCACTCTCAACGTGGGCTGGACTGTTCAGCACCCCCACTCCCCACTCCCCGCCCCCCGTCCCCCGTGCGGCTCAGCTGGGTCACCGAGCAGCACCACATACCCCAGACCTCTGTACACAGCTGCTTAAGGATTTTCTACCTGATAGAGAACCAACACAGAGCTCCGGATTCTGATCCATCCTATAAATAAAGGCACTTGAGTGGACTGATCGAGGCATACTGACCCAGAGACAGACAGAGCGAAAGAGCGAGAGAGAGGAGAGAGAGAGAGAGAGAGAGAGAGAGAGAGAGAGAGAGAGAGAGAGAGAGAGAGAGAGCACAGCAGCTGCAGCAATTACAGCTGATTAACAGCAAATTAAAGGGAAGACGTGGAGTGGCACGATAAGTTTAACAGACATGACTTACTGCACATTTTCGCCGGGCAGGAGCAGCCGATGTCAATTTTGTTTTCCATTCGACTGCCTCACACATCTGTCTGAGCTGTTGCTTTGGCACGCTCCCACCATTGTCGAAGCCAAGAGGAGTTAGTTAACCATTCTCATTAATTAACAGATTTAGCCCCCTGGAGAAAATGGCACAAAAGCACCACTGTCAAAGCACCAATCCCCTCCCGCTGCAGTCTTGTTGATATTTGTCCATCCAGGCCTTTTGTATTCTGAAGAGAATGCAGTTAAAGTCTGCCCACACACACACACACACACACACACACACACACACACACACCTTAAACAAATGCATGTTGTTAAAGGCCAGGGAGCTGTCGGAATGTGACAAAATTAGCCATAAACATGGCTTATTCTTCTCTGTGTGAATAAAGAAGAGGGCTAATAGAACAGATGATGGCTGTGTTTGATCCGGGGCTGGCCTGCTAAAGGAGCCTGCTATTCTTCAGCTCACACACAAAGAGTGCAATTAGTACTCAATCAATAATCATGCTTCCTCTGTATTTCTCTATCAATTTCCAATGGAATTTGCACAAAAAAGGAGCCTTGAGCTGTCAAAAAAAGTGTCTTGTTTACTCTCCGGCCAAAGTTGTTTGCGTGTAATTGGAATTCCTTTATTGTCTTTGAGCAACAAGGCAATCCGCTCTCAAGTGAGCATATGAAAAGAATCTGTTTTGTCCAAACGATGTGCAACAATCCATCGTCCGAGAAGCTGTTTTCTGTTCCACTAAAGCACCCAAGCTATGGTAGCATTAAAGGCACATATCCCTTTATATTACATTCGAAGGAGTGATTCACTGACACCCTAAAGTTCACCTCTAAAAGGTTTTAAACACTTATGTTTCAGCTAAAGCCTCTTGAGTTTCAAGATTTCCCTGCTAACAGATTAATATCGCGCCTGCTGCTTGTTAATCCTTTATTCAAAGACTGAAGAGCGGAGTGGATATCACAAACCAAGCGCAATTAAAGACAAAAGACAAACAGTCTTGCATTGGTTTAAATCAGTCGCTCGCTGCTTGGTGTAATTCAGCAGAAACACTGACCCTTGGCTTTCTCTTCCTGCGGGTACAAACAGAAATGTACCTCAGAACAGGAGGATATTATACGGCTTTCTCTTCCCCCGGCAGCTCCAGGGATGCTGAGCTTTTTTGAGAAAACACAATCACTCCCCTGTGACACTGTTAATGTTTTTGTAAATATCCAGGAAGCGTCTGTTAATGACTGGTTACCTACTAAATCTCGAAAATACAACAAAGGACGGTGCTTTATTTCAAGCTAGCTAATTGGCAATTAGTAAAACAATTGCAAAATGCTGCAGCTCCTGCCTAATTGATAGCTTTTCCTGCACCACCCAACCCAGCAGTACGCTTTCTGCAGAGCACACAGCAAGCTACGCTTCCCCATGAAATTACAGCAAATTGCTAAAACCGCAGAATGGGCTCATTTACCTAAATAGTGTGATTGAATGTATGTTTATGAAGTTTGTTTTTTTTTTTTCTTTTTTTAATGAAACCAACATAAACTGGCTCATCTGAATCTCACTCTATCATCATTTGTAGACAAAATATAAGATGGGTAATTAAAGCCAGAACATAATAACCAAAGTTTAACAAGACAGGTATATCTGCACACAGCTGCATGCCTGGCTCAGGCTTCACAACCCTGGGGAAAAATGAGGAACAACTCGGTTCTACAGCTTAAGTGCCCCTGCTACTACAATAACGTATTAATCGGTAACTAATAAAGAGGCAATGAGAAAAGAAATCTAAAGTCTGTAGAATTACAAAGAGCTTATAATTTATCTTACACTACGGCACAAGTATCAGAGTTAAAGCAGCCATTTCAGTATTAATGAGCACCCTTTGTTGTTATTACAGCTTTATTACAGTAAATTTGTTTTCAGTTTTTCAAAGGAACCTGCCGTATTTTTCAACACCTCAAAAATTCAGTTGGTTGGTATTTTCTGTTTCTCTCAATCGACTTAACTCTAAGGTCTTTCGCAGTTTTTTAGGAGTCACAGTTTCGCTGTAACTCCAGGCATTTGTTTTCCACTCTTATTTTCTTTATTTTCTTTACCATTTCCAGTCCTTAGGTATGTGGCATGTCAGTGGGGGATTAACATAAATGTATAAGCTAAGAGATCATTGAAAAGGAATTTTCCAGCATTACAATAGTGTAGCTAGGGTTCATAACCAAATACACAGCAAATTCTCCAGTGGTAAATCAACACTACTAGTGTTAAATTAACACTGTTAGTGTAATAATTTAACACTCTCAGAGTTAAGTTGATTAAACACTGGAGAATTTGCTGTGTACAGTTTCTCTACAGTCATTTGAACACTCACTAGACTTGGGCATTATATACAATATTAGTAAATACTGCAAACAAAATGGTGATATTTAGATTATTATTAGTTTTTTTTCTATATTATTCTATGTCTTATAACAGGCAAAAAAAAGGTTTACAGTTCCTCTAGGTGGCACTGGTTTGTATGTGTGTGGGTCAAGGATATTTTGTTTTGATTTTAAGTCAAACAACCCATTAACCAGTAAAAAACAAATTTTTGACTAGTAAAATCAATAACACCACTTAATTAACAAAGCTGCTTACATTTATCCGGCAAGCCTCCTCACAAATATAGCTCATGTTTACAAAAAGAAAGCTCTGCTTTGTTAAATTTAACTGCTTCTTCTTCTTCTTCTCTGCATCTACTTTTCCACCACACACAAGGATCATTCTGCAGTTTCTTAAACATAATTATTTCTGTACATGCTGTTACTAACTCATTATCTGTGCTAAAGTGATGTCTATATAGACCTTACTTGAGCATTTACAAGTGGTGAGGTATGTTTACATTCATCTTGCAGTCTGTAAACACTTATGAATGTTATCAGTTGTGATAAAGAAAAGCAAACTGAGAAATGCTCTTAGTTTTAAACTTGAAAAAGTGCTTGAAGCGTATTGTTTTTAGAAAGAATCTAGAGCACATCTCAAGGTGCAGAGAAACCTCAAATATATGAGTTTTACATTAAATTAAGACGTCATATGCCAATATTATGTTTTCATTTTGTTTTCCACCAAACCGAATCACTCCTCAACACCACAACAAACAACAGCATAATCAAAGATGTGCTATGCTCAGATTTACATTATCGCCCAAGTCTATGCCTCATCGTTCTCCTTTACTTCTCCCTCCTTCCACCACTGGTTATATATCTCTGTATAATCTTAACATCTTGTATCAAACAACTCCAGCGTCTCTCCAAGATGCAACACACCAACATCATCAATCACTCAGTCTCTCTGCACCGTTCAAACCCTAAACTTCAACTGTCTCTTTGGTCACAGTCTCCCCCACACTCTCACCCCTCTTTAATAATGAGTTCAGCAACTTGATTTTTTCCTCCCCAATTAACATCAGAACAATGGAGGACTCTCCCAGGGTTTGCCGGCCATTCACACCGGGGAGACAGAAAGAGATGAGAGCTGGGATGCAAAGAAAGAAAGGTGTGAGCCGCTCTTCGGCACATGCTAGCATATTTGTAAACATCGTTAATCACAGATTAGCAGATGGGGATGTTAATTGCACCTGTGGAAATAACATGACCCAGAGGAAGCTTCTATTTACTGACTTCAAACGGGATTTCCACAAGGAGCACGATGAGAAGGGGGTAAAATGTGGCTGAGTAGTGAAGGCACCAGGAGGCTGGGTCTGAATACGTCTCCGAATTTTCATCACTCAGATCCCCCCCATAACAGACGTACACAAACGCAATCAGCAGCCCCGCCCACTACTATAGCTCACACCTACAGTGTCACACCGACTGCCAGCACTGAGCTACACACATACACACACACACACACACACACACACACACACACACACACACATTATTCACTCAAATTTCTAAATTAAAGAAATATCTCAGGATTAATTAAGTTTACATAAAGTTAACAATGACCTCAAATCTAGTCAATAAAACAACACATATTTGGTGTCCATCATTTAATTCTTTATTTATTTATAAAACTAGCTTTTCATGTTGATCCTATTATTTTTAGCTGTGACATACTGTTCTGATTTTTTTTTTATGTTTAACACCACATAAAAATATTTACTGATACTGATTCCTGTTTAAAAAGCAAGCTTCATCATCCAAAATGTCATGGCTGTTTAATACCTTTAATGATAAATGGGGAAAACTGTGTAGTTATTTTTTACTGTAGTTAAACTATTCCTTTAAATAGGAATCCCTCAGACTCATGAGACAAACATTGGTGCGTTTATATCGGCCTGTTTTTAGGTTATAATATTTATATCACATTAAGTCTGAAGTTCATTGTGGATATGTGAACACTTGGAAGGTTATTACACTTGGAAGGTTATTATCGTAGTGTATAATGTTTAACCGTACCATTAAATGATAGGAATTTGTCTTACAAACTTATTTATGGCTGGCTCAATTACATTTAAGCAAAATACAAACACACACACACACACACACTTGGAAGCTTTACACAAACACAAGCTCCAGCTTGCCCCACACTCAGCAGAGCATCAGCAGTCTCAATCAATCAGGGCCCTCCCATGCAGTGATTGCTAATTGATGCACTAATCCAGTGGTTAAGTACTGTGCCCAGGAGCTCGGGAGTGCGTCCAAAGCAAACACCTGGCGTCGCTCATCGATGTGTCGCCTCTAGAGATCCAATCGAACAGGACGGCATAGTTACAGACTTACGGTGCATGAGACAGAGACACAGAGGAGGCCGAGGAACAGCCAGCTTAGAGACTGACCGCTTGGGGAAGTGCAGATTATGAAATTTTATTCATGGACCTTTTCCCATTCTGTTTTTTTTTTTTGCCAATTTCCATCTGCAAACATTTTTTTAAGCAACAGGAAACACACACCCACTGTGTTTGAGGTAGGGACACACAGAGATATTGGAATCATGACAAATCAGCAGATGATTGCTTAAAAACATTACATGACCAATATTTGATGATGTATTAAATGAACTCCAGATTAAGAACGTTGTTATATTTCTCCACAAAACTAACCCAGATGTATTTAGTCCAAATCTCTGCATTTTGACTGGCACCATGAGGCTACAGAGCTCCAGTGTCTCTGGGTTGTGGCTTCACTGCTTGAATCAGGTCACTGTCAGTGGGGGTTTTGATGTGTTCTCCCTGTATCTGCATGGGTTTTCTCTGGGTGCTCTGCTTTTCTCCCACAGTCCAAAAACAAATGTAGGTATTGGCTGAATGAGTGTCCATGTGTGTGAGTGACGGACCGGCGTGAGAACCTGCCTTGCGTCCAATGATTCCAGGTAAACTTCAAACACACCAGGGCCCTGAACAGGATGAAGCATTTACAGAAAATGAATGAATGCATTTAATTGATGGTCATTTATTGGAATAAACACATACTGTACAGTCATGAAAAATATGAGCATCAGCCAATTATGTGTAAAGCTTTGGAAGTTGTTCTTTACCTGAAGTTAAAACACTATGTGTAAAGTTACGGCCTAAAGTTAAATGGAAAAAAAGAAAACACATTCCATAAATTGCCAGATTTAGAGTGGATTTATTCTCCATTTCCTACATCTCCAAACCTTTTGTAAAAAAATATCTTGTCTGTAAACATAGCTACTGTTAGGACAGATCAAATAATCAATCTAACGTTACCATGGCATCAAAATTCAGTTAGCATGGTCGTCCGTGTAGTTTCAAATCTAGAAGACTAGCATAAACTTTAAAATCAATGTTATATAGTGATTATAACTTCCTAATGAATGCTGGTTCAAATTAACTGCTATTTTCATACAAATTCTGAACCCAAACCTGGCTGATTCTGATCTTAACACATGCATTAAGCTTCTCAAGCGCTCTCTCTGCCAGTCCACACCAGTGATTCTCTTCAGTCTTATATTTCCCACAGTGTGATACGGGTCACGTTCCAGAAGAATGTATATAAAAGGTGAACAAAACAGCAACCTAACCATGAGTCAATTGCCCAGTTGTACCTCCAGGCAAAAATAACATCCACTCTTAAGTGCACTTGATGGGCAACAGCCTATTCAGACCAAGACGATAAGAGTGAGAGAACCTATCCACTACGCACTCACGCCGGCCACCTTGAACCCCACCCCCTTCAGTAACAAAGAAGGACATAGCAAACCTCAGGTACACGAAGCCGACATATTTGTCCAGGTCTAGGCTTTAACTTGAATGTGATGATGCAGCGTGGTCATCAAGCCTTGTTACAAAATGAAGGAACTGTTATCAGAAAACAGGTGAAGCTGCAAAACCATGATGCCACCTGATTAGCACCACACGACACAATGCGTTTTCATTTGCACTCGAGCTACAGAATTACATGAGATGACTTTGAATTCTCAGTGTTGTAGAAAAAGCCTGGAAGCCCTGCATCCTACTGCCCATCATTTTGACAGAAGTCTCTTTAGTTAAGGTTACGACGCCCTGGCTCTCATCCTGACGTGCACAAGCAGCGTTGGGCAAAAGACCAGTTCAATGGCACGCTACTGCCACCCAGTGAAAACACCAAGAAGATCCAGCTGCTTTCAGCACCTCTGCATCTGCTGAAGGACATCTATTTTTTAGCAGTCTGAGCTTTGACAAAAATACGTAAATTTATTTAGCGTAGCATTTTTGCAACATACTACTGATACACTGATGAACAAACACTGATAAACATTAAAGTTTGTTTTGAAAAAAGAAAAGCACCAACTCTGCTCAGGCTTTAATTTAAACACATTCATATTCAACAGCAACTGGTTAATATTTTTATTTTGATAAAATCCAGCCAATAAAAGTGATTAACTGTAACAAAATACACATAGAAGAGTAAATAAACATATTGTTAACAACAGTTCTGAGCATAAGAAATATTAGTAATGAATTGTCTTAAATAATAGTAATAATAGTATTTAAATATTAGTAATTAAATGACTATTAGTAATGAATGATTTAGGGATAAGTAGGTTACATTTTAATCACAAAGACAAATACAATTATACTACATTAATATATAAAAACACAATACATAACAGTGTAAAAGCTCCATTAACATATGGAACTATTACCAGTGAAAACTGTGAGATAACAGACCCATATTTAAAAATGTTATGGCACTAAACACCCACTGGTAGAATGTCATTCATCTGTCATTTACAGGTTAATTTGTTTTTGTGAATGCCCCTCATACCTTACTCTTATGACATGCCACACAGCCTCTCGCTCACTTCCCACAGCTTTTTGGCCAGTGCGTCATCCCGTCCAGCTGCACTGACCTCCTGCAGCACACAGGAGGAAAAGTAGCGTCCACTCAGAGGCTCCAGACCCTCCTGAAGAGCGCAGTGTAGAGTGGTCTGAGCACCCTCCTCAACATCCATGAAGAAAAGCTTAGAGAAGGGCAGCAGTAGCAGCCTCATCCATAGGCTTAGGTTACGAACAAGTTCTGTGGTAATCACTCCTAACAGATGGAAATATATATATATATATATATATTTAGATTTCAAACTTCTTAAAGAAAACACAGTGTTATTGTTTCACATAAAAGAGACTGACGACATTTACTCTACTGCCAATAAACACTCTACTACATCATGCTTTAATAAGAACTCCTACTCCAACATCCATCATAATCCACAGAATACTTCCCAGAAACAGAAGAGTATTTTGGAAAACTTCATTTGGCCATTTTCAGGATGTTGCATGGATGTCACCAAAAGTGTGTGTCGCCCTGTGAAGGACTGGCGCCCCCTCCAGGGTGTGTTCCTGCCTTGCACCCAATGATTCCCACCGCGACCCTGAACTGGAAATGTGTTTACAGACAATGAATGAATATTCCAAATTTGTATTAAATTTGCCTCATTACTCAATGTTTATTGATAAACATTAACATAAATGCCACTTTGCTAATCATAATGTTGTCCTGTTTAATCCAGAGTTTTACACTGCACCGTCATATTTCATATAAAAGAATACGTTGATAAACTGTGAAACTGAAAATTTTGAAGCAAAACTTGTAGTGAAACACTTAAAAAAAAAAACAGATAAGAGAATGCAAGGAGGAACCCAAAAGTGAAGGGAGACTAACCAGGATGCAGACTATAGCAGGTGACGCCGGTCCCCTCCAGACGATTGGCGAGTTCTCGGGTGAAGAGCACATTGCAGAGCTTGCTGTGGCAGTAGGCTTTGATACAGTGCCAGGAGGACTGTCCTGTGACCAGGTCCTTGTGTGTATTGAGTGTGTTGAAGTCCACAGAGCCCAGACGGTGCAGCAGTGCCGACACATTGACGATTCGACTCTGCCCTGTTGCCTTCAGCCGATCCAGCAGCAGTGAGGTCAACAAGAAATGGCCCAGGTGATTGACCCCAAATGCCAGGCCAAAGCCATCCTCCGTTCTTCCTGGTCCTGCCACACCTTCAGTAGAGCAAAAAGACTGCAAAATTATATAGGAGCCTAAATAGGAAAGAGCTGTGACCTATCCACCCCAAGAGGATACTTTACTACTTCAGTTCATTTGCTGAGAGGTGCTGGATGTAAGAAGTTAGAATGGAAAGGAACTAAAACTCAAGTAAATGTATTAAATCTATTTGATTTATACATCCCTTCCCACTGTTGCACAGATGTTTAATGACAAACTAAAAGCCACCTGCATTATTGATGAGTAGATCGAGTCTAGGCTCTGTCTTCAAAAAGGTCTCAGCAAACATGCGCACAGACTTCAGATTCGCCAAGTCCAGATGCATGAACAACACTTCATTGTTCCCGCTTTCCTATAAGATAAAGGTTAAAGGTACACTAAGTAATTTCATTGCATCCTCTAACTAACTAACTGTTGTCAACACAAATGGATTCACCTACAGTTACAGGCTGGCACTCTGGGGAAATCACCTAGTGCACCTTTAAATAACGGAGTAGACATACACTGATGAAACTATGAAATCTAAGGAGAGTCAAACAAAAGTGCAGTTTTACCCTCCTAATGTCATAGACAGCTGCTTCTGCTTTCTCCTGGTTTCTACAGGCAAGAATAACTCTAGCTCCACGCTTGGCCAAATCCAGAGCTGTTGCCTTCCCAATGCCAGTGTTGCTCCCTGTGCGATGGAAGAGTTAGTGACTGTCAAAGACACACAGGACGTGAACTTTCACTAAACATGGAATTTCACAGATAACAAATCATTTCTGCACAGCTGAACCATTCAAATATCGACTCAAGTCAATCCAAGTGAGGTTTTTTGTAAATTCTCATGTTAGAAACTTGCAAATCCAGGGATGTTCAAAGCAGTGGTGAGAGGAACCAGATAACTGCAGAGTTTAAGGCCAAGGAAAAGTGAGTTTGCAAAAATAGTCACCATATAGACAGATAGATATCTAGATATTTCTTTTCAGATATAATACATTTAATATAGCGCTATACGTTAAAAAAATAGTTTGCAGTCTATATTAATACATGAATCCTGGAGTAAATGGTCTTATTGAGTTTAAATAAAAGTTTAAACTGACCGGTGACAACCGCAGTCTTCCCCTTCAGATTCGCTTTACTTCTGCACCTGGATCCTTTAAACAAGGTGTAATAAATCATCACATACACTACTACGACGCCTGCTACGACTGATGCCAGAACAGACATGATTCCCAAATGCCCCACTCTTTCTGAGCATGTGGAGGTAAAGCAAGGCTCTGCAGTTCAGAGTCGTCGCCTGTTTCACTGTGCGTGCTGTCGTTTGTTTTGCTATACGTCACTGGCCAACTTCCGTATCATTTACTGCAGTTCCGCAGAACACCGCGCGGTGTCGCTATTGTTGCTCTTCACAGTTCATACACCGCCTTAAAGGGGAATTCCAACGATTTTCTAAATTTCTAGCGATAAGGCGTAAAGCCAGCCTCTACACACAGAAAGTCATTACATGAAACGGTTCTAAATACGCTACCTGAAGTATGAGTGTAGTTTGGCTTAAATCATTTAATCAGAGGGGTATTTCTTTTGTTTGTTGGTTGATTTTTGATTTAGTTTTTGAAAGGCCCTCATGGCAGGGCATTTTAAGATTGGATATTCCCTGTATAAAACTTCTTTTCAAACATTTAAACATCAATAAAATGGATATCAGAAAATGTAAATATCCTGCAAATGTTCATTTCTGTTCATAATTTAATTGGAAAAGTTAAACTCATATTTAATATTAATTAAAGGTAGAGTGACAATTTTTTGTACTTGGGCTCATGGCTAACTCATTAAAATCATATCTCAGATTATTAGAACATATAAATTAATCGTAAAGTACTATTCAAACAGCACAAATGCAGTGTATCTCTCTGTGTAGTTCAGCCCATCCAGCTACAATCATGGGGAAGACGTTTCTGAACAGCTGCCCTGAAGCTCTCTAGAACACAGTCATCAACACCCTCCACAACGAGGGCATAAGCCACAGAAGGTCACCGCTGAAAAGGCTGGATGTTTACAGAGAGCTGTAATAAAGCAAATTAATGGAAAGTTGACTTGAAGGGGGAAATTCACATGCAACAGGGATGATATCAGCCATGAGTGGACTGTCAAGAAACTGTGATTCAAGAACTTGAAATAGCTTCACATGGAATGGACTGCTCTTAGCGCATCAGGAGCAGCTCACACACACACACACACACACACACACACACACAAACACACACACACACACACACACACACACACACATCTCCATGAAAAGGGCTACAACTGCCGCATTCTTAATATCAAGCCACTTCTGAAACAGGGACGGCATCAGAAGGGTCTTTGGCAAAGGACAAAAAGAACTGGACTATTGTGGTCCAAAATCTTCTATTCAAATGAAATCAATGTCTTCTATTCATTTGGAAATCAATGTCCTAGAGTCTTGAGGAAGAGTACAGAGAGAAGTCGTATGAAGTTTGGATTGTGGTGTTGTGTCATCTGCTGGTGTTGCTCCATAGTGCTTTATCAAGTTCATAGTGAACACAGCCATCTACCAGGACGTCTTCGAGCAGTTCATGCTTCCATCTGCTCACAAGCTTTATGGAGATGCTAGTTTCCTTTTTCCAGCGAGACTTAAAAGGAATGTTTACATACCTCACTGTCAGAAAATGTCAGAAAATGTCTCACTGTGCTGCATCTTGGGCACCTGTAGTTGGGAATGTAATTATACCTTATTCTATTATAACTGTAGTTTTTAAAACTGTATTGATTTCATACGCCCTGTTTCATCTCCAGAACGTACATTCTGTTCTTTTATTTGACACAGTTCTGTAATGAAATCTTACACATATTCACCTCTCTCTCTGGAGAAGAGACTTCAATGTAACTTTAGGAACACAACTGGACTTTAACACCACTGCTGTACATTTAAGGTACATTTACACTGTGTGTACCTTTAATGACAATAAAGTACCTGTTCTGTACCTTTAGTCAGAGAGTGTGTGGTTGTGGGGAAACGCTGTTCTCTGGTTTGTTTATGTTTAGAAGCCATGTGTCTTTTAAGGTGGAATGGTATGTTTGAGGGCGAATAAACCTGAAGTTTAACTCATCTGTAATGTATTTTCACTGTTTGAATTAACATAGAAACTCATTTATTTTAGTTTTTTATCATATTATGTCTGTGTTTTCACTTTCATCCAGATTACACTTTCGCAAATTCAGAGTCAGTTTCATTTACTGCAAAATTTGTAAATATTATACACCCGTAGAGCAGGAATAGAGCAATATCCTCATCTTAGTTTGTGCTTTTCAGCATTTGGAGGTCTCTTCATTCTATACAAACCTCTAAATTGGCATTTTTATGCTGTGAGCAGGGAGAGAATACTAAGCGTACCGGACTGAGGCAGTTATGGTTTTTTTTCCCCATCTACAGACACTGGGGGATTCGTGAGACATTCGACTGGTTTAGAGCACACAAACATTCTCAGGGAGAGTTGGCAAATTTTATATAACATCACCATTAACGTCTGCCCATAATGCTCAACTACCACCAAACATTGCTGGCTATGATATTACTGTGAGTGACTGGGCAGCCAACTCTCTGGACCTGAGCCCTGTACTGTCAAGAGGAAGATGAGAAACATGACACTACAGATGAGATGAAGGCCACTGTCAAAGCATTCTGAGTTTCAGTATCATCTCAGCAGTACACAAGCTGAAAGCCTCCACACCACACTGATGCAGTACTTGTGGTTTTGGGCATATAAATGAACAAACTTGTCAGAATCTGGATATTTCTCTTTGGACTAGCATTTCTGTTTGATTTTATGAAAATATTTTAATAATTGGATATACTGGATTTCTTTATTTTCATGAGCACATACTGTGTAGGTTCACTGGTAACTGAAGATGGTGATATCTTTTTACCAGGATCCATGTCACAGCAGAACTCTCTGAACACTTTTGTTTATGTTGGTTTTTGTTTTTGTGAGGACATTTTCAAAAAATACTGCATCTCCCACAAATCCTAGTTTTTTGTGTTGTATTTTCATATATTTATGAAATGTGCATGCAATGAATGACTGAAAGCAGTCTTTCCTTGCAGTTTTATAGGCCATTTTCCATCCTCTCTTTATCCCAGGGAATTAAACAGTTTGTGTTATTGTGCCTTTAAGATCCATAAATGCAAATGAGCTCTGTCTGAATTGGCTGTCATTTATCTCACTTCATTCAAAAAGCACTCCAGTTTTAGTGATGTATGTAGAGTAAATGGATATATATATGGGCTCCTCAAAAACATGGGGAATCATTTGTTGCTGATTTCCCAAATATGGATCTTATGGACTGTGAAGTTGCTTCATTCATTGTCTGTAACCCTTATCCAGTTCAGGGTGGCGGTGTGTCCGGAGCCTACCCGGAATCACTGGTCGCAAGGCGGGAACACACCCTGGAGGGGGCACTAGTACAGCACAGGTTGACACACACTCACACCTATAGACACTATGGAATCGCTAATCAACCTACCAAACTTTTTGGACTGTAGGAGGAAACCATGAGGATCTCAAACTCCTCACATGAAGCAACACTTCCAGCTTTGCCACCATACCACCCTATTAAATACATGCTTGTCAAAATCCATCAAATCAACATGCCACGACAAGATAAATTACCACCCTTCTTCAGATTTATTTATGCTTTTTTAATCCATGCTCATTTACATGTCAATATAGTGTTTAGACACACGACTGTGTTTTTGTCTCTTTCACTACAACTGTCTGAAGCAAGGTAAGTCACAAACATCTAGTTTTATTTGCTCATTTTTTTGCAGCTTTTAAAACAATCAAAACCATTCCACGCACTTGCAGACAGCAGAACGCTTTTATGTTGGCAACTTTTATTGATCACTTTTTGCACAGATCGCACTCTGACAATGATAAGGAGCAAAGCCTGAGTCACATCACTGCCCCGTTCACAGCCTCTGCCTGCTGGGGGCTCTCTCACCCCCCCCTGGCCTTTGCTGGGTGGAGTGATAAGAGATATGTGCTGTAAACATTTGCCGCATAGCACCAGATCTTCAGCCTGTGCTGCAAGGAGTCTAACTGGGCTGGCCACAGTTGGAGTGGCTGGGTGGAGGAGAGGAAGTGGAGGAGGATGAGGAGCAGGAGGTGGGACAGGGAGGAAGGGAAAAGGAGGAGAGGTCTTCACTGCTGCACTCTGCGGAGGGACTGCACCTGGAAGGTCTGAGCATGGGAGCCCCACTCCCTGTAGTGTTTATACTCTCCGCCATGACGGTCAAACTCCAGGATGTACTGGTATCCACGGTAGCCAGGGTACTGGTAGCAGACCCAGCTGAACAGGAGCAAGAAGGAAAGACATGAGGTCACTGTATAATCTATTTACGTATCAGCAAGTCATAGTCAGCTTAGTTTCACACTGACCGATTCTCCACGGAGAGTCTGGTACCTTCCGCCATTTAACATGGTTAAGAACTGCCTACTACAGTAGGAAGGGAAATGTGGCTGACACACAAATGACCAATCACAACTCTATTGCTATTTTGAAATGACGTGCGGAGGCAGTCTTTCACGTCAGATTCAAACCACAGATCAAAACCACAGGAAAGAATGCAACTGGCAGAATCCTAATAGTGAGGCACTGAAGGTATCAGACTCTCCATCAGCTTGTGGGCGGAGCACTTGTGGCTGAGACTATAGTCAGCTGACAAGTGGTTCCCAGAGTGGGTGCTATTGCAGAGTGGGTGCAGCAAGGCAAATGAATAATATAATATAATTATAAGTATAATCATTTCAATGTAAAGGTGAACTGTCTCTTTGTTTATTATATTATTATTATTATTATTATTATTAATGGTTTAATATGACAATGCAGTTTTGTATTAATTACGATGCTCTAAATAAATTCCAGTGGAGGGTGAAAGCAAACGATGTGTACTTGTGTGTCAGACTGAGGGCTCACAAATGTTCTATAAAAGGAGGCTCTACAGAAAAAATTTGGTACACTATTCTCTCATAAATGTATAAGTTTCTTGTTAAATATCAATGCTGTCAAAAGTGTCTTTGGCATTTAAACACACCAGGCCCTTTATATTTGACAGTTTAACAACTCGTTTCTTTAATAATAATTTTAAGATTAGTTTCTGTTGTTACTATATGGTGAAACCTAAGATTAATCACAGAATACCAACACTTAAGGAGTTTCTAAAATGGATATTCCATTTGTAGGTGTTTTGTTGGTGCTAAAGGTGCATGTGAAAAATAAACAACCAGATGCCTTAAGTTTCATGGTACTCACGCCCCACTCTGAACCTGCATGGATCCAATCTCATTGTTGGGCCAGCCCATGGCCTGAAGAGAAGGGTAGTCATCGTTCATTTCCCACTGGCGCCCAATGAAATTCTCCCGCTCGTACACAACAATCTTGGACTCCTTATGGTTCTGCACATATCAACATAGTCTCATTGGCCCACTGTTGTCTGCAAACATTTGGTCTTTTTTTTTTACCCCAGATGTGGATTAAGCCCCTGTGTCAGTAAAGACGTAACACTGGAAAGTTCCTTACTGTAAGGCTCAGCATTAATCAGGTACGAAAAGATGTGCCACATAGATTATAAGCTTTACAAACTACTGATAATCCATCTGTTCCTCAAAGCATGCAATAAAAAGGAGACTCACAGCACAGCAGATTGGGCGGAAAGACATCAGCCTCTCGATGTGGTAAGCATTGCTGCCGCTCCACGACTCCCAGCGAGGATAGTCTCCCCTCTCTAGGATAAACTGCTGCCCACAGTAGCTGGAGTGCTCATAGCCCACCCAGCTGTCCAAACACACATGCACTCTGAGCTTAGCACACACTGTACACTAGCAAGAAATATTCTTCTTTTTTTTTTACGTTTTAATGATATCATCATAACATAAACAAACTGCAGGACCCTTGACATAATGAAAATATATATGGCCACAATACTTGCTCCACTTTGTGACTGCAGTGTGGTTGGTAGTGTATTGATACTCTATTGCACAACCCTTGATGTGACACTGAACACATCACCTGATTCAAACAAGCAACTACAGAACTTTTAGATACTGAACAATATGACCCCAATTAAATTCTGAAACATAGGGACCCTTTAACCAAGGTTTAAATGGTTCATAAGCAATGTGCACAATACTGCAATATTAATACTCTTAAAGCCTATATTGTTATATAAAGCCTAATGTTGTTGGCACGACTTACGCTCCGCATTCCACCTTCAGGGAGCGGACGTTGTCCATTCCACACTCCATAATGTTCTGACAGGATGAGGTGAACTCCATGCGTTTGCCCTGGAAGGTCTCCTGGTCGTATACTGTGATCTACACATGAATAGAACAAGAGGGCTTTGAGCAAAATGGTCATGGTTGTAACCTGTTTGTTGTCATTTAAAAGCATTCTTCATTGCTGCCCACTCACCTTCCATGGTCCCATTGGCATGGGATTAGTCAGAGCCATCCTTGCAAATATTTCAGTGCTGCTTGACCTGAGAAACACACATACCTCAGCGTTAGATATAACACTATCCGATCCTTGCATTGCTCTTACAAATGTCCTTGACGATGCTCAGGACTTGATGCTGTAGCATTAAACACACTGCCTCATCCTGTCTGTGGAGGTTCAGTGCTAAACATACATTTCAGAACACAGTGAAGATACTTAGATATAACTTTGTGCGGATTGTAAAATTATTAAAAAGAGGCTGAAATCCGAAGAAGTCCACAGACTTGAAACAAGTTTTGCTAGTCTAATAAGAAAGTAAAATGGTGAGGATGTTACATCCTGTGTGTGGTTAAAGTGTTTATGTATCTATGTTTCCAAAATGTCAGAATGCTAGCCTATTTTGTTTGTATTGGCCATTTTTTCTTTGCAATAAGTTTTCCTGTGTAATGTAGATATTTGTAGATCAGCAATAAGTGCTAAAAGAAAATGCCCCCAGCAGTGGAAAGGACTGAAATGCAGGGCTTACCTGACCTACCCAACAAATAGCTGTGTGCGTTCAGGGGGCTCCACACAACGGTCTCCTGACCTCTTGATGAGGGCTCTATTTATACATGGCTTGGGTGAATAGGAAGCTAGGCCACAGGCTGGGCAGCAGTCAGCACTTTGCTCCAGGCCTCATTGTTTGTGCCTGAGCCACTGGCTTTACCTAGCCCACAATACCAATTGCCAGGAGGGCACCGTGCCCACTGCTCACTGGCACTAGGCTGCATGCCAGGCCAAAGACTTACATGCATAGTTTTACACATGACAGGTTTGTCACGTGAATAAAATGAAGGAGGTGATAATAACAAGCTAGCAATAGCTATCTGTCAACATGAGAGTTGGTTGTAGTAACCTTCACCTAAGAAAACATCTGAAATATCAACATAAATAAATTTGATATAGAGTGTAACGATTATAAAATATGTGTGGTCATAATACGTTAAACCTCTGAGCACATGGAAAACTGATGCGCACTGCTCTCTAACCTCACAGACAACTAGTGCCTCAACTGAAAGCTCTTACATACTGTGAGGCCCTTACATACTCACACACATGCACACATGCATGCACACACACACACACACATACACAAGCCTTTACGTGTGCAGCTATTCAACATCCATGTCCTGCCCACTTCTTTGATTTTATGCAAAGCAGGCAGCTGGCTGGAGTGATGTGGAACATGAGGAGGAGTCTGATGAGGTGAAAGGAAAGTCAGGAATCTGTCTTTTGAAGGTTGTCAAATAAAGCTATTTAATGTGAAGGAAATGTATGTGGATATTCTGATGAACATGGCAGTAAGTGTCATCTGTATATTGAGAATTTACACTGTAGAACTGAATAATTGTTCAAAAACAGGGACATCTCTCACTGACTAATGTCGTATGGCCTTCAGTTGTTAAAATTGTTAATATGGAGATCAACCAATGAGAACAGTTCATTCTTAACAAATCACAAAACCCTTTTGACACTAGTTGGCTTGACAGCTCTCTACAGGATCACATAAAACTGAAAAGTTAAAGGCACATTAAAACACCAGTACACAACAACACTGATGCATGCTAGTGAAGGGCTGAGACTAGCCAACTGAGGTCAGCACATTGCTATTGGTGCTATAGAGAGAGAGAGAGAGAGGGGGGGGGGCAGTGGGAGGGAGAGAGGCTTTCTGCTGATGGAAGTGGGTGTCCAGCAGAGTCGTGGAACAAAGCGATGAGCAGAGTCAGCAAGGCCACAGAGATAAGCCTTCTCCTCTCGCCCTCCCCAAAACCCCATCACTTTTATCCAATGGCATGGCAGCATCCAGGTCTAACAGCATGCCTGGTATATATATGTATATATAGAACCCTTCCAAAGGCTGGACCAGCACTTCATTTGGGCCTTGCCATCTTTTCCTCTGCCAGCACTCCTCTTACATTCCATTGCTCTGTGCCTGACTGCAGCATTTTGGTGAGACCCAGTCTGGGGGGGGGGGGGGTGCGGGGATTTCTGGTGGGAGGGCGTGGGATGAGTTTAAAAGGAAGGTATACCTAAGCACAAAGAGGAAAACCTTTTACTGTTTAACTATAATTGGGAATTCCCACTCTTATTTGCATATATGCCATGGGATTGACATGACTGTGACAATGGAATTCGGGAAAGTGGTCTCCAGTTTAACTCGTACAGTGCCGATCAGTGCAATGGTTTTATTTTTCCACAAGGCATTCATGATGGCATAAGACAGAAGGGACGACTATTAGTGCTGTAATTTAAAGCTACTATTTATAAGCTACATGTAATTAAACTGAAGTGTTATGCTGTAAAGTTAAACCCCTTAAATCCTGTGTCTATTAATTCAAATGTAATAATTTCAATAAGCACTATTATTTACTGAGTAACTACTATGAAGCTTGTATGTAATTTATATAGTTAGGATACTGAGAAGCTGTGTGGGAGTTTTAGGGTTTAGGGGATTTAAAAAATGCTAATAGAACAAGAAATGCTAGTGAAACCTTACTAAAGAAATTTGCTTTTATGTCACGGTGCACTAATAGAACAGTCACAGAGCTTTGGTTTTTAAACAGCTCTCTCTCTCTCTCTCTCTCTCTGTCTCTCTTTCTCTCTCTCTCTCTCTGTCTCTCTCTCTCTCTCTCTCTCTCTCTCTCTCTCTCTCTCTCTCTCTCTCTCTCTCTCAGTCATGTCTCATACTGCTGTGCAGGGTAGTATGGGGAGCCATTCTGCCATGGGGATGCGCACCCACAAAGTAGGTCAACACTCTGATCATAACTCTGTTGCCATCACGCCCCATTACCAATGGACTGCAAATATGAACACCTAAACATATGCATTTAATCAGATAACATTCTGTAAGCTCTGATCTCTGTTCTGTGTATGACCAGATATATCTCTACGAGTGCGAGAACTTCCAGGGCCGCAGAATGGAGTTAAATGGGGAGTGTCGCAATATCTGTGAGAAGGGCTTTGATCGCATTCGATCCATTAGAGTGGAGTGTGGCCCGTAAGTGCTAACAACTAACATAGAGGCAATATACAGAGTGTTACATGAAAACTAGGCTGTAAGCCAAACAAATCTTAACAGTTCTGTGCTTTTTTTCCCCAGTTTTTCACCTATATATTATACAGTGGTATCATCCTGAAGGCCAGACACAATTAAACATGCTCTGTATTTTTCTGTTTATCTTTAGCTGGATAGGTTATGAGCAGCAGAACATGTGTGGAGAGATGTTCGTTTTGGAGAGGGGGGAGTACCCTCGCTGGGACACCTGGTCTAACAGCTACCGCTGTGATCGCTTTATGTCTGTCCGGCCAGTCCGCATGGTGGGTGAAAGACAATGTGCGCTCTGTGACAGAGTTAGGAGGTTCACTTTGTGTACTTAGTTGTGGATACATGTTGAATCACCAGCTCAATAGAGCAGCTGACTTATAGATAGGACACCTTTTTTTTGAGCAACAGGGAGAGCAGAAGCAACAATCAAAATAACACAACGTGAACACACAAGGAAACAAATAAGGCAGGAGGAGCATACGTTTAATATTGTGAATCTATCCTTTAATAACATATCGCCAACCCATCCACGTGTAATTTCTTTAGTCACTATTTACAGATTACTGACTTGTTTTGACGTAATATAACAATATCCAGCTCATAATGGAGCATAACTAAAACAAAGAGGACTACATAACCAAATGAGATTTTGTCAGTGTAAGGGAGTGTGTCCAAACTGGCAAAGGATGTTACAGAAAGCCACAATATATTATAAAATACGTTAAAGTAATTCCGTTTTTTTTAAAACACTACAACCAAGACAGGGTCATTGAAAACTGACTAAATTTTAAAGCAACTCTAAAGCTCCAGTCCATGGTTGCCTACCTTGAATCATTGGGCACAATGCAGGGACACACTCTGGAGGGGGCGCCAGTGCTTCACAGGGCGACACACACTCACTCACACCTATGGCGCCGCCCACTCTTCCCACAGTAGGAAGTGACCTACCCTGCAGTGTGGAGCCAGGGAGAAGCAATGATATGAACACTATTCTCTCTATTTCATTTCAGTTTAGCCTCACAGTGATTCTGAGGCAGATAATTTAAGGTAAAAATACAACCTAGTGTTGTTTTAAGGCAGGATTAAGAGGTTAAAAATGGCAGCTATATCTGTTTCTGTCCCTGCAGGACCCTCAAGATCATAAGATCTGTCTATTCGAGTGTATGAACTTCGAAGGCCGTAAAATGGAGGTCTGTGATGAGGACATCCCCAGTCTGTGGTCTTATGGTTTCCAGGACAGAGTGGCTAGCATTCAAGTCACCGGAGGAACGTAGGTTATCTTTAATGTTAATGAATGCTCCCACAGTGAAGAAAAATTAGTTTCACCAATGCACTACCATATTGTTTTTGCTTGTAGGTGGGTTGGATATCAATACCCTGGCTATCGTGGATATCAGTACTTGCTTGAGTTTGGCGCATTCAAACACTGGAACGAGTGGGGAGCAAACCACCCTGAGATTCAGTCTATTAGACGGGTGCGGGACATGCAGACACATCGCAGAGGCTGTTTTGAAATGATCGCATAAAAGTCACAGCAGAGACTGGTGGATGGGGCAAGACCCTGCTGGAAAAACTCTGCAGACAAATCATTTTTTAATCATCCCCCTTAGCATCTACAGAGCCATTCAGAACAGAGCAGTTACTGTGGAAGATAGCTCTATTAGTTTACAAAGTGTTATTATGTGTTCTAGGACTCAGGCCACAGTGCAGCCGCTAGTTACTGATCTCCTGCAGCTTCTTGGGGTAAAAGAGGGTAGGCAAATATTTAGTAGTAGTGTTTTCTGTCCAATCGCCTAGTTGATGGGGCAGATCAAAAGACCCTTTTTATGATGGAAAATGACTAGTTTTGTTGACTTATTTTCAATTCTCAAACCCCTATTATCTATAAACACATGTTCATATGTTTCTTAGCTATTTTGAAGTTACAACATTCTATTCATTTGGAATTTTCCCCCGTTATCTACTAATAATATACTACAAAAGTCACATCTACAATTATAGCAAGCATTACAGTGCCAACACACGGGGCTGTACTGCAGGTGAAAATCAAACGGAAAGCACTGTTCACTGACAAGCTCCATCAAACCTCTGTGTGTCATTCTCATGCTGAGGTCTGTGCCACCGAGCCACTGACAGATATTGGTTGGAGCAGGTCAGTAGCTTGGAGTTTTGGAAAAGGCCCCTGACATGGCAGGCTTTGCTTGGATGAGGATTTTCTTTTCCTCTCCTTTCTTGTGGACAGGCTTCAGGTTGCCTTTAGTCTTCTGCTGATGAGGAGACTGTGGTCCTGATGCACTGTTTCTTTCTCAGGGATGCTGGCATCTGGAAAATATTTCCTACAAAAACAAATAAATATTTCAAACCTCAGCACTTCACAGCATTCATTCCTTCATTCATTCATACTTCTGTACATTCATTCCTTATCTGTCACTGCTTCAACCGGTTCCATTTTATCGATTACCCAGTGTCCTTTTGTCTCATTAGATTCATTTTTCATTTTTGAACCTTCTCTGAGAGTGAATGTAGAAGTGAAGTGACTAATGAATCAATATAGTTAAATCACCTTGGCTAAAAAAGTGATGTGCAGGCGCAAGTCTATATTTTCTGCAGCTAACAAGTCTATTTGGAGACTGAGATCTTAACTACATCATTTAGGAGATGAGTGGAGGGGGAAAGATGTCTTAAAACAGTATTGTTTTCTTATTTAAAAAAATTAATCAAGTAAAATTCAGAAACTGTCTACTACATAAATCTGATTTGAAAATATCAGAGTAAAATATTCTAGTATTTACACATAGAACAGCTGTGAAAGTATTTCAGTGAACAAAAACACACACTAATGAGAAATTTTGTATCCACACACACTACAGATAGGGAGGGCACAGTCACATGCACACACACACACACACAACAGAATCAGTGAGCTGCCAGCCATAACACCCGAGGAGCAGCTGGGGGTTAAGTGCCATGCTCAAGGGTACTTCCGCCATGGATGAATTGAATATTTCCTGCCGGTCCTGGGAACTGAACTGGTGTCCCTATAGTGTCAAGCTCACCTCCCTTGTTTTAAGGCCATGGCTGCCACTGGTTAATCTTATAATTTGGGGTTCATTTAGTTTAAAATAATATACTTTACTCAATTCTGTTAAATCATCAGAACATTTATTCATGGTCTGTAACTGTTTCAGGGTCGCAGTGGGCCATCAACATTTTACATCATCAAAATTAGCTGAGCTGAGAAAAAAGCGTCAAATATTAGGCATTCTATTGTAGACTACAGGGAAGATCATAAAAACTTTTTAAATACTAGTATTATGTTAAATGGAAACAGCATTAATACATTAATACAATATTTTGGTTTATCAAACATTTTTAATCATTCGAGGATACCTAGTATTAACTGTGATCATCTCCTACTGGTTGTGCTAATCACGGATTGGTTTTTGTTTTCCTGACAAGTATATATATATATATATGTATATATGTGTGTATACATATTTATTATATATATAATCACTTTAAAACTTGCCTATTTTAATTCACTTTGTTTTTGATGTTTATCTGAATTATTTGCTAGCACAAGGCGGCACGGTGGCGCAGCAGGTAGTGTCGCAGTCACACAGCTCCAGGGGCCTGGAGGTTGTGGGTTCGATTCCAGCTCCGGGTGACTGTCTGTGAGGAGTTGGTGTGGTGTCCGTGTGGGTTTCCTCCGGGTGTTCCGGTTTCCTCCCACAGTCCAAAAAACACACGTTGGTAGGTGGATTGGTGACTCCAAAGTGTATGTGTGTGTGTCTGTGTTGCCCTGTGAAGGACTGGCGTCCCCTCCAGGGTGTATTCCCGCCTTGCGCCCGATGATTCCAGGATGATTCCCCTGCGACCCTAAATTGGATAAGCGGTTACAGATAACGGATGGATGGATTTGCTAGCACAAACACACTTTATTTTTCCTGATAAGTTATTATTAACTGTTTCTTATTGTATTTTTTTCCTGTTTGGAAATGTTATGAAAGATATGCCTATTGTGCATATGCATATAATAATATCATTTATCAAATATAATTTTAAAAGCTGACAGTTCTCTTTTTTATGATCATTATTATTCGGGTTTTTTGTTTTTTTCCACCTGTGCTCTGAAAATCCCCTCCCTTACTTCACTACGATTGGCTACAGGGAGCCAACGGCGGGCTACTTGTGATTGTTATTTGCCAATCGCAGCGCAGAATAAAGAGACTGTAGACCAATCATAACAGAGGATTTGAGGCCAGCGAGGAAAAGGGCGGAGTTACAGCTCTGAAGGCTGAGAGAGAACAGAGCGGTTCGTAACCCGTCTCTGAAGGCGCTTTAGTGATGAGGGTGAAGACGGGCAGCGACGCGGGGTTCCCGTGTACCACCGAGCAGGAGCTGCTACAAAACACAGACATTAGACCCGAGGACGTGCTCGGCCTCCAGGACATCACCCAGAGTAAGTGCAGCAACTCTGAAACTCTCACTGACATCACAGAAAGCACAGGGTCTGAGACAGGGGAGGGCGATACGGCGATATTGCATAATATTATATCGCGATATTTTAAGGGCTTTTCATGGTACCCGGTATGTGCCACAATATTTTAAAACAAACACAATGCACTGGTAATGCAAGCCTTAAAATCTGCAGGTTTGAAGCATCAACATTTCAAAATGCAAGGGACTATTATTATATGCCATTTTCCAGTGTTCCTTAAAGGAATACTAGGCACAATTTGGTATATTTACACCTGGGCTTCACCTATAGTGGCAGAGTGTAATTTAATTTACTGAACTTAATTAAAGACTGAAATAGCAGTGACAAAGGGTCTGTCTTCCCTATTAAAAGTCGGGTAAAATTTGTTTGCCTTTTCCCATCATTCTTTGTTTAGTAAAATATCTTCAGTATGTAATATAATTGTTCTAGATGCCCTACTCCTCATGTTTTTATATACCGTTTCAACTGCTTTTTATGCCTCCTATGGCTCTGCATTTGGCTGCTGAACTTCAGATAAAGTGTGTCGTGGGTCTAATCCTTGTCTCTGAGTGGCTGAACTAACAGGTGGTCATGCTGAAGTGTTTGAGAGCCTCTTAAAAGATCTGCCTTATATCATTCACACACAGCTGGGTGACTTATAGGATGCCTGCCAAGCTTCTTAAAATGCAACAAAAGAGGTCAGAGTTCATGGGAGCTACTTGTGTGTTTTGTGTATGGTTCAAAACATAAAATCATGTACAGCCATGAGCAGCATCGGTGAATGGCTTTATAAGTCTTGGGAGACTTTGTGAATAGTGACCTGCACATCGTAGACATTCCAGACTTCGTATTACCATTTTCCTTTTTTCAAAAAAAGTGTTTATTTACTTCATAAAATAAAAAGCAAAATAGTGCCCTAACTGAGAAGTATATTTGTTTGTGCTGTGTTCCAGCTTAAACTGGATTCTGCACGGGCACCAGCACAGTTTCCCTCTCTGAAATCTCCAAGTGCCTTTAGTCTGCACTGGAAAGTTCCTTCATTCAAAGCAAGGTCATGCTGTTGATAAGTGTAAATAACTAACCTGCACGTCAAGATAAAATATATTTTACATGGCAGTTTATGAGCTCTGCTAGCATGTAGGTATTTGTGAATGTGCCTAATATTCCTGTTACACAACTAAGGAAATTCATTTATTTGGCTTAGCTAATGAATTAAACAGTGATGGATGGTCAGCATCTGACTTGCAACTGGAAGGCTGTACTCTACCATGTGTGGGGTCATGGGGAATGACCTCGCACCGCTGTTCTCTGCTTTGTTTAATTGTTTGACGTTAACTCAGTGGCAATGTCTCCTTGTCCTTTAAGGAGACGTCAATGTTTTCCACTTTTCTGTTTAATCTGATTACATTTAAGAAGTGAAAATGGCAGTTTATAAAGAAACATGGTGGCTTGGGTTACACTGGATATACATTTATTGTGATAGGAACCAGGGGTCACAATATTCATTCATTCACTCACACTCACTCACTCACTCATTCCTTCATTTCTTGGAACTACTTTATCCAGTTTAATGTTCTTTCTGCACTATCTCTCCAAATAACACCCTGCATGTCGTCTTTCTCTGAATCATTAGGCATAATTATTCCTTATGATAAGCTTCTGTGAGCTAACGTTAAGAGCCATTAAGCTTGTTGGAGATCTTATTAACTTCAATACCTCTGTGAAAAATGTGCATTTGTCAGATTTCTTGGCACATTCATATTTAAACTACTCTGAATTACTTTATTTACCTTGTATAAATCCCACCTTTCCCCAGCTAAAGAATATTGAAGGTGGGGATATGACGAAACGTTCTGATTATTCTGCCATTAAAACTCTAGCCCTACCTCATTGTGATTTCCCATGTGCATTCAAACAGTTATCAGCTATGAGGAATGTTATAAACTTAAAGCAGAATTATTGCTGGTACTCTCCCTTAAAGGGTAAGAATTATGAATGTTTGTATATATATATATATATATATATATATATATATATATATATATATATTTGTAAGAGGTTACAGACAATGAAAAAAGGAGTGAATAATTAATCTAGAGTTTCATAGATGGACATTTTAAATGCACTGTCTAAAGTAATCCGAAAACCTGAAATTTCAATATTTCAAATTTTGATTTGAAATCTGAATCTAAATATCATTGCCATTGCATTTAGTCTACTCTCCTCTTAAAAGGAAGATCTACACTTTCAAATGTTATATTTTAATGTAAATATGAGGTTTCAAAGTTTGCAAACTGTAAAATACATATTGTAAAATGAGTTCTTTTTACTGCTGAAGTTTCAGGTAAATGCCATACATCATTTAGTTTGATTTAATAAAATTTGGAATTACTGTCTCACACTATGAAAATGATATTTTCGTACTGGATATTTATTATAATTTTTTCTGTGGGTAAAAATATTAAAGAGGGTTAATCCTCTGTTTGATCATAAGCTGTTTTTCTTCAGCTTAGAAGTGTTTTGTTGCCCATTCCAGACTATTTAAAGACAGGCATTGGGAGGGCCTTCATATCAGGCATTAACAGTTATATGGTGATGATTAACAAGGCCACATGCTGTCTGCAGCCTGAGAACATGTCATTCCTTCCTATAGCATACAGGGCACACCTGCAACTTCCTGTTTTGACATCCTGACCAGCCATGTGGCCAGACATGACAACAGCAACAGATTACCACTACACTGTATATGATATTCATCACTGATTGGATTAATGCTAACTACTCTGATGGCACAATAGGCATCACACCATGCTAGATTAGATTTTTCACTACATTCTTAACAAAATATTGACACAATATTAGAGTCCCTAGTTTAATATCAGCTTTCATTATTCATAACACCACAGTTAAACACCTGCTTACACCACTTTCAAGTGACCAGGGGCAAATAAATAGGTGACTGAATACTTCAGTAGTGCCAAACTGACCAGCTGCTAAAGGGACGTAAGTATGTATCATGTCTGTCCAAAGAAAAACATGTGCCTCTAAAATAGTACCTTTTTATAGGAGAAGGAAAAACCTTCTTAACCTTCAATAGAAGTCAGTGTAAGATTTAATTTCAAGTAATTGGATCATTTCTATTTGTCCGTTCATTATGACATTTTCAGAAATTTACAGAAATTTGTAGTAACTTACACGTTTTTAATTTTAAAATGATGATGTGCTTTGTTCTTTCATTCTGTGTTACATTTCTCACAATTCCACATGCTCCTTTTAAGGCATGTAGGCACTGGCACAGCTCATACCGAGTTGATTTATGAACACAGATTTAAGCTTTGATTAATGGAAATGAGCCTAAGGCGCTCTCCCTTTGTTTTAACATCTCTTCTTTTCAAGATGAAGTGATGTAACTCCTGTTTTGGAAACTTTTTGATACTTGATTTCATCTCCTTTTGATACAGAAATGCATGAGTTCACAAGAATTATTTGATCTGCTGTCACTTAAGATGTTATTGCAATCTGTCATTTGAGGACCATGATCTATCAGCTGCAAATTGCAAAGGGATTTGTGCCAGACATAATACAACAGGATACAGCTAGCGGTTGTAGCATGTCTTTGAAAGTAATTTTGATCAAATCTAGCAAAATCACATTGTATTGTCGGCTTGTTTTTATTCCAAAATTGGGTGGAGTGGGGTAAAGATTTGCTATAGTTATTCAGAAATGCTTTACACTGTATTGCAGTTGCTCAAGTTCACTTCATACAGTAAAAATTATGTAAAATGAGGCATGAAACCGGTCTGTGAAGGTTATGAGCCATTATTGATAAGCACTGCTCAGGTATAATAGTTATCTGTATTTATACAGGAGTTATTATACAATGAAATGTGACTTTCTGAGAGAAACATCCTGATTGACATACTCATGAAAAGGTTTGGTGATATGGTTACAACATGTTTGTAAGATTTGCATAGGGGAGCGTTGCCCAACCGCCAAGAATAGATGTATATCTAATGAGGGAAAACATAACCGCTATACCTCATGTTGGCCTGTATTCTGCACTTGCTGCTGAGTGAGTCATAAACATGAGACGTGTGGTTTGTAACTTGCATAAACATTGACATGTTTCAACTCCATTTCTCTGTAATGCAAATTATAACTTCTTTTCCCCCGTAGTTGTAAATCACTTGGACAGCTTCTGGATAGCTGTGCTCAGAAACAGTGGTTTGGTGTCACTCTTCAGTTTGTCAATGGATGAACCTGTGGTGAATTACTAACCACCTAAAGGCAGAGAATGCTCTTGTTTGAGCTCACGGCCCGTTCTGAGACACTGCCATGGATTATAACTGGAAAGAATTAAAGATGTGACGTCTTGAATTTATTGACGTGGATTTGTCTCTATTAAATGATTCCCCAGTTCACACAAGTGGTTCTACTGCTGTTTTTTGTTTGTGATTAGTCACAAACAAAGAACACTGTTTGCAAAGGAGAAAAGGAAACATTAGTATGTTCCTTTACCAGCTACTTCATTTGATCATAAATCTACATCATCTAGAGGTCAGTGGATGTGTAATCCAAGCTGAAGGCTCTGTGTACTGCTCATAGATTCCTCTGTTTACCAGGAAGGTAGAGGTGGAAGAAAAAGTAGGCACTTATCCTGGATTGGCATCAGAAGGCATGTTGCTAGGTGACGGCATTAGCGGAAATGAAGTGCGGCTACTGTCAGCTTCTGAGGTTGAGCCAGATCTACAGTCACACTTGGCTGCCACTCTTTAATAACCACTAGCAGGTCCTGAGTCTTGCCACATCTTACTTGCTCAACGTACTATACTGGAACTGGACACACACTCACACACACATTGGCCACTTACTGACAAACATTTTTCATACAAAATGCAGGAGAAATTGCAAAATGGGACATGGTTTAAAATTCTTGAAGCAATTTAGTTTACGGACATGCAAATATTTTTATGAATATATTTTGATATATTTAATGTCTATTCTCAGCTCAAATTGACCTGCCCATGTTCCAGCTGGGGCAGCATGGTGTCGCAACTGGTAGTGTTGCAGTCCCGCTCCGGGTGACTGTCTGTGAGGAGTGTGGTGTGTTCTCCCTGTGTCTGCGTGGGTTTCCTCCGGGTGACTGTCTGTGAGGAGTGTGGTGTGTTCTCCCTGTGTCTGCGTGGGTTTCCTCCGGGTGACTGTCTGTGAGGCGTGTGGTGTGTTCTCCCTGTGTCTGCGTAGGTTTCCTCCGGGTGACTGTCTGTGAGGAGTGTGGTTTGTTCTCCCTGTGTCTGCGTGGGTTTCCTCCGCGTGACTGTCTGTGAGGAGTGTGGTGTGTTCTCCCTGTGTCAGCGTGGGTTTCCTCCGGGTGACTGTCTGTGAGGAGTGTGGTGTGTTCTCCCTGTGTCTGCATGGGTTTTCTCCTGGTGCTCCGGTTTCCTCCCATGCCCCAAAAACACACATTGGTAGGTGGATTGGAGACTCAAAAGTGTCTGTAGGTGAGTGTGTGTCACTCTGTGAAGGTCTGGCGCCCCCTTCAGAGTGTGTTCTCACCTCGCGCCCAATGATTCCAGGTAAGCTCCAGACCCACCGCAACCCTGAATTGGATAAGTGTTACAGACAATGAATGAATGAATGTTCCAATGTTCCAGCTGCAGATTTTTGTTATCAACTGTTTGTTATCAAAAAATGCCACAGCTCACCTCATGACTAGAACACCATGTTATGCACATAGGCTAGGAATATTGTATGTCTGCACCGTTGTGGTCTTGCAGCATTGTTGTTATTGTTGTTACTGGCTGTACGCTCAGGTATGTCTCTGTTAAGTTTGGTTGAGTGCAGCAGTTGATCCAGCTCAACATAAGAACAGTGAAGGAGCGGTTTTTTTACACATTCGAAGGAAATAAATCATCCCTTCTTATCATGTACGGCAGCTGCTCTGTGGCCAGACACAAAGCCACAGTTGCCATAGTAACAATGTCATGCCCAGTTGTCATGGATATTGATGTCTGGATACATAAGTGTGTTTTAAGACGCGATCCCACTTAATACAAGGGAGAACCAGAGACGTCAGTCACTGCTAAATTGTTGAATCTCGGAGGAGGAAGTTAGGCATTGGCTCATATCCTGATGGTGCTCCATCCCCACTGTGTCAGCACAGATTTTACTGGAAAGCTGCAACTGGTTGTAATGATTTAGCCATTCAGACTGTGGAAATGTGCCATTTAGCATGGATTTATGCTCATGGCATCATGGCTCCACTCAGACATACTTCTGTCGTTATTAATCACTGCTGCCAATCCAGGTTGTTGGGGATGTCATGATACAGGGAGGATTCTGTAGGGAGCTTATCATCGTACATATGCCTAAGTGATCAACTAACTGCTCTAATCATTGTAAAAAATATTTTAACATGTAGATGACAGAGGTTAGAGCTGGATATCTGCTCACTGCTGGGTCAGTTAGCATGTGAAGTGATGGCTGGGTACTGCTTTGCTCTCTTCTGTCCTGAATTTATGTGTATTTATATATGCATATTTACATTGCTCAGTAGGGGGTCAGTTTGTGAATAGTTATCAGTCATATCTGACCTTTTTTTTTAGGTTTGTTTTGAGGTTTACATTTTTGCACACACTGTCTGCCTTTTAGATTGTGTTGGCAATTATTAAAATCTGAACCAATATTAACGGTCCAAGTTTGGCCCAAAATGACTTCTACCTCTCTGGTGGTATGGTGTGATTGTACACAACATGTGGAGGAACTTTTTGTAACATTGATTTTGATGCGCACCCGTTTTAATTAGTAGCAGAATTGTACATAGGCTCCCTACAAGCCTTGTTACTCTTAAGTAACATTTTTAGGTTACATGGTTGAACTGAAACAGCTCATTTATAAGATCACTCACTTGTAGGATCACCCAAAAAAGTGTGGTCTGCTTTTGTTTAGAATACAGCAGGCTGTGTACACAGCTTTGACCTCCTGTCGGTGCTGTGAGCTGAATCAGCATTTGCTGATGCCAAGAGTTGGTGTGAAGGGCCAATGAATTAAACAGAATGGCTGGTGTAGACAAACCTGATTTTGAGCTTTGCTTTCAGTTCAATGTTCTTTGTAGATCAGGGTTCTACTATGTTTAACACTCATTACTTCAAACGGATTGTAAAATTATTGGCAAACATTTCCAATATATACAGAGGTACTAAGTTATTTTAATCAACTACAACAAAAGGCCTGTTTAAAGCTGGGCTTAAGCAGATGTGTGTCCTGTGCCTCCTTTTCTCGGCATTGTGCACCCAGAAGGACGAAGGGCTATAAATATCCCGAAGGACTATAACTATCAAGTGATTGGCTAAAGCCTGTTTGGTCCATCTGTTCTTTCTTGGAAAGTCTATGTGGAAATATACTTGCTGGTCTAAGACGGAATCTCTCACAATGCTAGAGGATTGTCACTCAGTGTCCTGAGATGATGAAGCATCGCGAAAAAATGTCCATTAAAAAAAGGTGGTCAGCACAGAGACGTCAGCTCTCTCTTTACGCTAGAGAAGGCTATTTCAAATCCCTTTAGCATCCCCCAGTCTGACCCATGTGATGGTGAAACAATATAAGCCTCTTAGGTGTAATCCAGCCTAAAGGGAGTCTGACCGTGCTGCAGGCTACACTCGTCTGGTGAGAGTCCCCACACATACACACACCCCTTCATTTTGCACATCTTCAATAAGTGAAAATCCAGTGCAAAACCACCGTGTTAATACCCTAGCTATTCCGAATATTTCAAGTGGTTATTTTTTCCCCATTGTGGCTAATTAATTTAATGTGATGTGTTACATATTCTCATGATTTGTTTATTTATTTTTTTATGCATTCGCAGAACTATAGCAGCAAATTAAACCAAACAAATTAAGGTTTTTTTTAAATGAAAAAATGTTCACCCTCAGATCAAAATATAATTGAATATAATCATAATATAAAATGTTAATGAATAAACTGTTCATTTAAAATATTCAGATGACTGTATGAATAGCTGGCTTTAAATTTCACTTAAATAATTGAAATTAATATTTTACTCAATATTTTAAAAGATATGACTTTTTCCAGGGTTGAACCAGGACCGCATTCAACATTCAACCACAGCTGAAGTGCCCTTGAGCAAGACACCTAACCCCCAGACTCCTCCCCGGGCTCCAAGACGTTGGCAGACCATTGTCTCAGTTATTGATATTGGATTTTTCACTGAAAGGGTTCATTATTGGAATGTTGTTATATCCACTGTCCTGTTTTGGAAATGGCAGTAATCCAACATCGTTATGAAAAGAAATAATTGAACTGTGTGATTAGTTTTAATCATGTCCTTTTAATATTTTTCCAACAAATGTAAGCCATTAGACAGCTCTGGTTAGTTCCCTGTTCATGTTGTTTATGTTTAATTTCCCCAGATTACCTGTGCAGTCCAGAGGACAACGTGCATAAGATTGACTTCACCCGCTTCAAGATCCGAGACATGGAAACAGGGACGGTTCTTTTTGATATCACCAAACCTCCTTCTGCTGGTGAGTCTTCCCTATGTCCCACACCTCCTCAGGCTGCCTGTGTTCAGCACATCGTGGCACTGATTCGACATATGTCCCTGTGAATCGCTTGATGCTCTTTCCTTCCACAAAGCCTCAGTTTCGCTTTAGATATAGTGTGCTTTATAAGAGCAATTCAGACTGCAATGTGTCTCCCTTTGTGCCACACAGAGAGTGCAGAGGACAGAAAGGACATTGACCCCAATGCTGGACGTTTCGTGCGCTACCAGTTCACTTCCACCTTCCTCCGGCTACGCCAGGTCGGAGCCACGTAAGTCCACAGCACGGCAGATTACAGTCAGAACACTGATGCTCTGCTCTAATCCGTGGTCGACTCGCTGTGTAACAGTCATGTCAGCCTGACTGCATCTTAGGAAAGGTTTTACATGTGGAAGACAAAACAATTGTTCAGTGTCAGCAACTGTCATAACACTTAGCAATGCACTCCCTGTTAAAACAGCAATCATTTATTTAATATATGAATATATTCTTTTTAATTTCCCTCTGGGATCTGTCTAAAGTTAGCAGCAGGTGACCAGAAATGTTCAAAGCTGTGATAAACCTGAGAGCATGCTTACACAGCCAAGTTAACTGAGTGGTTTATTTCCTATCCTGCTTAGGGTCATGTATTAAAATACAAGTCATTCCAGGTCAGTTGTTAATTTAGCTACAAGTTAAATAACATCATAGACTCCAGATAAGAACTACATACAGGTTTTGTGCTTATTCACTATAAAGTTATTAACTGAAGGCCAAAACTGTGATCAAATCTGAATGATTTTGCCTAATTATTTTGTGTCCTGGATCAGATAAACACAAGACACTGGAAAAGATTCATGGATATTTTATTTTTTATTTATTTATATTTGTAAAAGCATATATTGCTGTATTCATCATGAGCAGTGAGAGCTACAGCTAAACTGATAATATGAGGGTCCTTGCAGATCAGAGGTGTGTTAACACTGATGACTGTTGGGTGATGAGAAGCAATTACAAATATAAATGTGACATGTCATTGCAGAAAGAAAATGTGATAATAATGAGCTTGTGATTTGACCCCAGCCTCTAAAGCACCATTTCTGGGCTTATTTTGGACATGGCACTGCATCAAAATGTTTGTGCCTACTTGTGCTCCCATGGTTTATTAAAGAGAACGGGTCTTTAAATAAATTCAATGTAACTGTGTGTGTGTGTGTGTGTGTGTGTGTCTCGGCAGAGTGGAGTTTACAGTAGGAGATATTCCAATTAACAACTTCCGCATGATCGAGAGACATTACTTCCGGGGGCAGCTGCTAAAGAGTTTTGACTTTGAGTTTGGCTTCTGCATCCCCAGCAGCAAGAACACCTGCGAACACATCTATGAGTTCCCTCCTCTTTCAGAGGAACTCAGTAAGTGCTCTTTCAGCTGCTCTTGAACATGCCCTGATTTGCCTTATTTATCCTGGTTCAATTTTGAACCAACTCACACCAGATATTCCTTTACTGTTCTTTTACTTACTGCATGTTGGAAAATAACTCTAGCAAAAATCTAGGAAATTACACTTTGTAGAAAGACATATTTAGTTTATATATTTTCATTCATTCATTATCTGTAAGCCCTTATCCAGTTCAGGGTCGCGGTGGGTCCAGAGCCTACACGGAATTATTGGGCACAAGGCAGGAATGCACCCTGGAGGGGACGCCAGTCCTTCACAGGGCAACACACACACACACCTACGGACACTTTTGAGTCGCCAATCCACCTACCAACGTGTGTTTTTGGATCGTGGGAGGAAACTGGAGGAAACCCACGCAGATACAGGGAGAACACACCACATTCCTCACAGTCACCCGGAGCGGGAATCGAACCCACAACCTCCAAGTCCCTGGAGCTGTGTGACTGCGCCACCGTGTTGCCTAGTTTATATCTTGTTACTTAATAAAAAGAATAAATTAAAAGGCAGTATTAACCATTCAAACCCTACCGTTTTTTTACTGTGAAGACTGGCTGGTAATATTGTCAAATATTGTGGGTTTACTTTGCTGTTCTGTGTGATTCTAATGCTGATGTCTTTCTGACATTACTCCACAGTAAACAAAATGATCCTGCACCCATACGAGACCCAGTCTGACAGCTTCTACTTTGTGGACAACAAGCTGGTGATGCACAATAAGGCAGATTACTCCTATACCGATGGACCGTAGGCCCTCCTCACTGAGCTTACTCAGAAACATAGGCAGATACGGCACAGGCTTGAGAATGAAGCATTAACGTAAACTGAAAATAGGCCCCTATTCCAGTCTGGGATGTTTTTTTGGTGAAAATTCACCCCAAGCTCAGGGTTTGTGTGCACGGATGAACGCATGTCGGAGCGCCGGAGCCAGAGAAAGGAATCTGGTCCTGCTGAGCACACACCATGTGTACACGCATAGTCCTAGATTTCTGTTTTCTTTTTTATATTCGCATACATCAGAGTGTGTATCTATGGGTTTATGTATGTGAGGGCACAGCCATGCCTGCATTCGTGTTTTATCTTCTTAAAATGTTTCCTAAAGAGTGTCATCATTCACACGGTGGTAAGATCAAAGCTTATATCACGTCATAAGCCCAGAACATATCATCACTGTCAGAACAAAATGTTGCATCTCCGTTTTATTTCATTTTTACATAATTTAAACATGCCATTTAGTGTTTACATTGTGTTATGATAAGATTTCATGATCACTGGGCCAATAGGGAGGGTCCAAAATGATTTACAGTAGAATGTTTTTAAATTAACATACATTGAATGTTAAGTCTTTTCTGTATCTCCTGTAAAGTTACCTTTTTTTTTGGGGAGAAACAAGGCTTTGTTCTCTCAGTGATGATATATAGAGCACTGTGCAAAACTCAGAAACCATGCATCATTTAATTATTTTCCAGTCAAAACTAATTATTCATTTATCTAGTGTCAGGAAAAACAGCTACATTTCTGACTGAAAATTACACAAAAGCCACACCAACTGAGCAAAGTCCTGTAGTTAGTGAAACTGTTTTATTACAACTTTTATTTTTCAGGAGACTTGCTCTCGGTTTTTAAAACAGCACACTGCAAAAAATGAAATCGAAGCAAGTAAAATGTACTTAAACATAGTCTAAATATCTAGTGTTACTCATTTGGAAATTGTCGTAAGAATAAAATAAGATTATTATTAACTTATTTCTAACTTATTTTGACTTATTTTAACCTGTTTTAAATCATTTTATCTACAGAAAGTGTCTTATTCCATCGGCAGATATTTTTTCTTAATTCAAGAAATAACATAAAATGATGCTTAAAAGAAGCAAAAATATCTGCTGATGGATTAAGACACTTTCTGTAGATTAAATGATTTAAAACAGGTCAAAATAAGTTAGAAATAAGTTAATAATAATCTTATTATATTTTTACAACAATTTCCAAATGAGTAACACTAGATATTTAGACTACGTTTAAGTAAATTTTACTTGCTTCGATTTCATTTTTTGCAGCAGTGCAACAACAAAAACAGGATGTTTTTCTCACAACTTGGTCACATTTTCTGTTTATTCCAGACAAATTCAGTGATTTTGATGTTAGACTTTTTCAGTCTAGGACTTCCCATTTTCCAATCATTTCCTTTTCTAAATTCCATTAGTGTCTTTATGAAAATGACAGGAATGATGGACTCTCACCACTGTGTGTACATAGAGTCTCAAAGAGGAGAATGTGTTTGTGAGGTGTATGAAGCTGAGTTCTCTGTGCAGATTACAAGAAGCGGAAGCAGAGCGCTGACACAGTATACAGAGTTAAGTCTCTGCCCCTAGACATTTTTTACTTAACCATGTTCATGGTGTGAGCAATTTTTTTAATGTAAACTTAACTGATTATTTATATTCATATGAAAACCTTTGTCTAAAGTATATTTTTAGTAGTCAAACCATGTTAGAGAGATGTACGTGGAATTATACAGCGTAGTACTTACTATGTGTTTATCAATATTGTAGAATTCCTCATTGTTCGTGAAATAAATATGTTTTTGTTGTTTTATTCTTTCACTGTGTGCACCAGGCCTCTTTGGGAAATAGAGGAAAAGTGCAAGCACCAACAACCTGTAATTTACAATATATTAAAAAAAAAAACGTTTTCAATATGCACCCATCATGTGCTATATATACGTTATATTTGATTAATTTTTTTAAGACACTGAATTATTTCCTCCAGTGATATCCCAAGGGCATGTACAAGCACACTGTATCATGGGAACCCACAGATCACTCGGCTGTTGTTGACATGGCTTGTGTTGGTACATGTTTCGCCTCTCGGGGTGATTTGGCAGTGTTTCCCTTATTCGAGGAGCCCTTTACTGCTCCCCTGTGGAGGAATATGGTAGTTCTGTTCTTAGAGACTTAAACGTTAGTAATTTTGTAAACATTGTGTACATCTACAGCTAATGCAAGACGTACAGCATCTTCAGCGGCAAAGTGACAGATCATTCAAATCTTGCAAAGACAAAACACTGATTAATGCAAACCAATGTTTTTTTTTATTATTTTTAATTCAAATAGTATTCAAGATTTACAATTAAGCACCTTATTCAGTCCCATGTTTTATCAGTTCAGAGACTGTCACTGGGAATGTAGAACTACCTGGAAGCACAGGTGAGGGGTCGAGAGTGTGGAAGAGTGCCCTAATAAAAAGAGCCCTTCATAGCAGTGAGATTGGAGCGTTTACTGAGGTGGAATGAAGGCCTGTCATGTCTGCACTACTGAAGCTGGGTGTGTACAGTCCAGTGGCCTGCAGCCCTGTTTCTGATCCAGTTGTGCTTACTTCACCACTGACTGAGCCACAACTCCCCACACAATCCACAGTCTGGTGGGAGCTGATCTGGCCAGAAGGGCTTGAAGTGTCCATGACCACAAGAGAGTCCGGTGCCAAGCTGTCATCCCTCAGCTCCTCCCAAAGATGTCCTGGAGGGAGTCAGAGTAAAAACATTAATTTTACGATGACTTCCACTAAATTTAAGAAGTTAGTTATCCACCTGTAAAGCGACTACTTTTGAAGATGAATGTTTTCATTTGACAGCGACGAGAACTTCGCCATCTGTCACTGTCACTGTCATCTAGATTAATGAACTCCTCTGCCTTTAAACTCTTATCCAACATTTATTACATAAACCGCTATGCATCTAAAAGTAAATATGCCTTTCCTCACCCTGGAGCTGCAGGTCTGTTAAACTGGGGTTGAGTGTGTCGATGTCATTACTCAGTTCTCCATCCATCAGCAGATCCTGCATGCCTCCTGCAGTGCTGTGGCTGGCCTGCAGGGCAGCGCTGTAGCTGGGTGGGGTGTGTGCAGGTAAAGGAGAGTCCAGGCTGCCCGTTCTGGGGGGCAGCTGTGTGCTGGGCTGCTGGGTGATTGAGGGGTAGAAGGTAAAGCTGTGAGGGGTGGATGACTGGTAAGAGTGCTGCTGAGGGACAGTTTGTGAAGGTAAGCTGTAGTGATTGTACTGGGGTCTCCTTAAGCGGGTTCCAGGACTGTAGGAAGGAGGCATGCTGACCCTTGAGAACTGAGGGTATATGTGATTGTTGAGGTGGACCGAAAGAGACTTCAGCTTCTCTGGTCTCTCTCCCAGAAGGTGATCCAGCTCCTCTGTGAGAATGAGACAGATGGATGATTTGCTTAAAGGACTCATCAGTGTGTCCAGGTTTTATTCTCCTATGTCTTGTAACTACACTGTCATTTTATGGTAAATTTAATATCATTTTATAATAAATAATAACTGGGTAATGGGCAAATACTTGTGTTTTTACTTTATATGTAAACAAGCTCTCATTGAGTGTCAAAACCTTATTGACTCTGAGATTCAAACACTGTATTTTCATGTTCTTGAAATCAGGCCTATATTTTGTGAGGTTTATTTACACCAGGTCCTTTATATCATTCATAACGACAAAATATGTTCATTTTTAAATAATAAAAATTAATAATAATAATAAAAGATGATACACTTGATTTTACTAAGGTAATAAATATAACGTAAACTAATTAAATGTCACCATAAACTAAGACAGTGTCTTTAAAGCAAAGCACTGAATAGCACCCCCGCTCCCCCTTGTGGTACAGTTCCTAAATATGAATGAGTATGTGAAAAATAGCACTCCTTCTGGAGCAGTTCCTAAACAAGTGAGTATGTATTTGAGTGAGTATGAGAGTTAGAAGCGAGAGTGTCATGAGGTGTTGCTCATGTTCCTGCATCCCAAGTGTTGGTTCCCCATTGGTTCAGTTCTGTGTTCACCTGGTCTGGCCATGCTCCGGCGCACTGTAACTGGATCTTTCCTCCTCCACTTGTGCAGCTCCTCCTGCATCTTTTCCACCTTTGCTGGGTTCAGGGCCCACAGACAGCCCTTCCGAGAGGAGTTCCCGTTCTTATTTTCCACCTTCTCAAAGCACTTGTTGAGGGAGAGGTTGTGACGGACCGAGTTCTTCCAGCCATCAGGTGCTGTCTGATTAATCAGTGGGGAAACATTTAAAAAATGTCTACTTTTAGACCAAAAAAAAGAGACCAAAACAGCAAAGAAAAATTGCAGCATTCATCTGTAGCAGGTAGGAAACTGAAGCTGTCAAAAAAAGGGTTAACAAGATGGTGAAGGGTATAAGGCTCACAAGGAACATTTAGATTTTCTCTGAACATTTACACTACTCTTCAGTAACTGAACTTGCAGTAGTTTCAGGGCAAACCCTGTTCAGAGTTTTAGTGTCAAAACAGAACTCGATCTTGAGAGTGTCATTGTCTTGCGCTGGCATCATGTAGAAGGAATTTAACCTTTATTTCAGTGTAGATGGGTTCTAAAGCCTGGGGCTCATTTTGTGATGGATGCCTGGCAGGTTATCAGTAACAGAGTGAATGGCACCATCATTATCCCATTCAGCTGATCAGCTTAAAAGCACCGAAGCACAGAGCTTCAGAAACAATACGCCTACTGTATATACAGTCTTCATTTATCAAACATATAATTGTATGGAAGCAGTTTGACATAAGTGTAGACTGTGAATACAACAGCAGGACCGTTATTCTGAACTCCACTCATCTTGTGTGACATATTTCCCTTCAGATTTGGTCAAATCTGTGGAGCCACTCCACGGCGGATCCAACTAACTTCTCTGTTGTTGAAAGCAAACCAAAACACCGCCACGTTGTAAATCCCTCTGCTGGTTAAGCCTACCTGGGAGCAGGACCAATTCTGCAGATAAAGACACCCAGATCAAGCTATAACTGGCATAGCCTGCAGGAAATCCAGCACAAGGCTGTATTTGTGCTAGTGATACCATGTCATTGATCACGACTGAGCTTTGCCAGAATAATAGTCCTGTGATCAAACAGTGGATACAAGAACAATCCACTGGCACTTTCTGTGTAATTCTTTCTGAAGAAATATGCTTTTTATCCGATTAGGATTAATGCAAACCTTTGCAATTTCACTGAAAAATGTATATTTACACTATATACATTCTTTTCTTATCCAGGACAGGAGGGATGCAGAATTAGAGTTTCTTGTTTTAGCGGAACTGACACCGCTCTTTAAACCTCTTCCTTCATGAATCTAAACGTGTTAAAGCCATTGCGGTGAAGAATGCCACAGTTCCGTTCTTATGTGGTATGAAAAAGTACAAAGTGGAAAGGGAGTATAATGATATATAAAAATATACGGGGTGTGTTAAAGTACCTTGAAGTAAGGAAAATGTTCTGTCATGAAGCTGTAGATTTCACTCACTGGCAGACTGCCAGTCCTGCTGTTCCTCAGAGCCATGAAAATGAGAATACTGCAGAAACACAAGGAACAGAAAAACATTTACGCCGCCAATTAATGATTGATTTATATTAAGTGCCTTCTGTCTTCAACAGAACATGCAGTGCGGACATTTTTATGAGCCACAAAAGCAAACATAAGGAATGTAATTCACACTCATAACCGACTGAATGTGTTCTGTGTGCAGCAGCCCCTGATCTGCTCTATAAACCAGACATGCACCATAAATATTTTAGGACTGGCGCCCCCTCCAGGGTGTGTTCCCGCCTTGCGCCCAGTGATTCTGGGTAGGCTCCGGACCCACCGCGACCCTGAACTGGATAAGGGTTACAGCCAATGAATGAATGATGTATAAATAACAGAATTACGATAATCATTTGGGATATTTTAACAATTTATATCACTTTGCGGTTTATTGGATGTACAACAAATACTCTGTAACTACGACAGATTTGACAGCATTTTTCAGGCCTGTTGTCTCACTAGGCCACAAACATTATCAATACAAATGATTCAATTCATTTACTAATGTATTAACAAATGTTTTTTTTTCCTCAGCTTGGAATCACTGCAGGCAAAAACTCTCGTACACTTGGATGGGTAATGGAAATAACTGCATTACCAAGAAAAAAAAATTAAGCTCTGGTTTCATAAACTGAGGACACAGACAGTTCATCTCACACCTGCATGCCTGGGGGAATGATTCATTCAGGGCAGGTGTTACTTTAGCAGTGGGTGAAAGAGGCCACAGGCACAGCAGCTTACCTATAGGAGTAGATGGGTTTGGGGTAGAGGGGCTGGACTGGACCCTCTTGATTGGTTTGAGAAGAGATGTTCTGGTAAGAGAACTGTGAGCTGGCCACGATTGCTCCGGATGAGTATTCACCTGAAAACTGGAGAAACTTATTTTAAATATCAGCTTGATTTTATTCCCCCAACTGGAATGAACATTGGTTAAAACATATTAGTACCATACTCGAAACCATACACATACATCATTACCCCAATCCCTCGCTGTTCATAAAGCTCCTCTATGAAACCACATATTTTCCCCTAATACACTGTACACTTGTTGAGCTGTCATGTAGTGGTCTTTGTAGTTTGACACCGTGAAGATGTACGGGAATATCCTGCCAATGTTTTGATTGCAACTATGAAACAGCTCCAAAATATCCCTCTGTGTTATCATTTGAGGCATTTCTTCCTTGTTGACACATGTTAAGAGTTCAGCTAGGAGACTGATATTGACTTTACGCAGTAAATAGAATGCGCTATTCAAACTGTGAATTAAGAAAGTGAGAACAGGCCAGAAAAAAGAAAGGATGTGTACTTGTAGAAAACAGAGGTGCTTTATGTAGTTATATTCTCCCATTCTGCATGAATAAACACACACACACTCACACAAACTTGCCCCACATTTACCGGTTGTTGAAGGGTGCTGTATGTGCTGTGAGTAGATGACAAATAACTGGGTGGTTCCTCAGTCCTGGTTTGTATCTCAACAGGACTTTCGTCTGTCCCCTGACCCAAAAACAGAGCATATTAACATTAGCACAGCTATGCCACATTCATTTTCATTTAAACTTGCAGTTAGCGAAGTGTGGACCATGTTTGACGTGAGCAGGGCAAAGAAGAAGAACTCAGAGGTGCTTGGGCGGGAGATCTGGGCAGTTTCTTTGAAGGGCTGGTGAAGATTGAAGCCGGACCCTGCCTTGCGAGGCAAAGTCATTGACGGAAAAGGAGGAGTTGGGGTGGTGGAGGGTTGCAAATTTCGTCACGAGAAGGTGAGGGGAGAGGAGTGGTTTATAGGGTGTGTAATGGTGAAGGGGAGGAGTCTGGTAGTTATTTCATAACTCCAGTAAAGTGGAGAACCACCATCCCCAAACTGTAAATCCAAAACAAAGTATCCTTACAAATCTGTGTGGCTCGTCCTATATTTTCTTGCTTTTGACTCGTAAATACTCCAGCACCAGTCATACCTCCATATCCTAACAACTGCCCACTTATGAATGGGATAGAAATGGCTGACAAAGTGTATGACAGCTGATGGGCTACTGAAGGCTATTGAGTAGTAAATTAGATCTATAAGATAGGTTAGCCTTACAAGAACAAGGTGGGTGTCTCTAATTACGAAGCCAGTCGACAGAAGCACATGTTAGGACATTTTAACATAGTAGAAAGTAATTAGAAATACTAAGTACATGTTTCTAGCCAGTGAGGGGAAGCATCGGATGAGTATCCAAAGTCATAGCAGTGTTTTTCTATTGAAGCACACAAAATGAAAATATCATCCCATACCAGAAACATGGAGGGCTGTACAGTGTTGCTGATGGGAGTCCAGTTATTCTGCTCCTCTTCCTCAGCAGTGCCACTGAGGGTTGGAGTGAGTGACTCAGGCAGGTGGCAGTCCCTCAGGCAGCAGTACGACACTCCAGCTTCAGCGGTCGCTCCGTCACTGTACTGTCTGCAATACGGATGGAAGCGCTTTTCCTTGGCCAGGTCAGTGTCCTGACTTAAAGTGCTCCCATCTACACTATGTCTGCGGAAACGCTCTTCAGGACCCCTCTTCAGCATGTAGACATTGTGTCTCTGAGAGTTGCTCACAGAGCCTTCTGCAATGCTGGGCTTATGAAACTAGAAACAGAGTCAAATTAAAACACTGATACACTATATGCTATGGTTTTATAAACTCTGTTCACACAGTGTGTATAACGGGTATGAGCAGAATATGAGCCTTTAGTCAAGTCCAGTCCCGACAGAGATTATAAAAGGTCCCCTGCATTGAGCAATAGAGTGACAGAGCACAATTCATGTGTTCAAAAGCGTATCATCAAACATCAGAACCTGATTAATAATTGATATCTGAAGAAATTCTGATGAGATATCCACAAATGTTTAGTTACATGATGTACAAGGAATGTAGGACTATTTTATTCCCAAAAGCAACAGCAATGTTCAGCGTGGACACCAGACTTTTACAAACAAAACTGACTCACTCGCATTTAGAGCTTATTAAAACCAGCTTCTGCGTCCATGCATTTTTTCCCCTTCAGTCTTTCCCCCAGACAACGTGATTTACTTCAATTCACAGAAAAATGAAGATCATCTGCCACCCTTTATTTTACTGTAATAGACAGCATAATTTCATCTAAACCGGAGGTGGAATTTTTTTTCCATTTCAAAAAATGCAAAGCTATATAAGTGCCCTTGATCTGATAAGGATTACATTAAAGCACCTGCTGTGATATATCACCCCCTCAGGGCTGTCATTAATTAATATAAATGAAAGAAATGTTGATCAATGACAAGATAACACACAGGCACGTTGGCTCCGGGGCTCTATGTCCTTGAATGGTGGTTTTGCACATCCTCTTCAAGCTGCAGAATAAAGTATGTACATGCTCATGTCTGCAGCTGCCTGGTAGCAGTAACTTATCCAACAGGCGGCAAGTACAAAAACTCAGTGCAATGAAATATACATAAACTGAGCATTTGAGATCCAGATAATATCTTGATGCTTGGGGTAAGAATAAAAAAAAAAAGACACACCTGGAAGAGTGGCATTTGTGAGCAGTTGGTCACCAGCAGGGCACTCTCAAAACTCTTTGGTGGGCTGCTGCTGACCGCAAGTGGAAAAGTCTCAGTAGACATCAGTTCCCAGCACTGCTCCTGTGGAGTGACCAAACAAGAGAACGTTAAACTGGACAGATTTTTTTGATTTACACAATGAGCGAGGGCAGAGTGTCTGTTTGACGAGAGGTTTGTCTTAGGCCTAATTACTGGACATGTTGTGGACATATCCAAACAGACAAGACATGATTTATGTCTGGACTACAACAGACAGCCTCTGGAAAAATCCTGAAATCTGAGCCCCGAGCTCATTTTATTTCATCATTTAATCAACCTTGTTTTTTTGTTTTTTTTCCATGAGGCACATTCATAAGCTGGACTCATATGGATTCCCCAGTTCTGCAGAAATACATACCACTGATACCAGTCAGAGTTCAGGATGTGATTCAGACAAATAACCAAGTCTTGCAATACACAGATACAGTGAGTATCAGTATACTCTAGAGAAGTAAGAATAAAGATATCATTTAACATTCATTCATTCATTGTTCACACTCAAACCTACGGACACATTTGAGTCTCCAATCCACCCACCAACGTGTGTTTTTGGAGCGTGGGAGGAAACCGGAGCACCTGGAGGAAACCCACACAGACACAGGGAGAACACACCACACTCCTCACAGACAGTCACCCGGCGGAAACCCACACAGACACAGGGAGAACACACCACACTCCTCACAGACAGTCACCCGGAGGAAACCCACGTAGACACAGGGAGAACACACCACACTCCTCACAGACAGTCACCCGGCGGAAACCCACACAGACACAGGGAGAACACACCACACTCCTCACAGACAATCACCGGGAGGAAACCCACGCAGACACAGGGAGAACACACCACAGTCCTCACAGACAGACACCCGGAGGAAACCCACACAGACACAGGGAGAACACACCACACTCCTCACAGACAGTCGCCCGGAGGAAACCCACGCAGACACAGGGAGAACACACCACACGCCTCACAGACAGTCACCCGGAGGAAACCCACGCAGACACAGAGAGAACACACCACACTCTTCACAGACAGTCGCCCGGAGGAAACCCACGCAGACACAGAGAGAACACACCACACTCTTCACAGACAGTCGCCCGGAGGAAACCCACGCAGACACAGGGAGAACACACCACACTCCTCACAGACAGTCCCCCAGAGGAAACCCACGCAGACACAGGGAGAACACACCACACTCCTCACAGACAGTCACCCAGAGGAAACCCACGCAGACACAGGGAGAACACACCACACTCCTCACAGACAGTCACCCGGAGGAAACCCACGCAGACACAGGGAGAACACACCACAGTCCTCACAGACAGTCACCCGGAGGAAACCCACACAGACACAGGGAGAACACACCACACACCTCACAGACAATCACCCGGAGGAAACCCACACAGACACAGGGAGAACACACCACAGTCCTCACAGACAGTCACCCGGAGGAAACCCACACAGACACAGGGAGAACACACCACACACCTCTCAGACAGTCACCTGGAGGAAACCCACGCAGACACAGGGAGAACACACCACACTCCTCACAGACAGTCTCCCGGAGGAAACCCACGCAGACACAGGGAGAACACACCACGCCTCACAGACAGTCACCCGGAGGAAACCCATGCAGACACAGAGAGAACACACCACACTCCTCACAGACAGTCACCCGGAGGAAACCCACACAGACACAGGGAGAACACACCACACTCCTTACAGACAGTCGCCCGGAGGAAACCCACGCAGACACAGGGAGAACACACCACACTCCTCACAGACAGTCACACGGAGCGAGACTCGAACCCACAACCTCCAGGACCCTGGAGCTGTGACAGAGACACTACCTGCTGCTCCACCGTGCCACTCAAACTCAAAAAAATGTTTTACTATTATTATTTCATAACCATTGACTTATTTGGAGAAAAAGATCATTGTAACTGCATTTGTTCATAGCTTCAGGATCCTAGATGGGGTCACTTTAGTCATTGAATTCATGAGGAGTAATGTAAGAGAAAAGCATCACTGCTGGTACATGTTCAGGTGTCACTTAAGTTATAAGCCACATTAGTCATGTATCACTGATTCATACAAACAAGTTGTATGTAACCTTGCTAAAATATCTCAAAACCAGATCAGGTATTTTACTGCTACATTTTATGCTACATATTAACGGCACAACACTTAGGGCAGATTCACAAAGGCCTTTAAAAGCCTCCAAGGCAGAAACGTGCAATGGGGCGTGGTTCAGAATCCTCATGACCTGTTCTCAGGGTGGATGTTGTGGTAAGACCAGTGGTGGGTGGTAACTATGTTTACTCAGTTCAGTGTGCTGAGGTAAAAATTCTGGTGAGGAACGTACTGAGTATTTGATACTCAATCATGATCATGATGCTTTTACCTTCACTCAAACAAATTAAAAAAAAAATCTTAATCATGAATATTTATTCGTTCTAATATTGTGCCTGGTAATCCAAGCTCCAAACTTTTACTTTCAACTACATTGGTGCTAGAGGTACCCCATATTTCCAATGCAGTTATTATTTTACGTTATTTGACGTTAACTGCACACTACTGGCATTCTACACTCATTATGTTGTGCCCAATAATCACTGCTAGGCTCCGGACCCTATATGGACCTGTGGAAATAGAAAATGTATGAATGAATGACTGAATGAAAGAATATATTAAATATTTGAAACTGATGTTAAGTTATAGGGGAAATGTAGACTGAATATATATCTATTTGATAAGATGAAATAAACTATTATTAGGAATATTCCCTGCTCTGTTCATTATTACTCAGACCCCATAGCGGTTCAATCTTTCAAAATCTATTCCAATGCTCAAAAATTCAATTCACTTCCGTAAAGGACACATGTACAACCAAAGGAAAATCAACAAATCCCCTTATTTTTTGCTGTAAGTGTTCTGTTCCAGATGTGGACCTGTCTAGGCTGCTCTGTCAGCTGTTCCGCCCATGTGACCACTCCGGGGCACTTTCACAGGCTCATCACGGTGGAACTTTTTGACAGTGATTGAAGCTCTTTCTCAAGTGTACACGTAAGCACTTTCTATGGCAGTGAAAACCTCTCTCTGCAAACACTTCTTACCTCTTGATACCTGATCACAGCACACACGGACACAAGACAGTTACTGGAAAAGAGGCCTTTTCTCACTTACAGTAAACAGACTGGACCGACCGAGACAAAAACTCATTAAAATCCCCAACAAACCATGAAGCATTTGTCACACAAGAGCCAATACATTTGCAGCGTGAAAGTAAAGTGTAATGGAGATGGATGAGTTGGACTTCATGCGAAACACAGAGGCAGTGTAACTGAGCATCGGAGAGGAAGTTGAGATCTCTTTATGCTGTGTGACCTGCTTATAAAACAGGCCTGAGTGCAAAGAGAAAAAGGCTGAGCAGAGAAAAGGGTGATTGCCCTCGTCCTGTTTGAATGAAATGGCAATTGACCAATAGGGATTACTTTCATCAGGTCCTAGACTTGAATTAATCTCAGGCTTCTGTCACTGACATTATTTCATTGATATGTTTTCATTCGGAGTGATTTAGATTTTAATTATATTACAGAAGCAGATGAATGCAGAGTTTGGATTATTGTCCAAGGACTTGTACTTACAAGGTGCACTGCAAAAAATGAAATCTAAGCAAGTAAAATTGACTTAAGTCTAAATATCTAGTGATACTCATTTAGAAATTGTTGTAAGAATTTCATACGATTATTCAACTTATTTCTAACTTATTTTGACCTGTTTTAAATCATTTAATCTACAGAAAGTGTCTTATTCCATCGGCAGATATTTCTTCTTAATTCAAGAAATAACATAAAATGATGCTTAAAAGAAGCAAAAATATCTGCCAGTGGAATAAGACACTTTCTGTAGATTAAATGATTTAAAAAAGGTAAAAAAAAAAAAAAGGTTGGAAATTGAATTTGAATAATCGTATTATATTCTTACGACAATTTCCAAATGAGTAACACTAGATATTTAGACTAGATTTAAGTCAATTTTACTTGCTTAGATTTCATTTTTTGCCATGTGTATTTACCCAGGTGAGGAATTCAACCCTAGGCTATACACAGAGAGCAACAGGAATTAATATTACATACTTATTTAAATTGCCATTTGGCACTGAGGGCAGCTGTAGTGTGAATGTTAGAGGAGTGGGCTCGGGACAAAAAGGTCATTAGTTTGACGACCTGGACCAGAAGGAAAGTTATTTTAAAAGTGCTGTGGAGCAAGTCACCAAACCCCAAACTTCTCCCCAGATACCAACGTGGTTACCCAAACACTCAGTGTGTATTCACTGCCCCTAGTGTGTGTGTGTGTGTGTGTGTGTGTTCATTGCAACGGATTAGTACAAATCTTTTACTGCTGTGAGTAACGATAAAAGCACAGTCAATATCCTTTTCTTTTTCATGAGATGCATAGTTTAGAAAATATATGTAATTGCAAATAAGTACAAATTTAGGCAAATGCAGTGGCAGGACGCTTACAGGTAGAGTATAGTGTGTTAGTCCACAGAGGGAATCAGTAGTGAGCATCTTGTGTGAATATTTCCATTCCACTGATAAGAAAATCTATATATTTTTATACCAAATATCTGTAATATCTCTACGTAGACGTATACATAGTGCATTCGCTCTTTTTCAGCATGTTTAAATAATTCTCTGCACTCTTTAGTTAAATATTTTACACAATATTTCCTTTGTAATATTTATGCTCATGTTTATCTCATTAATCTATTTCTGGTTTCTTGCATGTCATTGCAGTCACAGTGTGTACTCTGCCTCTCTACCCACTTTTGATTGACATTTCAAATGGACTGTGTGTCTCCATTTAGCCTTTCATTCATCATGTCATTGGGGGGAGGGAATTTTATTTATATATTTTTTTGCCCTCTTGGCACTTTGGCTGTAAGTGCAGCTCTTTAAAGGTTTCCTCTCAGGTGCAGTCAGTGTGAATAAATCTCAACAGCCTCAAACACTTACCACAAGAGCCACTCAGCTCTTGCCAACAGATCTGATGTCTTTTGTGTTCTGTCTGTCACTGCCTTCCAGAGAAACCACCCTGTTTCTGATGTGCAACAATGATGTGTGAATAATCGTTTTCAGAGAAATGTGATGAAAGGTGTGCTCTGATGAATTCTACAGAATCAGAATTTGAATCAGACTAAATGAATCAGTCACTTTATCAATTTTCAATTCATTTTGAATGCATTTTGAACACAGAAATGAGGGTAATATATTGAGGAGGGACTGTGCATGATTGCGTATTGTCACTGAACAAAAGACAGGAATTTAAACAATTGTAACTGTTCAGGAGAAGTTTCTTAAATTGTTATGTACGCTAATGTAAAGAGATTGTACTTCAAGTCATTAAGGACTAAAAGTATAACTAAGAATTGAAAAAGTCACACAGTGTAAAAAGAAGCAGATATTTTCAAATGATGTAGAAAAAACAAGTGTAGAGGCCATTGTGGCTTTTTAGGTTAAATACAGAGTTAACTGACAGAGTTTCTGAAAAGTGATTTTGATGTCTTGGCCCTATGAGAATTTGTAGAGCCATACATTAATACTACATTTAAGATACTGCAGAAATGTAGGGCACTATAACATAAAAGCATAAGGTTTTATTTTACAACTATAATTGCAAAATATGAATAAAATTATGTGTGTCTCTGTCAATCAGGCCATGATTGATGTCAGCCCTACAGCAGCAAAGATGTACTCTGCACTGCTGTAGCTTCCACTGCCCTTGTGCATGGCACAGATGTGCCCCATTTTGGGATTTGGATGTAACTTAATACGCCACAAGGGCCTGTACCTTTAAACAAGATGTTCATCTATGCATTTTAAAATCTTCATCAGAAAGCACAAGAATCTGGGAAAACAGGGGAAAACAAGGAGCCAAAACCATCAACATATCTGACAGATAAAAGGCAAAAGATTAACGGTGTAATCGGGCATACAACCATCCTGCTTTCTGTTTGTTGATGTGTTGCAGCAGGTTCACTTCTCTCTGTCGTGATGAATCATGAGATATCCAAACATTCTCATGTTTTCTTTTTATAGCTACGCCCAATACAAAAGGACTTTTCTTTATACAATGGTCCACTACAGGGCAATAGGATACGAGGAAGTGTCCAAATGTGTGTGTGTTATTTTCTCCTGCAAGCACCAACACATGTCCCTCTGCATTAAAGACTAAGGGAAGCTGAACATAAATGCACAGGTGTATAACACCCTCAGAGCAGTAGCTACCTCCAAAATCACTCAGTTCTCATTGAAAAAAAGAAGAAATAAATCTGAACATCATTGCATCCATAAAATAGTGCCAGGAGCCATAACACATCTGCTGTGTAAACACTTGACCCTAAAATAGCTCACAATTCAGCACAGAAGAAATATAAGCCAGTTCTGAGAAGACTGTGAATCTGTCTGTCTGTTTGTTTTGGAAGGAACTGCTATAAATAATTTGTTCAAAATCACATTTTTAAAAGATGCCACTTCTACACATTGAATAAAAATGTTTATTTGACCCAGTAATATTTATTTGTCGGTTTTTGATGCAACATGGAACTGTCTGAAAGTCTCCTACAATAGTAACATTTCATCTGAACCATAACAGGTCTCCTGTCAGAGAGGAGAAGAGGTTGAGCAGGTAGGTTTTATGCATTAAAACAGTTCCTGAGTGATCATAGTTCCCTATATAACCCCTGGCATTATTAAAGTATCCTTCAAGAACACCACCATTGAAGAGTATTTAAGAGTCCTATGATCACATACATCCAGTGCTCTACGTCATAACTGTGATAATCAAGGATATAGCCTCATGAGTCACTAGAATCTCATTATTTCAAGCAAGTAAGTTCAACCTAGCACTGCTCACCAGACGCTCAGCCTGACTAGAGGATAAATGCTTGGTACGACTTACACTCCTCCAGATTTTTATTAAACTGAAAAAAATAATAGTTCCACCTTGTATTGATTAACTGTTATCTGTGCATATTTCTGCCACTTGAAAAAATCCTGTCCCCTCTCATTATTATGAAGTTGTAAGTCATTATCATGAGACACTAAGTCGTTGAGTTACCAAGTCATTTTAATTAGACACCAAGTCGTTATGGGATAATACACTGAGACAATAAGTCATTACCATGAGGACCTTATATATATTTTTCAAGTGGCATTTGATATATTTATTGTAACAGATTTTAACTGTTGAAACAAAACCTTGTATGTTTTTGTTTGTTTATTTGGGTTTTTTTTTACATAATTGAAAAGACCTGTTGCTGTTTATATTGTGTTAAATTAATGAATGGACATTTAGAAATGGTCCATAAAACAAATATTATTAAAAGATAATGAATGTTTTGCCTCCCTCAGTTAAAGCTCCTGGCTCATTGGTGACAGGTTTCCAACTTTGTGGACATCTCTGCAGAGGCAGTGTCATACGAGTTCTATGCAAATTAAACTGAATCAATGATTTGACTCGGTGCTGGAATGCAACTGTCTTCTTCCTGTACGTGCATGCACTTGTACACATGTCTATCACATGGGCCTTGAAGGAATCACATATGTAAAACCTGATATGCAATTAAGAAGCTCTACTCTATATGAAGGTTCCATAAAGCACAGTAGCAGGGTAAGATAGTCCAGTCCTGATTTCAGATAAATAAATAAATCACTCTTGACACCAGTTATATAACTGCAAAATGGTGTAAAAATGTTGTAAATAAAGTAGTGTGTGTGTCTCAGTCAGTCAGGCCATGATTGATGTCAGCCCTACAGCATGCTGCAGCAAAGATGTACTCTGCACTGCTGTAGCTTCCACTGCCTTCACCTAATAAGCCACAAGGGCCTTTTATGTGGGATACTTCACCTACAAATCAAGGCTGTTGGGATACAACGATATATTTCCAAAGTTTCACGAATAAAGGGAAATTCATTCGTCAATTTCAGTGTAAATTTGAGCACCCTTAATTATTTTTTTATAATTTCTGCTGGTCTACGCCATATTGCTTCCACAGTGACAATGATTTATTTATTACTTTTAATAACAATTACTGCAATATAGTAAAAGATATCCTAAGAATAATAAAATGAACTTTGCCTGTGTCATAAACCACAAAATATTTCCTCACATGGAGTGCTGCTGCTGCATAAGGGTCATTTTGTAAAGCATTAACCAGGGTGTCATACCACAGAACACATCCACATACAGAAACCAGCTCCACCAAGCCCGTGCTATAGATTATTGTGCAGTATTTGCAACTCTAATTAATGTCTGAAATAAACGTTTAATGGTGCCAAGACCCAGAATCATTGAGCATGACTGGTGTGACTTACCTTATTTCCAACGAGTGCCCTCCTGAAAGCTTCTTCCATTCAGACTTTCACACAAGTCATCCCATAATAAGCATATCATGTGCATACACACCCACAAACATGAACGCCCACTTCATAAATACTCCTCGCTCTCTCTTTCTCTCTACGTCTCTCGCTCTTTTTCTATCACTGTGCTGATGAAGTTTCAACTGAAAGAGTGTTAACAGATATCTCTCCCTCTGGCCCAGAGCCAACCTATAGGAGCCACAGAGCCATGGGAGAGGGACCTGCTGCAACAGGTTCTCCAGCACACACACACATACAAACACACACACACATTTGCTAAAATCCCTGGTAGTCAATCTCTCAGAGATAGGTTGTTTTTTTATAAATGAGATACCAGATACAGCCCTAATCACATCCCATTGCTATAGAGATCGGGCTCACTGCCCAAAGTCAGCACCTGAGGGGATGACCTCTGCGAAAACTCTCAACACACCCTCCCTCTGCTGCCCTTCTCCTCCTCACACCCTCCTCCTGCATCTCCCACTCTTTCTCTGAGCTGTGTTTTAATACAAGGGCTTCACCCAAGTGGAGACAAGCCTGAAGGACACATTGCTAGTGTGTTGTTCTCAGTGCCAGCAGAGGTACTATGTCAAAGCATGCCGTTTGAAGTCACGATTCCCAACTTAAGAGTCATTGATACAATAACACACAAACGTCTGCCTATGGATGATTGCAGGACCGAAGTGTGGAAGTGAGCAGGGACTTTTAAAGCTAATAAAAACGTGTCCCATTTAAGTCACTCCTCAAACGATTACCACAGAACATGTTTATTGACCGTTCATAAAATATTCCACCAGTTTGCCCTGATACTCACTGTCAGAAAACCTCTGTAATATCAGAGGTTTAACTGTGTACCTTAAAGGTCACTATACTTGCTTTTCCAAGACGAGAGGTGTAAAAATGGCAGTGTAAAATAATAATGATAATAATTGTAATGGAACGTGGTGTATTTACGTTCCCTGAATAAAAATCCTGAGGATACACAATTGTATTGATACTGAAGACAAATAAACAGAAGCAGATTTTAAAAAATACTCAAGATAACAAAAGGAATTGTTCTGAAACAGACAAATGACAATGACTAAAACAATACCACATCACGAGCAGAGGAGAGACAATGGCTATATCCCATATTACATCTTACCATGCTCCATTGCATGTCAAAACATTAGTCTGGAGTTTTGGACAAAGACAAAGATGATAAATAAAATACATAGGATCTAAATAAACAGGACATAAAACCAAAATTTAGAAATGGCTATTTGAAGGCTGTAGCAAGGGAGATGACAGGATTAGAGGCTAAAATGCTCCAAATAATTTGGAGGGTCATCGGGTTGTTGTACTTTACCTGTGCAGACATTAAGTTGTGCTCCTGGTGTGTATTAATAAATATAACATGGTGCCTTCGCGGTAATTCTTAGTACTATCTAAGATCGGTTTGCTTTGAAATGTTGGGGCTGTAGAGTAGAGGGATGCTACTATAATCAGGGCACTACAGAAATATAAATATCTGAAGGTTTTTAGCACAGATGCAAAGCCCATTGACTGTGAATGAGAGTGGTACTGTAATCTGACCACCAGAGGATGAGGATGGCTGAAATGTACACAGATCAAGCATTCTGGCAAAGGCTTTGTGAGTCCAATAAAGGTCCCTCTGTGCTTCCAATGAGCCAACCCCATCAAGTTCAAAGTGAATACCTTTGTTTGTGCTTGAAGAGCAAGTCTTGTGTCATTGTTTTTCTAAGCAAAAGGCTTGAAACAACATACCTAGCACCTTTTGAAGGGGCACAGATTGTGGTGAAGATTTTGGCATCTGGACATGGCATGACAAAGCCTGAGAACACAGTTGGCAATCATTGAGTGCTCTACGCTAAAGGCTCAGGTAAATGCATATGTTGATCAGACAGGACACTCAGTGACACACTACAGCTCATGGAACATTCCTGACAAATTTACAACAGGGCTGTTTAATGGCTGCAAATGAACAGGGAGTTCTCTCTCGTAATGTCTGGATGCATGCAACAGTGCTTTCACAAAAATAAATGGACAAGTGTTTCTGCTGACTCTGGTCTTTGGGTCATCTGAGAAAGGCTAAGAGTTAAAAAAAAAAAAGCAGTGGTTCACAGGAAGAGATGGAATGTGAAAATCAGCTCAAAGCAGGAAAATTCCTTCCTAAAAAAAAAAGATTTACAGTTTCATGAACCATTCAGAGGGAAACATCCTTGAGGCAATTGGATTTATGAACTTGGTGATTCACTTTCAGCTCAAGGTAAAGGCAATAAAACTTTGAATCTTCCAAAATAACTCACTAACAGCTGCTCTGTGTGGGATGTGCGGCGAGGCTCTGGAGTAAGGTCACACCCGCGAGAACTCTCATGCCAAAGATGTGCCACAAACTAATTTCTTAATTTGAAGCTGTCAAGCTTTCAACAGAAAATCGCAAGTAAAAACGCAGTTCTCAATACAAATACCACCATTCAGTGCGACTTCACTAATCACAGTTCTCAACACTAATCATTTTGTTATTTGCCTGCATCCTGTACAATCTAAAGTCTACCTGTGCCAGTTGTCCATCAGATTAATATCAATCAGCTGTAGACATTTATGAAGCATTAAAAGAAATAAGGGGCACTTACCAAATGCGGGATTTTGAGGTGTCCACCTTTATTACAGCTCTATGAATGAAAAAAGACAAAGGATAATGTCGAGTTACATATATGGGTGTGCTCTCTATCTCTCTCTTACTCTTTGACTTTACAGATGACAGCTGACCAACAAGAAGTCCACTGGCAAAGCCTGGATAAGTGAGGGTCACAGAGGTCATCCAGAGGATACCATCAACAATTCAACCACTACTCTGCCCTGTCATAGGCAGCCCATAACAAATGTGATATTTCAGAAACATATTATTGTATTTTGTATTAGGTTCTGTGGAATTTAATGACAGAACATTGTATTATATTTATGATATATTACATTTTCATTTATGAGTACCAATCTCATCTCTCTGCCTTCCCTTCTATTCCACTTCATCTCCCTCGCTGAAAGGATTTGCCGTCTGTCCCTTCGGCTCAGTCCAGTCCAGTTGGGGTCTGTGGAGCTCTAATCTCGTCCATGGCATGAATACTGCAGCTCACGCAAAATAACTGCGGGTGAAAGAAAACACCGCCAATTTTGGCACTAAACATTCACCTCGATCATGTTTTCTTTGGGCAAAAAAGGTCAGAGGATCTCTGACGTGTCAACAATGTTCCTCAAAGCTTAGACGAGATTTGCATATTTCTCCCTCTACAGTGCATAATGTCATAAATGATTCGAGGAATTAGGAGGAGTTTCAGCATGTAAATGGCAAGGGCACAAGCCTAAACTGAACACCGTCATCTCCTATTTCTCAGAATATAACCATTGCCAAGGGATTACTTTTGTAAACCTTTGTCGGGAACTACAGTACAGAGTACCACACCTGCTACTTTTAGCACGACACTTTTTCCAGGGACATTCGTTCATTTTTCTACAAGACAAGACAAAAACACTTGTTGCACCAATTACAATGCGTGTCCAGGTACTGCACTGGCCTGCCTGCAGTCCTAACCAAGTTCCTAATAGAGAATATGTGGAGGATTTTAAAAGAAAATATGCAACAATTACTTACTTTGCACACCTTTCAACATGTTTGCAGCAAGAATGAGGGAAAAAATACCTGAAACACTTCATCACTTGGTATCCTCAGGGCCAAAATGTCTGTTAAGTGTAGTTAGAAGGACTTGCAACATAACAAAGTTGTAAATGTTCTATCATCCCAACATTCTCTGTGATGAGTTACAGGCCTGAGACACAGCAGTGGATGTATACTTGTGTCTTGTGTTTATACTGTCTGAAATTAAACATGATGTAATAAAATCTGCATTAAAACCTTTATTAAAATAATAATAATAATAATATTTGCAGGGTCCTGGAGGTTGTGGGTTCGAGTCCTGCTACGGGTGACTGTCTGTGAGGAGTGTGGTGTGTTCTCCCTGTGTCTGCGTGGGTTTCCTCCAGGTGACAGTCTGTGAGGAGTTTGGTGTTTTCTCCCTGTGTCTGCGTGGCTTTCCTCCGGGTGACTGTCTGTGAGGAGTGTGGTGTGTTCTCTCTGTGTGTGCGTGGGTTTCCTCCGGGTGTCTGTCTGTGACGAGTGTGGTGTGTTCTCCCTGTGTCTGCGTGGGTTTCCTCCGGGTGACTGTCTGTGAGGAGTGTGGTGTGTTCTCCCTGTGTCTGCGTGGGTTTCCTCCGGGTGACTGTGAGGAGTGTGGTGTGTTCTCCCTGTGTCTGCGTGGGTTTCCTCCGGGTGACTGTCTGTGAGGAGTGTGGTGTGTTCTCCCTGTGTCTGCGTGGGTTTCCTCCGGGTGCTCCAGTTTCCTCCCATGCTCCAAAAACACATGTTGGTAGGTGGGTTGGTGACTCCAAAGTGTCCGTATGTGTCAGTGTGTGAGTGAATGTGTGTCGCCCTGTGAAGGACTGGCGCCCCCTCCAGGGTGTGTTCCTGCCTTGCGCCCAGTGACTCCAGGTATGCTCCGGACCCACAGCCGCCCTGAACTGAATAAGCACTTACAGACAATGAATTAATTATTGTTTGCATTTTCCACACTGTCCCAATGTTTTGATGATTTTTTCTTACTCTCCAAGTATGCTAAAAAGTCTTCTCTATTGCACATTCATGCACAGGTCATAAATACAGGTGACTATCAACCACTGAGAAAAAAAAACACTTACCTTTTCAAACAAAATAAACACATGAGCAAACTATGTAATCCTGTCCCATTTTAGTTGGTTCAGTGAACCGTGAATGAGCACATTATACACTATATACCTTAAGCAGAGATGAGGCCCTCTGGAATGCCACATTATTAATCTCAGTTCTTATGCACTTCATCACGATGACACCTTTTTTGTTTACATAACACAAGAGCAGCAAGCTATTACTTACACACGAGGAATGACTTTGACTTCAGGGCCTGTCACTGGGCTCATCATCCTCTCTCTACTTTCCCTGACTAATACAGAACTATACACCCAGAATCATATCCAAATGAGCATGTAAATATCAGTGTAAACACTGTTCGAAAGCATATATACACCTTTGTGGTATGTATTTTATGTTCAGGCCCTCGGGAGCTTTAGAAGCTGAGTCAGTGTGAGACAACTGGCAAAGACAGTAGACTTTCATGTTTTACAGGAAGAATAAACATAATTTACTGTGGCTTTTAAGCACTGGGCCGATCATCAGGTGATCACAAGATCAATCCCTGTCCTTCTCATCTAATACCTGGAGTTTAAGGGAGCCATTGTTAATATTAAAGTGCTAAAGTGAGTGCCCTCCTTCAAGTGTGTTGAGCTGATATATGGCAGGTTTCAAGTGACTTCAACCATGTGACTTCATTTATTTGGTGAAATAGCACTAAATGTAAAAAAGTAACATTATAAATTTGTTCAAAGAACTTGGAGATGTCATTTAGCATGCTGCATATTCTGGAGAAACATTACACACATGTTCACCAACTCATAACTGTTTTGACAGAAATCAGTATTAGTATTAATAATAATAATATTGTTGTTGATTTTGTGGTTATAGAAAGGGCATATAAACCTGCTGGAACCAGAACTGGACAAACCTGTGTTAAAGCATGGCCCTATCAGTCGAGCCAAAGGGTGTGTATACATTTATAGTCATTACAATAAACAGAAAAACACATGATGTAAATGGTGATGCATGATGAGCATCCTCAATTAATCTGATTTTCTATATTTCCATGATTGGGCTTTCTTTAGGCATTCATTATTATAGAAAATCAAACGTTATTTTAAACTTATTTTTATTTATGATGAAATCTGAAGTAATAAAGCTATACAAATTACACTGAGCAATGTAATCTGTGTTTCGGTACTTCCTGGAAAAGCACAAATATTAGTTTTGAGGTTTTGCCAGGGAAAAACCCTACTTAAAGGGTTAAATCATTATCCTATCATTCTGAAATGATTTCCTGAATATAAGCTCTTTAGATCCCATTATAAGCTCACTTGATCCTTGACCAGGCAACAAAAAGCCCTGGAACTAATCTAGCATTTAAAAAAACAAATAATGGGGATAAATTCAAAGACTACTGAATTGGAGGCAAAAATGCCATACTCTCAGCAATTTACAGTTCAGGAGTTGAGTATGGCTATTCTGTTTCCAAAGTAATACTGATAAAACGGAGCATAGTCCTAAAATAAATAGAGGATTTTTATGTGGTTCAGAAAGTGCTTCTCTGTTTATTCCCTCTGAAAGACTGTAAGTACACATCACTACAACAGGCAGAAGATTAAAGAGGAAACTTACAATACAGTAATATAAAACACTAATACCCTTCATTAGGTAGACTTTAATTTCTGTAGTGAATTTGGTGTGTGTATTTGTGATGTGATGATATTTTGAATATCATCGTCAGGAAAAAGGTTGGTAACACTTTAAACTACAGCCCGCTAATTACTGGATAAGTACAGATACCAGTAATGACACATATTTCTAGTATCATACCCTTTATTATTCAGTACTTATTTTATGTTATGGCTTACTTAACACGTTCTTACTCTGTACTTACCCAGTAATTAGTGGACTTTAATTTAAAGTGTTACAAGGGGAAAAATGTTTAGAAATTTAGCTACGGACGTAGTTTAGATGTTGTTTTTCAAGCAATTCTGAAGAAGTTGCACTTTCAGTGTTAAACAGTTGCAAATAGCAACAGACATTTTGAAAAATTCTGTGCAGGAACAAATACATAAAAGTAAAATCAACAAAACAGAGAAATGTGGATTTGTTCAGACAATGACTAACTATATGCTTTGTTCCTGGCATTGATTTTTTGTGGAATTTTATTTTATTTATTTATTTATTTTTTATTTGTGCATTATCCTCCATATATCATGTGAATTGTCCTCTGTATATGTAGAAATTTACATTATAAACCGCTTTAGTTGGTCTAATAAGCATTTCTCCTGTGTGTGTTGCTGTTAGCTTATTCGCTTGGCTCGGTACTATAGAACGCCGTTGGGCTCTAAACGTGTGAACACATGCCTGTTAACACGTTATTAAAAACTTGCGTGTTAACACGTAAAATTTTGTCGTGATAGCGTGACCAAAATTGACACGTTTACACGCTTCTTAAGGTTTTCGCCAATGGGAGGCCTCAAATCCGGGCGTACTTACATATTCATGATAGGATTTACATCACACACTGTAGCTGACACGAAACATAAATCCTTTGTGAACGTAGTCCCTATGTTTCATCTGAATTATTCATAACATAGTGAGCGAAGCATTGACCTATGGCTACGTTGAGCCCTACGTGAGCAGTGTGAAGACAGCAATACTAGTAAGCTGATCCCTGGAACTGGAGCAACTGGAAGTTTATTTTTCATAATAAAAAAATCTGGTGTTTAATACCTTAAAATTTGTAAACATGCACATTATTATATTGTGATAACGTTGTTATTATCATGAAACTGCCATAGCTGACGGGGGGGCCGCAGGTGGAGTCTGTCCAAACATGGCGGACTACTTTTCTAACCCACTCCTATAGCTGCAACTAGGGTGACCAGACGTCCTCTTTTACCTGGACATGTCCTTTTTTTAGACTTAAAAAATGTCCGAGCGGAGTTTCACAAACGTCCGGGATGTTGTTTTTCTAGAGCTTACATAGAACTTCGAGAAGCGTTTCGTTCACAAACTAGTCCTGCCCTCCCCCACTCCGATTGGTTCACTTGAGTGAGAAAGGGGCGTGGTGAAGTAGCCTAAAATCTTCTGATTGGACGGTCTGACTGTAGAGCTACAGTTATTGGTCGATAACCTTCTCTGTAAACATTTAATTGGTCAGTCTGCACGTCAGTAGTTCTTGTTTACTTCAGGCAAAGCTCATGTACCTACCTACCTACCCCCCAAAAAAAAAAAAAAAAGAATAAATGATTTTCGTCCTCCGGGTGCTCCGGGTGCTCCGGTTTCCTCCCACAGTCCAAAAAAAAAAACACACGTTGCAGGTGGATTGGCGACTCAAAAGTGTCCGTAGGTGTGAGTGAATGTGTGTGTGTCTGTGTTGCCCTGTGAAGGACTGGCGTCCCCTCCAGGGTGTATTCCCGCCTTGCGCCCGATGATTCCAGGTAGGCTCTGGACCCCCCGCGACCCTAAAAATTGGATAAGCGGTTACAGATAATGGATGGATGGATGGATGATTTTCGTCAATGATTCTTCTTCTTGCTATTCTGTGTGGAATTACACTCACACCTAGTGGCCTGGATTTGTCATCCATCCATCCATCCATTATCTGTAACCGCTTATCCAATTCAGGGTCGCGTTGGGTCCAGAGCCTACCTGGAATCATTGGGCGCAAGGCGGGAATACACCCTGGAGGGGGCGCCAGTCCTTCACAGGGCAACACAGACACACACACATTCACACCTACGGACACTTTCGAGTCGCCAATCCACCTGCAACATGTTTTTGGACTGTGGGAGGAAACCGGAGCACCCGGAGGAAACCCACGCGGACACGGGGAGAACACACCAACTCCTCACAGACAGTCACCCGGAGCGGGAATCGAACCCACAACCTCCAGGTCCCTGGAGCTGTGTGACTGCGACACTACCTTCTGCACCACCGTGCCGCCCCTGGATTTGTCAGATATTTAAAAAAAAAAAAACTTTACCCTCATATGTGGAAACTGCCCCATAAAGAAAAAAAGGTTAAGGGAGGACAAAGCAATTTCTTCTTCTACTAAAAAGTTGCTGTAAATATATTAAACATAACAGAAATAAAATAAAATAAAACGACCTATCGCTTGTGTCCTCACACTAAATTGAATTATTGTATTCTCCAGACAGTACTCTACTCCCTCTTCTGGACTCGGCGCTGATATTTCACTTGCGCAATGAAATCAGGAGCTGCTGAGGCGGACGTTTATTTGTCGCGTGAGCTGAGGAAATTCGTGTGAAAGGGCAGCAGCAGTGTGTGGATACAGTCTTCAGACTGAGGCTTTACTGAGGGGGATTTGTACTAACTCTGCAGCGTTGAAACCGTGACTGTATTTGTTATGGAGGAGACCTCGGACACCGCGGAGATTTTGCCCTCGGACCCGGAGGAGCGAAGTGAGGTCTCCTCTTCCTCCTGCAGGGCCCCTCCGTACTCGTGTCCGCTCTCGGTCACCGTGGAGCCCGTTCTGTTTCTCTCTACATTCTCACTGGCGCTACAGATGCCCCTCTACACTCAGTATCTTTGGGATCGCATTAGTGAAGACTTGGGCTACAACGGAACCAGAGGAGGAGGCTGTAACTCTTCCTCTGTACACGACCCGCTGCACAAGGTAAATAAAGACACAGGGACGCAGATATACAAATAATGGCGTGGGGCATTAGTGCGAGCATATGAGTTAGGCATCAGCGCACAGTCCTGCACTGGCTACGGTGTCTCTGTGGACTCAATTCAAAAATATTTGACATTTTAGAGTTTTGTTTTCGCCTAGTACTTTATTCTAACTTTTGTGAATATTTGACTCCTTCAGAAAAAAGGCCCAAACCCAGTTCTTTTTAATAAAGCACCATTAAAAGACAATTCTAATGTCGTTTTAAAAATATACACTTTTAATGCGTAAAGATCATCCTAAAAGTAAAATGGTCCTTTTGAAATGTTTATTTTAAAATAATGAGTCTTTATTATTTAACAGGGTACACTGATATAACCACTACCTTAGAAACAACCCAAGAAAAATAAATTAAATATGATATTGTTGTACTTGTTTATGGCTTTGATTGTTTTGTGCCTTGCAGTAACTCTCAAATGTCTAAAAACTGTTGAGTATGCATCACCCCAGACTCTTGGTGTTTATTCTGTATAGTCCAGTCTTATTTATTTATTTATTTATTTATTTATGTTATGTTATGTTATGTTATGTTATGTTATGTTATGTTATGTTATGTTCATTCAGGAGGTTGAGACCCTAACAGCACACTGGAGTATGTACATCAGTTTGGGAGGTTTTCTAGTGGGTTTCTTAGTGGTGATTCTGCTTGGCTCATGGAGTGACCGAGCAGGTCGCCGCTTAGTTCTGATCATCCCCAGTCTGGGTCTGGCTGTCCAGGCTGGTATCTACCTGATTGTGATGTACCTGAAGTTGCCTGTGGCCTGGTTCCTCTTGGGAAGGATCTGCAGTGGCCTCTCTGGGGATTTTAATGCCATCCTGGCTGGCTGCTTTGCTTATATAGCAGACACCAGTGACAGACACTCCCGCACCTTTCGTGTGGCAATTCTGGAGGCATCTTTGGGGCTCGCTGGCATGTTTGCTAGTATTATAGGAGGCGAATGGCGACGTGTACAAGGGTATTGTATTTTTAATTTTTTTCATTTTACATGAAAGTGCTAGTTTTCTGGATTCAGTTCCACTATAGGTTTGTTTAATGTTAAGGAATCTCAATAAATTAAACTTTGACTTTTTGTTTCCTGTGGTTTCAGGTATATCAGCCCTTTCTGGCTGGTTCTGGTCATTAACCTGACCACAGCCTTGTACGCTTACCTCTTTGTACCAGAGTCAGTAACTCCTGATCCAGAGGCGAAGCTCTTCTCTACCCGGCACCACAGAGCTGTGTATGATCTCTATAAGTCTGGATGGCAGGGAGGACAGAAGGCAAGACTGTGGCTCTACACTCTCTGCTTCTTCCTGGTGGTCACCGTACATTTTGGCTCTCGGGAGCTGTACGTTCTATATGAGCTGAGTGCTCCCCTGTGCTGGGATTCTGAGCTGATTGGCTTCGGTTCTGCCGCTCTGCATCTGTCGTACCTCAGCAGCCTGCTTGGCCTGAAGACTATGCAGCAGTGCATGGAGGACTCCTGGGTGGCCATTATAGGCCTGAGTTCCAACATGATTGGTTTGGTGGTGTTTTCAGTCGCCAACACCACAGCTCTCATGTTCACAGGTAATAAAAGCCAAGACCTGACTATGTTTAAAGAGCCTACATCCTTCATTTTTCCTCTTGTTATTGCAGACAGGACAAAGCACCTTTTATTCAGTTGGAATATGCTTTACTTAATTTTGATTAGGAATTTATATAACAATAAACGTTTATACATTTTTAAATAAAGCCTCTTCAGAAAAAAATAAACTTACTTGGTTACTTCATGGCAGTTATTAATGCTTTCTCTCTTTTGATTTTGTTAATTGTACTCCAGCTAGAAAATGAATTTGTTTAATTTTTAGGGTCTACTAATAACTGAACTACGGTGACTGGTTACTGGTTAAGCCATATTTTAGAGTGCAGTTCACAAACTGGAGATTAAAGACTAAAGGTCAGGGAAATGATTTACATAATTACTGTAATATGGCAATAAAGATGAACTTTATGCCACAATTTGACAATTGGCCGGTTGCACTCGGTTGTAAGTTGTACTAAGTTGTAGCATACAAGAGGATTGTAGAAATAGGCTATTTTTAGATACAACTTTCCCCTAAGGCTACTCTGCCATCTAATGTCAGTAGGAAGAAAAGCACTGTTGTTAAAGTGAATGTAATCGGATTTTGTTTTCGTGCGTGTGTTTATCAGGATATGGCCTGTCTTTATTCCTAATGACCTCCACTCCAGTGTTGAGATCCAAACTGTCCAAACTGGTGGATCCCTCAGAGCAAGGTACAGCTTCTAAACATTTAAAAGTAAGAGAATAATCAGCATTGAATGCTTGTGTGTTTACGTCTAAAGTTAACTGTGTCTGAAATACTTCTCAGGTGCTTTGTTTGCCTCTGTGGCTTGTGTGGAAGGCCTCTGTTCACTGGTGGCAAGTGGAGTCTATAACTCTCTGTACCCTGCCACTTTAACAATCATGAAGGGCTTCCCCTTCCTTTTTGGGGCCATCCTCCTCATCATCCCAGCTGGATTAATTGGGTAAGAGCACTTGGGAGCACCAGACAACACAGGCAAATTAAATAATTGTTGTTGTGCTGAGATATGTCAATGTAGTAATAGGTTTGTGCCATTTCTATTTATTCAGGGGCTTGAGGTGCCAGGAGCAGAGGTTAAACATGAGGGAAACAGCAGTGAACTAAAACTGACTGAGCAAACATCCTTACCACTTAAATACAGCAAAAGGTCTACAGACTGTAGGATCTCAGTTCCTAATTGTGACAAAAGCCAAAATGTACAAAGATGTGTTTGTGTGCTGCTGTTCAGTTTAACCCAGTGTAGAACCCTCAAATAACACGAGGAAAAGTGGAATCTGTGAAATATCTGTATTCTTTGAGCAGCTATATGCCTTACAATAAATAGCGCAGGGTTTTCTGGATAAACATTCAAAAGTTTAGAAGCAATTTTCAGTTTAATTAAAAAAATACATTTTATTTTTTGAGAATTTTTGAGATTGTCTAAAGTGTTTTGTACGATAAATATCCTACCTCATGATTTGTTCCCTTATGAAATATAAGGCATTTCTGATATTTTTTAAATTATAATTTTTATATGAAGTAATTCTCAGTGTTTCATACAGATTAAGTGTTCTCCCCATGGGTTTCCTCCAGGTGACTGTCTGTGAGGAGTGTGGTGTGTTCTCCCTGTGTCCATGTGGGTTTCCTCCAGGTGACTGTCTGTGAGGAGTGTGGTGTGTTCTCCCTGTGTCTGCGTGGGTTTCCTCCGGGTGACTGTCTGTGAGGAGTGTGGTGTGTTCTCCCTTTGTCTGCGTGGGTTTCCTCCAGGTGACTGTCTGTGAGGAGTGTGGTGTGTTCTCCCTGTGTCTGCATGGGTTTCCGCCGGGTGACTGTCTGTGAGGAGTGTGGTGTGTTTTCCCTGTGTCTACGGGGGTTTCCTCCGGTTTCCTCCAACGCTCCAAAACAACACATTGGTAGGTGGATTGGCGTTTCAAAAGTGTCCGTAGGTGTGTGTCACCCTGAGAAGGACTGGAGCTCTCTCCATGGTGTGTTCCAGCCTTGCACCCAGTGATTCTGGGTAGGCTCCGTACCCATCTCGACCCATAACTGGATGAGGGCTACAGACAATGAATGAATGAATTAATGAATGAATGAACATACAGATTAAGTCTAAACATCTTCTTTATTCTGGATTAATCTAAACACGTTTTTAAGACGTTATCTGAAACCTATGACGTAAAGGTGTAGTAGCATCATGGTTAATTAAAGTACTGATTTGTAAATTGGGTATATATGAAAGAAAATTGTACTACCAAATTGTTTTGAATAAAGATTCTAAGCTGTTTAATAGTAACATGTTTGTATTTTTAATTTTGGACAGTGTCAGAAATGTAGAAAACAGTGTTAAGATTATTAGGTTATTATGCTAACAAGTAACAGCATGCTGCATTAAGAGGTAATTACAACTCCAATTTACCATTACAATGGGGAAAAAATGTTTTTCTATTATTTCAGTTCTCTAAATTCTATATTTTTGTTTAGGCATGACCACAGATCAGTCTCATGAGCCCCTTTGGCATTAATCAGGCAGTCTTTGTATAAAAAGTCATCTATTTAGCTGTTTGTAAATTAACTGTTGTTCAGTTTGTAGACTCCAGCAGCACTGCAGAGGAAAACTGAAGCACTCTGGGACTACTGTGTTACACTGTTGTCTGAGTAAATAGTCTCAGATAACAGCATAAGACAGGTCTCCACTCTCACTGGTGTTGTTTACAAAAAAAAAAACATTCGTTCTCCCAAAGATGCCACCGTTCATGTCTAATTTTGTCTTATTTTATTCACTTCTAAAAGCCCAGAGGACAGATACAATCTGACAGAACAAATGGGATATGATCCTGAATGTTATATAGCTGTTTATTATTATGGTCATTTGACCTAAGGGACAGGACGTGAAAGTCTCTTTGCATCTTGTTAGTTGTAAATGTGTGTCTGCTGTAGAGATGTCAAACAAGAATCCATTGTAAACCAGAATATAGCTGTGAATATCATCGTCAAACTCAAGTATGTAAGAAATTAAAGGGGTATGGCAAAAAAAAAAACATTTTATTGGCAGTTATTTCTGAACATAAACCAAACTGTACAGTTCGTATTACCTGATCTCTGCCTATTCTGTTTTCTCTAGCTACACCAGTTATTTTCTGCACCAATATTATTTTAATATACATATGACACTTCAACATTAAGGCAGAAGGAGCTGGCCCAGACAAGGATGAAGCTAACAACACTGTTGGCGGTGTTAAATATGATAAATTATGTGGTGAATATCCAATAGCATGTTGTTAAAAGAATGTTGATGGCTCAATTATTATTTTATTCACAGCAAAATCTAGTTCTTTCAAATACTGCACATTGATGTATGAAAAGAGAGCACATAAATGTTTCGGACACACCGTATTTCAGTTAACATAAACCAAGCACCAGTGTGGTTGAGAGATTAAGTATTTAGGAGATTTTACACACAGCTACCCATCTTAGAACCTCCATTTCAGTTTCTTAATCCTGGTCCTGGGGGATGCTGCTCTGCACATTTTTGGTGCTGCTAAAAAGCTATCCCAATGAATCACCTCATTAACAACCCTTTGCTGAGTTGATCTGAGTGTGTTAAGACAGGGAAGGTACCGAATAGTGCAGGGCAGAGTGCTCCAGGACCAGGGTATGGAAAGCGGATCTATATCTATAATTGATCTTTCCTGTCACTTTCTCTTCTCCTCATTTCTGTCAAAGAGACCCACATGTGAAATGTCACGCCAGCTCAGATTTACAAACCATATTTCCAGAAAAGTTGGGATATTTCCCAACTCCACTCTTGTTTTGCCTCTGTAACTTTGTCTTACAGACAGGAAATTCAACGTGTGTTTATATTTACAAATGAACGCACTGGAAATCTTTTCTTTAGTCAGTTAAAGGTTCAATGCAATTAACAAATTACAGATTCTTCTTTTCACTTCATTTTACAAAATGTCCCAGCTTTTCCAGAAATAAGGTTTGTAAAAAATCATACAGCAGAACATATATGGAACTCCATGTAGTCTTTAACGCATACTTCTGTGCAGGTTTGTCTTTTTCAGCAAAAGCAAACAAAAAAATATATATATAACTAGTCCCATGATAGATAGTTGAAGTTTGAGATTAATGATCATCAGCTAATAGCAGTAATCAGATCTAAAATAATTTCTGCAGATCAGGACAAACCTGTTTACAGACTATCATTACCTGGGATTTAATTTGGCCTTAATTGCCCCTGATATCTAATAGACTAACCACAAACCACCCTGTGTTGCCACATTCTACATGAATATATTCCGAACAAGCATGCGAATTGTCAACAGAGCATTAAATAATTGTATATAATATCAAAAGAAAAATGCAATGTACTATATATATCTCCTTAATGCGAATAATTGACAGACAATATATTCCTGAGAAATAGGCAGCAATGTTTCACTCAAGGTAAGGAGACAGTGTGGATGATATTAAGGGCCAATGCAGTTCATAAATCGTATTTATTTTTTATGATAACACCTCACTTTGCTTGACTCGTGGATTCTACTCATTTCACTTACTAAAGAGTAACTACACCCAAAGACCTATTATATTTTTAATCTGCTGATTTGTATTGCTTGTGATAATAAAATACACTGGCCTTGAATTATTAAATATGGCGGTCGGATCCTTATCTGCAACTCCCCTCGGGGCATTCTGCTATAGGCACAGATGAATATGTTTCCATTTTTTATGCATGACAACATGTCACAGTATGAAAATTATTAAGCAAGTGCTCCCTTCCCCTGATGGTCTCCTCGTGCCAATGCTAATATCCGAGGACGACTACTATTTTGCTGCTTGATTTAGGAGTAGCAAAGCAGCCTGGCCTCCGCCCTCCTCCTCCTCCTGTACTCTCGCAAAGTTCACCTAGAGGTAGAGTTAGCTGAAGCTAGTGGGGGGTAGTTATACTTTAATGTACTTTGTCTTGCAAAGTTTAGTAGCATGCTGTAAGTATGCATTAAACATTAAAAGTAACACTAATATGAGTGTAATTCAGTGCTCAATCAGAGTAATCATTTAAACTGCAGCGTGGCATAAATCGTTATTCTGTTCAAATTATTTTTGTTATTTTGCAGCATACCGGTCTGAATATTTGTCCAGTTTGGAAAGATACTACAACTAGATTATTTTGAGGATGAATAAGGCAAAGTTGGGTTTACAAAGTAAGCAAGATCCATCAATTAAAACCAACGTCTTAATTAATAAAAAGAAATAGTGCATCACCAAATTTTATTGGTATTCATGTCTGTTTAGAACAAACTGACAGTTTATATTCACATATATCCCCGGTCTGTATGCAATCCGTGCAAAAGCTCAACACTTAGCAGGATTGCTCTGCGTTTCCTTGTGATTCTTTGAGCTGTCCAGCTGTTCTTGACCAGGACGTCCCTTGAGAAAGCGTAGAATCTTCTCTATAGTCGCTTCCTGATACTCGTGAGACCACCTGGTTTGGAGAGGTAACTACATTATTAATATTATCTATTATGTCCAATTAGTGCAGCTAAATAAATGTATCTGTATTTAAAAGATTTTCTTGATCTTGTAAATGGATTGAAGTCATAAAGAAATTAAACTGACTGGGTTTTTGGTGAAAAATGACTCACTTGATGCCATTAAATGTGAGAATAGCACGCATGTCCTCAGGCAGACAATTGGGATCAGGCCAAACAAAGTTGTCAGTGACAGGGACAATGTTCTTCTTCCCACTGAGAGCAGTGACAATCTCCTGTAAGTATAAAAGATCAATGTGTGTTGCTGTTACATAGCTGGACAATATTTAGTCAGATTAAAAGTGATATGAAGCTAGTATTGTGTATAAAGCCATGGGTAATAAGGCTGATAATGAATAGGAATCCTGATTCCCAAAGTGTGAAAAAAGATAAGTTTCATGTTAAAGTAGATTACAAAGTTCATTTCCCCATCTAACCTTATGCACCCAGTCTTTCATGTTAGTGTCGCCCATGCATTTGTCCAGAGCATTGGCTGACAAGACCAAGATGAAGTTACGAGCTCGCTGCACGCTGCTTATCAGCTTCTCTTCAAACTTGCCTGCTTCCAGCTTCTCTACATCGATGAAGACGCTGAAGCCACGCACCTGCAAGTGCACCTTCAGCAGACTAAAGAGAAACAGCATCAAAGAATGCTTTCTTTTTCACTGAAGCATTCAAATACATGGAAAAACTTTCATTTTCACTCAGACGGCAAAGACTGATTCTAAAAAAAAGGGCACATACCAACTGAATATTTAATAGGAAATTATTGCAACTGTTCTACCTTACCTTGCCTGTTGGTATAACTTATTTATACAAAGTTAAAATATCAATAGCAATCACCAGACGTTTTAGTTACAGTGTTTGCTGATCTCAGCTCTGACCTGGCAAGCTGAGAGCCAGTGGTGCGGCGATAGCTGATGAACACGTCTGGGCCTGTAGGTTGTGAATCCGTGAGGCAGGGCCTCGCAGGTTGGCGAGCAGCCGCCAGGATCTGTGCTCTGTGGATTCCGTTCTCCACTTTGCAGTCACACTGCAGCTGCTGATCCGTTATATGGAGGATGTTGTTGCGGTCCACACCAGACTGCACCATGCCATAGGTGTACTGGCGGAAACGAGGGTCCACGTCTGCCAGCCAGTCAGCCAGGTTATTGGGATCACACATGGAATAGTTCGCGTAAGTCTTCAGGACTCGCAAGTCTCGCAGAAACCTTGATTACCCAAAATAAACAGTGTGAAATATGACAGAAAGAATAGTTTGAAATAAAATGCTGAATGCCAATTCCAAACTACAACCTACAGTAACTTCTGTTATGGTTTCAGCTGTGTTGATTACATAACAACCTTTTGCGAATGAGCCCAGAGGTCATTCCCAAGTCATTAACCAGATCCTCTTCTGTGATGTTGAGGAGGAGGTCTCCATCCACTTGCAGCTCCTGACAGGAATATGTGCAAACGCATCATTCACTGAAGAATTACCCAAACAGAGGGTTCTGCTACATTCAAGCAAGTTTTTTGCTACACAAAAAACTCAAATAATTTATCAAAGAATGTTATTGCAATTATTGTTGTTAGCAGATGCATTACAACCATCCGCACTGAACCCTGAGCTTCCATTCACAAACCTGGAACCGATCACTAAATGTAGTGAAGCCAATCTGTTGCAGCCACCTCTGCACCTCCCCAGTTTTCCAGTTGGGAACCGTGGACAGTATGCGCCGTGGAACATCCTCGCCCATCATGTTCAGGGCCCTTTTAGCCAGAGAGAGTGTGGTGGCGTTATTTGTGTACATGACAATTCGCTTTAGGCTCTGCACTGCCCCAATCTCCTGAAAAATCTGAAGAGAAATGAAAAGAACAAAAGCATTTATGTAATTATGACAGAATTAATATATACATTTTTAATGATAATTTCAAACATTTGTGGTTGGACTTGGAAATATTTATATACACATAATTTATAATTTAAGAATGTTATTGCTTTTGGTATTTATCACACTCTTTCTGACTGGCATGCCATGAGTATCGCAGAATTAAATTACGGAACATTATGTAACGTATAAAAAAAATTGACAAATTTATAGCGACACACTGCAGTAAGAAGTAGCTGTTTGAACTTCAGCCAGTTATGACTTTATCTTGTTTTCTATTTTCTTTTCTAACACATCTCAGTGGCTGGTTATTAGTAATTTATACAATTTCACACTGCAGAAAAGATAAAAGTCTAATGACAAATAGTTAGTGCACTCTGACCCTGAGAAATACTCCAAACTTGGGCTAATTTAGTTATCTCTGTCTAGGCCTCATTTGGCTCTGTTTAGGTGTGCAAGGACTTATCTGTTTGCTCCATTTTTTTTTTAATCACTTTTTTTCTCCGGTTTTTAAGCAAACAGTCTATTCACATAAATACTGGGGGGAAATCATGGCAGTCAGTTCATCGTTGACAAAATGCAATTCAGCTTGCTTGCTTGTGAAATGTCATTTCAAAAATTCTAGTAAAATTTTTCTAACAAATATCCTAACAGTACCAAAGTGTGCCACATTGATTTTGACTCAATCTCACCTTGGTGTTACGTTGACGGGATTTGATGCTGGTTTCCACACAGAGGTAGAAAGCTGCGATGCATTTCCCCTCCAGTCTTGTGCCATCCAGCAGGGGCAGGAGGTGCTGCAGGTCAGCAGCAGTTCGTCCCTGCACGCTGTCTGCACTGTCCTGAAGACTGCGTGCAAACTCGTCAGGGTCGAGTGAGGCAATGAAGGGTTCAACAAGCTCCAGGGTCCCTGACTTCACCACCTCTTTCTCTAGCTCCCTGTTAGCAGCCAGCACGGCCACCGCCAGGCAGGCATAGAAGCGAATCAGCTCATCTTCTTTAGAGAAGGCCAGAGGGAAGAGCCACTCCGCCGCCTGCTTCTCTATCATGAGCCGCTGGCTGCGATGGCTGCCATACATGGCACAGTTGGCCAGCGCCACAGCACAGTGGCGCAGGACCGTGGGGTCCGTGCCACGGCACCAGAAAAGCAGGGCATCCAGGGCTCCATTGTTAATAAGCTGTGCAGATGTCTCCTCTGTGTGTTTGAACATGTGCTCAAGAATGCCAGAGATACTACGTGCCAGCTGAGCATCGACCAGTTCACGCGACAGGTTCAAGATCACCCCCAGGCCCATACGTGCCACATAGTCTCTGCAAAAGCAGAGAAAACTGAAGGTCTCAGTTTAAGTAGTATTTAATGAACAGCAGTGTTTAAAAATACATTTAAAACAGTCAATATTAAGGCCTCGACAAAAAATACAATATCCACCACAAAACAAATGACCATAAGACAGTCAAACGCATGCTTTTGTGTGCCAGACTCTTTCAAATGTCCAGTTTTTAGGCATCATTTTAGAATCGGACCCCATCAACATTTCAGACACTCTATTATCTAATATTTCTAATACCTACTTTTAGACAAATAAGGCATTTAAAATTTCTACAAGAACCCTGTCACGGTAATTTTCCTACATGTGGAGTAAAGCCTTTAACAACTGCAGCAAGTATGTGCCAAATATTTGACCTTAGATGGGGTGGTATCTACCGGTGTGTATTACATTTTCCTTGAAATTACATACACATCTGAATCAAGTCTTTTTAATGTATTACTGTTTTACACAAACTGTAAGAGTGGAGCCTATGTCCTACCTGTTTTCTGCTATCAGAATCTGCTCAAGCAGCTTGGCTGACTCATATGTGATTTCCACAGCAGGCGTCTGCAGCAGCTGCAGGAGCAGCTCCAGCCCTCCATCCAGGCGTATTCTGTTACAGATCTCTTCAGCTACTTGTCGGCCGACGGTGGGCAGAACCCAGGCCTCCTCCACTAGCTGGAAAGTTTCAGCGATGGCTCTGCGTGTCTCCCTCAGATCTCCCGTATCTTTGGCAGACCTCAGAGTTCTCATTGCAGCTTTCAGGGCTGGCAGAGAGTCATCCAAAACACACTGGACCTCAGCGTGCACGCCTGGGGAAGAGGCCTTGGGCTCTGAGCCGGTCCTGCGGGTCTGAAGACGACTGACATAGTCCGGAACAGTGAGTCTCTCTGAGCTAAACATGGAGAAGAGTCGACAGACCTTACTGAGACAAATAAGAAGAGACAAGGACATCTACCAAACATTCATCCCCTGGAGTGACGTCAGCCCTCGGAAATCAGCTTTGGGTGGGAAATCAACAGCTGAGTTGTCTGTGGTCAGATCCTGTATTTGCGGGTAATGTGTGCTGAGTTGACAGTGTACAGCAGAGCAGGTTATTCAGTAGTGACAGCTTTCTCCATGTTGCATCGCCTTGTTTAATCACAGGGAGAAACAAACAGATGACCATTTATTTACTTCAGAACATTGGATAAGCTCATTTTAGAAGCTTCCTTAGACTCAGAGGCTTGATTCCAATTTTCTGTTCCACCTTAAATAGTTCAGAGGTTAAACTACCGGCATTTAAAGACGAACTAAAAATCTATTAAGACGGTAACCACATCAAGTAGAGATCGAGTAAGAGATTTCAATATTAAAAGGGCATTCATTAGCATTTTATCGATATTACATAAGTATATTAGTGTACACACACATAAATATATACATATATGTATGTATGTGTGTGTTATATGTTGTCGTAGTTTGCTTCTTATTTGCAGTTATTAGAATATTCAACTCCACCTTATAATAGTGCGGGAGTTGAGGCGACGGCGGTGTTATTTAAGGTGGAAAGGAAAATTCGAATTCCACCTAAAACCATTTACGAAAGGATCTATAGTCTCGTCCTATGCAGTTTAATTGTTCTGTTAATAACCAGCTTTAAGTTATCTCGAAAAAAACGTACATTTACTCAAGCAGTGACACAAATAAAACATAGCATTAGGCCCAACACTAATACCTCAGACGGAGCGTGTTTGTGTTTATAAGGACAAAGCCCGCTCTTTTCCTACTGTCTGCGAAGCAGCCACAAAGAAGCTCTTTGTCTGAGAGAGAAGTCCGCAACAGCTTTCTTTTATTTCGGAATAAGTATCAGGTTCCTCCTCGAAATTAAGTCGAGGCTCTGGTTTGGTTTCTGAGCATCCTCACAGCGCTGTGGACAGAGGCAGGTTTTTACACAGCGAGGAGGTAAAGCTCAACACTGCAGTCTCCTCCTAGTGGACCCGAGGGACAGAGCAGCTCACATCAGCAGCTGAAATTATCTTCGAATCTGGGCGGGGCGATGTAGCGCTGGATTTACTTTCCAGGAAGACAGGCACTGTTCTTAACGTTTAGGGGCCTACCACATCCTGCTGCCCCCGTCACCTTCCAAATAATTATTATAGCCAAATTAAAAGTTAAATCAATGAGTTATTATATCAGATGAACCTAAGTAACTTAAGAAAATAAGTACTTGAGAATGTCTTATGAAATTAGCAGTGGATCTAATAACACAGCTGTATGCTAAATAAATTGGAACAAACTTATAGTGAAAGCACAAGTTGCTTGCTGCAATATTCGAAGTAAATATAGCGAAATCCCCCTGAGTGCAAGGAGACGACCACTGTTGACCCACTGAGGGCAAAGTTGGAGGTCCACTAGTGATTTGCACAGCGTTTTCTGGGCGGACCATTGGTGATTAAACAGAATTTTAGACAAATTGCCAAATTTTAGCACTTTTCCATTCACAGTCCTATTTACATTTTTTTCCTTCATTAAGTTCTTTTGTTATCCTTTATAAATAAGATTATTAAATAATTTTAATCCAGCACATTTTTAGCATAATAATTTTTATATCAGGCTTATACTCATTATTCTATCTCTCATAGCTGCTGGTAATATTTGTATTAGTTTATTTTCCAGAATAAAAGTCTCTGTGAATGTAAAATCTGTTTGAGGAGATAATAAATTGGTTATATCCTGTACAGGACAGTAATCTGAGTGGTCCGATGGTGGACCAGCAGTGGTCTAAAGTCGGTGGTGTGCGGTCTGGGCCCTTTCATTGATGCTCACATTAGCAATTATCCGTAGCACTAGCTTGCTGTGATAAGAAATAGACTGTTGTCTCCAGATGTATAAACACTGACTGTTATGCAGTTTGATGAGCAATACATCAGAACAATTTTATAATGTATCATGCCTATTTATTTGATATTCACAAAGCCTTTTTTTTAATAGAAAAACTGAGGGCTGCACAGTGGAGCAGAAGGTAGTGTCTCTGTCACACAGCTCTAGGGTTGTTGGTTCAAGTGACTAAACTGGGTGACTGTCTGTGAGGAGTTTGGTCTGTTCTCCCTGTGTCTGCGTGGGTTTATTCCGGGTGCTCTGGTTTCCTCCCACAATCCAAAATAACACATTGGTAGGTGGATTGGCGACTAAAAGTGTCTGTAGGTGTGAATGTCTGAGTGTGTATTGCGCTGTGAAGGACTGGCACCCCCTCCAGGGTGTGTTCCAGCCTTGCACCCAGTGATTCCAGGTAGGCTCCGGACCCACCGTGACCCTGAACTGTCAAGTGGTGCTACTTTGCAGGTTTGCACATGCTTAGACCCAAAATGTCTATACATTAATGTCTATACAAAATGTCTATACTATAAATAAATATTTAAAATAAGTTGTTCACACCATTTATTTTAAATATTTATTATTTAAGCTGGGCGGCACGGTGGCGCAGCAGGTAGTGTCACAGTCACACAGCTCCAGGGGCTTGGAGGTTGTGGGTTTGATTCCCGCTCCAGGTGACTGTCTGTGAGGAGTTGGTGTCTTCTCCCTGTGTCTGCGTGGGCTTCTTCTGGGTGCTCCAGCTTCCTCCCAAAAACCAAAAACACACACTGGTAGGTGGATTGGTGACTCAAAAGTGTCCGTAGGTGTGAGTGTGTGTGTTGCCCTGAGAAGGACTGTCGCCCCCTCCAGGGGGTATTCCCGCCTTGCACCCAATGATTCCACGTAGGGTCTGGACCCCTGAACTTGTTAAGTGCTTACAGACAATGAATGAATGAATGAATGAATGAATGATTATTTAAGTTAAGTCCAATATAAACTCAAACTTACATACCAGGTGTACCCAGAAGGATTTATTTATTTATTATGCATTTTTAAAATTATTATTACATTATATCATGGTACTAGTTTTTGGAAAGTTTTTTTAATCTCTTCTTGAGTCATTAGTTCAACAAGTAATAATATCTTTATTCGATTTTACCCATATCTGCACACATCATTGGGTGCTACGTCGATATAAAAAGGACTGACAGGCCTTCATTAATAAAGCCAATGGTGTGATAAGTGACTAATCAGTTAGCAGTGAGCTCATTCTGAAATATTCCTAGGGCCTGGGGGCTTTTTACTCTGTATTGTCATTATGTGGTACAAGCAAATAAAATAGCAATTTCACACTCCTTAGAATTTCATAATGGCAGACCAAATGAAAGTCTGTTGCTGAATTTCAGAGTGTTGTTGAATTCTCTGTGCCTGTCTATCTCAGTTTAATGATTACTTGTGTTCAGCCAGAGAAAAAGGTTGCAAACAAGTTCAAGTAAACAAAACAAGGTGATTGACATCAGAGTCCACTGATCTGCAAGCCTTACGCTGGAAACCGATTCTTCAGAGCTCCTCATAACTCTGTGAAGTTAACTCTGTGCTAAACATGAAGCTGGAGGTGCTCTGGCTGCTAACACTGCTAACACTGCTAGCCATTGCCTGGGCTGCAGAGGGTAAGTATCTTTGTACCATGCTAATGGTCTTTTTTGTGGTCAGAGATATAAAGTTTATATGTGCTTAACGCTCTAAATATGCAAATTAAGTTGGCTCTGTTTAACCCCTTTAAAAACAAGGTCCTGTGTGTGGTCTTGCACTAAATTTATTGTGCTTATAACTACAAAGTAAATGTAGAATTAGATAAAGAAAAAAATAATGCCACACTGAAATAAGGCACAGTATTCCTTGGCATATACACACCAATAGATATATTTGAAACTAGAATATTATTATCCATATATTCTCAGGAATATCTTTTAGGGGGTTATAAAATGGGTTTCTACCAACTGAGTGATATGTGACTGAACAAATATATACATAATAAAGTTTTACAGAGTAAAACAGTTTTACAGTATGTCTCAAATAATTTAAAGCTATTAATGTAATTGCTTAAGAAGTTATTATATCTTGTTTTATTTTCCTGATGTCCATTTGCTCTGTGTCATTTTTTTGGTAGAGTCTTGTATTGAACGCTGTGAGAATGGATTTGATGCAACTAAGCAGTGCCAGTGTGACTCTATGTGCACATACTACCAGAGCTGCTGCACTGATTATGAGTCTCTCTGTCGCATTACAAGTAAGAGTTGAGAAACTGTTTTACAAGGGGTATGTTTCTTTATATTAAGTATAGTCACAGAGGACCTGAGCTTTTTTATTTTTGTTTTTTCAAGTGAAGATAAGTGGTCTTCGTGATACAAAACAAAAGAGCAGCACATAAGGAAATAGCTCCTAAGAACAAAGCCCATAAACAAAAGTCCTTGTAAGCCTAAAATATAGCATATAGTGTCAGTTGAATGCCTTGTCAAAAGATAAACAAAGATAATGTAACAGAGAAAAGTGTATTGCATGATTAAGTATTATTCTTTTACCTTTGTAGGCCGTGGAGACACTTTCCCAGCTTTTCCTGAGGATGAAGAGAACAGCACAGCAGTAACTCCCACACTCAGCACCGTTAAGAGGAGACCAAAGACCCTGCATGCTTCTCCTACTCAAATACCCACTCCCTTCACTACAGTCACACCAACCCCTGACCCTGATGAAGAGGCGTGCAGTGGAAGGCATTTTGATTCTTTCATGCAGCTCAAAAATGGCTCTGTTTATGCCTTCAGGGGTAAGAGTTACACATCACCACGTCCAAGTGACAAACACATTACTGTACAGCTCAACACACTTTGAGAACCCTAATTGGCAATGCTGTTACTTCAACATGTAATCAGCTTCCATTTCATGTAGCGGTCTTGTTATCCATTAATTTGGAGTTCTTGATGTTACTGATGGTGTTGCATTCTCAAAGTTTTTTGTGCTAACAGGGAAGTATTTCTTTGAGCTTGATGGGAAGTCAGTGCTGCCAGGTTACCCCAAGCTCATAGAAGATATCTGGGGCATAAAGGGTCCAATAGATGCAGCGTTCACACGAATAAATTGCCAAGGAAAGACATACATATTCAAGGTGTTCATACTTTTCTAACACTTCAGCAGTCATTCTGAAGGCATGATATAATTTTCAGTAGTAGCAAAAATATATAGAAACATGCATCTCAATTGTTTCCTAGGGTAGACAATACTGGAGGTTTGACAATGGTGCCCTGGAAGAAGATTTCCCAAGAGATATTTCTGTGGGATTTGAAAAGATGCCAGATCATGTGGATGCTGCTTTTGCCATCCCTGCTCACAGTCATCATGGCAAAGAGAAGGTTTACTTTTTCAAAGGTGAGACTTGTGGCAAAGACATCATATCTTTAAGGTGATATGGTAATAATTCTTCCAATTTGCTTGGTTTTCAAATATCCATTACACAATTAAATGAAAATGATTTTGTCTTTTTTACTCTGCTCTGAAAAATCATAATCCCAAGGTGACCAGTATTATCAGTATGAGTTTAAGCACCAGCCGTCCCATGAGGAGTGTATCCAGTTGTTCGGGAGTTCCCCATCAGCCCTCTTCAGCCGATACACAGATCTATATTATGACAAATGGACAGAGCATTTCAACCTACTCTTCAGTGGACGTAAGGCTTTAAAACTATTCATTTTTCAGTCCTCAGAGATTATTGTGAATATTTAACCAAAAAGAAAAGGAATTACTTGGCATAACTTTTACAAATGACATTTCATCCAAAGTTTTTGAGAGGTCACTGAGATATTTTTTATAGTTTTGGCAATGCAGCCTTCCAATGGAAATACATGTATCACCTTACCACATAAAAATACCACACCCAAAGCTCCTGAGATCTCACACTTTCAGTTTCCATTGGCGAAAAACCTAGCATCCCACCACCACCCAACATCCCTCTCTATTCCATGACTGTTTTCTCCTGTGTTTGGGTGTGGTAGGTCAGCTCTACAGAATATTGCAAGAACACTGCAAATAAAAAAACAGTAGACAAACCTTCAATAAGAGACTCTAATCCATTGTACTTTTATTTCCAGTTCCAAGCCACAATGGCAGCCCTCGCTTTATTGATAAGGACTGGATTGGTATCAAACCCCCGGTGGATGCTGTGCTGGCTGGAAGGTTATATGTGCCACCTAGACAGTTACAGCGGCCCAGTAGGAGGCGCCAGGATGATGACCAGCAGTGGGATCAACAGCGAGGCCAATGGAGGAGTCAACAGCAGGGCCAACAGTGGGATCAACAGAGGGGCCAGCAATGGGTTCCCAGACGCAGGCAGAACCGAAGCCCGTACTGGGACACTATAGCAGAAAGGGGAATCAGCATTGGGCAGGAGTTTGCTCAGAGATTTGGACAGGATAGATGGAGAGACCAGGACAGAAGGAGCGATGGCTATCGACGGCAATATGACTATGACTATGACTACAGATATAACCCTTCTGAAGATGTGGCCATACTGCGTAGGAGTCAGCCATTACAGAGTGTCTACTTCTTTAAAGGAGGTATCTTATCTAGAATGCTAGATTTCCCCTTGTAAAAAGCTTTATCGTCACTCTCAGTTGGTGAATTATTGTGATTCCAAATGTGAGATGTTGAAAAACTGTACCACTGCAATACACAGTAACACAACACCATTATGTCAGTGTCACTGCAGTGCAGAGATCATTCCACTGTGCAAATAATACTCAGTGGTGCTCCTGTGGTTCTGATCATTGATGAACAGAGTTAAACAACTTATTTAGACAACAACTAAACAACTCATTCATCCATTCATTGTCTGGAGCCTACCTGGAATCACTGGGTGTAAGGCAGGAACACACCTTTCACAGGGTGATACACACTCACACACTCAAACTTATGGACACTTTTGATTGGCCAAGCCCCCTAGCAACGTGTGCCGTTTGAGGACTCCGGAGCACCCGGGGAAACCCATGAGGACCCAGGGAGAACACTGATTGGTGTATTATGTATAGTGAATAACTTCATTATTTGTTCTTTTTCTTTGTTTACAGATCAGTACTTCAGAGTAGATTTGCAAACCAAGCGAGTTGACCAAGTCATTCCGCCATACCCAAGACCTATTGGAAAATATTGGTTGGGCTGTCCGGACAAACCTGGAGCTGAGAAGTGATATATATATATATAAATGTAGGTTATCTCTACCCATTAATACAGAAGACAAAGACTATCTTCACCCAGAACAAAGGTAACATGCAGGACAATATATATGAAGGCACTCAAAAGTGCCTGTTTACAAAGGACCTTAAAATAAACTTTAAATGTTTAAAGCTTGGTTTAAGTCTAAATTTTAATGCTAATACTATAACCTAGTCTAATGCTGTATGGTAAGCTCAAGGGGGGAAATCTAGCTATAGGCCCCATATACGTTCAATGCACATATCAGTTATGTACTATGAAACCCAACATGCAATCCAGGAAATTCAGTCCCAATGTGTTTTTGCTTATAGTCAGAGATTTATCTTTTCCAGATAGTTCTACACATTTTACAGGTTAAAGGTCATTCTTTTATCTATACTAATTGTTCACAACTCATTTGACTATGTTACTGCTGAAAAAAAAATTCCAGTTCCTATACAGTTGATTTATTTCTTTATAATTCCTTGATGAATATATGAATCAGCTGGATTTTCATTATCACATATGTGACCAATTGCAGGCATGCCAAAATAAATAGTATTAATTTGTGTGTTTATGGGTCTTTCTCCTCACAGAAGAGTTAAACACTCAGAGTCACATTTTCCTTTAATGTATTTTACAACTCTGGCCTTACATTTGATAAAGGGTGGTTGCTGGAGATATACAACATTTTGGCTAGCATCCTCAGCATCATTTTGGCTAATCCATCACTTAAATCTCCAGCTCAGTGTCTCAGCCAAAAGTGTGTTAACTGGGAGATTTTCTTGTACACTCTATTTTTTACAGCTAATTAATCACGAGTGGTTGCAAATGCAGTAAGTAGAGTAGTGTTAGCTCTGCTAAATCACTCCAGACAGTCACTATATTCACAATGAGGGAATATGTTATATATAGTAGTGTGACCAGACGTACTCTTTTACCCGGGCGTGTCCTCTTTTTTAGACTTAAAAAAATGTCCGGGCGGAATTTCACAAACGTCCGGGATGTTGTTTTTCTAGAGCCTACATAGAACATCAAGAAGCGTTTCGTTCACAAACTAGTCCCGCCCTCCCCTACTCCGATTGGTTCGCTTGAGTGAGAAGGGGGCGTGGTGAAGTAGCCTAAAATCTTCTGATTGGATGGTCTGACTGTAGAGCTACCGTTATTGGTCGATACCTTCTCTGTAAACATTTAATTGGTCAGTCTGCACGTCAGCAGTCCCTGTTTATGTCAGGCAAAGCTCATGTACCCGCCCTCATCTCGAGCAGCTATGCGGAAACGTAAATGTAAGTTCTCGGATGAATTAAAAAAGAAATTCCTATGTTTTGTGTAGCAAATAAAGGTGTAAAGGAACTAAAAGCACACATGGGTTCAGCTAAACATACAACGGCAGCGAGCCCACCCCCTTACGACTTGAAAAAATAAAGGTGAAATACCAGTGTCCTCAGGTAAATATTTACATATCTAATGCTTTATTTATGGATTAATTTAGAGAAGACATATTTTGTTTCTAATTTCCATTTATGCATTCAGGTTTGTTCTGTCTTTAACGTAGTTGGTAAAACTCAACCATTCACACCAGGCACCAGGAAAACTTTCAAACATTATAAATCTCATTTATAATCACATATAAATTCCCTATAAAAGCAGGAGCACCAGCTGCTAGAGAGAGAAGTGTTGAAAAGATTATTTTAAATACTGTTGAAATACACAAAAAATAAAGAATTGATGTCTAAACAACAAAGTGGCAACATGTATAATCATTTACATCCTATTTAACATTTCATAAGTCTTAATGGTTGTTTGTCCAGGAACAGATCATGGAAATAGTATAATTTCACATCAAAATGACATTGTTAGTTATACATTTTTCTTAACGACATAATTCACTGTATTTGTAGGGGGTTGAATTTGACCTCAAGAAGCTCCTCATGAAGCTATTATATAAACATTCTCATAATTGGGCACTTCATCTTGTGTTTCCAGAGTTTTGTTAACAACGAACTCTGTTACATTGGATCCCCCATCAGATGGAGCCACTGTCTCATAGCCTGGGTCCGTCTGTGTTGCACTGGGGCTCGTGCCCTCTCCTGATCCCTGCACAGGGATTTCAGGAACACTGTTAAGGCTGGAGGACAGGGGCCTCTTGGGGATGCTCTTTTCATGTGGAGATTCTGTGTCTCCTGCTGAAGTGTGCTTCTTGCGGCTGGGTTTTCTTATGACTACTTCAGAATGGCCTGGCCCTACAGCCTGCTCCCAGACACTGGCACGTGCCCCTAGTTTCCTGCGTGGGGGTTTGTTCACAGCTGACCCTTTCCCTTTGGGCCGATTTGCTTCCTCTTTCTGTCTCTGGATGCTGCCCAACCTGCGAAGCATGGCCTGCACTGGCCCTTCCGAGCTGCTCTCCGGCCTTATGACTTGAATAGCATTACCCACAGTCATATAGACAGTGGTCACTTTATCTATGCCTGTATCGGTCTCCTGGCCATCAGAGGAGGCCTGGGGCTGGAGGTTTTTCCGAGTGTTGGACAACGTGCGCCGCCTGCTGCCTTGAACAGTCAAATGAGTCCTTGAGGGAGCAGAATTCTGCCTCTCTGTGTCTGTTTGAGAAGCTTCATGTGAAGAATTGGCCTCTTGGTCCTCTACAGAGGCATTAGCCTCATCAGTACTCTCCTCCTTTGCTCCTTCTACCTGCACATGGTTCCCCTGCTGCAACGCAGAGAGCATCAGGACCCCCCAGGGGGCTTTAGACTTTCGTGCAGCAGCAGGCAACTCCTGACCAGAGCCTCTGCGCTCTTTGAACTTTGTGCCCTCAGCGAAGGAGACGGAGGGCCGCTTGGACTTGGCGATGCTGGAGGTGCGGGGGATGCCGAAAGCCAGAGACATGTCCTCACCACTGAATGATGATGGGTCAAGGAAGACGTTGCACTTAGAACTCAGCTCTTGGAACTCACCTCCTGCTAAAGCTGGGATATCTGAAGAGAGGAGAGAGAGAGGTAAATCTTTAAATGAATGCAGTAATGACTCATTATATGCCAATGGGGCTAGACCATGTACCAAGGCTCGAACCAGTTATTGATTTGTCCATAATCTTAGTCTTGAAATGAAGAAATTGATTTTGCCATTTTTCAGTGCTACTTTCATTTTATATGAAAGACCATACAGTTCTCTATAATGCTATAATAACTGGAAACATTAGCTCAACTTTAAACTTACTCACTGTTTGTGTGTGTGTATGTATGTGTGTATATAGGTGTGTGTATGTGTGTATATAAGTGTGTATGTGCGTATATAGGTGTGTATGTGCGTATATAGGTGTGTATGTGCGCATATAGGTGTGTGTGTGCGTATATAGGTGTGTATGTGTGTATATAGGTGTGTATGTATGTATGTGTGTATATAGGTGTGTATGTATGTATATGTGTATATAGGTGTGTATGTATGTATGTGTGTATATAGGTGTGTGTATGTGTGTATATAAGTGTGTATGTGCGTATATAGGTGTGTATGTGCGTATATAGGTGTGTATGTGCGCATATAGATGTGTATGTGCGTATATAGGTGTGTATGTATGTATATAGGTGTGTATGTATGTATGTGTGTATATAAGTGTGTATGTGCGTATATAGGTGTGTATGTGTGTATATAGGTGTGTATGTATGTATGTGTGTATATAGGTGTGTGTATGTGTGTATATAAGTGTGTATGTGCGTATATAGGTGTGTATGTGTGTATATAGGTGTGTATGTATGTATGTGTGTATATAGGTGTGTATGTGCGTATATAGGTGTGTATGTATGTATGTGTATATAAGTGTGTATGTGCGTATATAGGTGTGTATGTGCGTATATAGGTGTGTATGTAATTATTGCAGTTGGCATGAAAAAGCGACATGTAAAAGTCACAAAAAAACAAAACAAAACAAAAAAAAATCAAAAATAGAACAGAAAATCACAGTCATGGTGTGCTCAAAGTTCCTGTACCTTCTCTGGGTGGAACACAGTACACCACCTCTCCGTCCTCATCAGTCTCAAAGGAATCAGTGACCCAGCCTGAGGAGGGGGGCTCAATAAAACTGTGGTTAAATGTGAGTTCTGGATCATGGTGAGAAACTGCAGAAGAAGATAGAATAGATCATTTGCCAGTGCACGTGGAAAACAAAAAGGTTCTTCATCATTTTGCAATCATTTAAACAATATCATGCGCAGACAGCGCAGGGAAAAAAGTTGGACACGACCCTTTAGTTTGGTTCCTTTGCAGCTGAAACAGCATACATCACTGGTATAATCACACAGCATGGTTAACCACATAAAACCACACGTAAGTCGGTAATTATTTGGCTCCAGAAGAGGCTGATGCTGAGAGTGTCTGACCTGTAACTCTGGGAAGCCCGGAGGACCAGACAGCGAGACATGGCATGGCTGCGCTCATGTTTGCGAGCACGGTGTAGACATGATGCTTCATGCGGCTCGTTGTGCTCCCATCATCAACTGCTACTCTGTAGGACAGAAATATCGTGTATAGCCTAAGTGCATATTTTACTAGCTGTTCTCTATAGCAATCTGGGATTGAGGTCTGGTTATTTTTGATGACTATTGATGCTGCCCCTTGCAAACACCCCATGGTTGTCATCCTGGAATGTGGGAATAGCAAAGTATTATGTCTTTTATTTCCTACTCAGACAAAGCGGACAGAGACTGCTGACAGAAATGGTGTTGTTATTTCAGGGCGTGTAACTGTATAACAAAGAAAATCATTCATGCAAGTCATTTTTGGTTCAGGGAGCTTATGCTGCACTACGATTCCGAGTATGTGATGCTAAGTACATGAAGAAACATTCCATTTATTCGTTTCTTTTACCTATCTTTTCCATCAGCAGAATGTCCACAACAGCAGCAGCAAAACAGTAAGCCAAAGATGAGGAGCAGCAGAGGAATTAAAAGCCCTGCTAGAAGACCTGCTTGAATGCCTAGGAGATACACATACAGATACACATATGTAAAGTGGATGGTTTGACTGTAAAAACAAAATGTGGTGCACTGACTGGGATAATTTCACATACTATAAGGACATGCCCCAGTTTCAGGATGGCATTTGTCAACTCCACAGACACACGGGAAAGAACAGTTCATTCCATACCGGTTTTCAGGACACGAAGTGTTGCACCTGCAATAAAAAAGCTTTGTAGTAACATTAAAACTCCAGTTGTCAATCAGTCACACTGTAATCAAGCCATCACACACACTCAGTCCTACTTACCTATTGCCATGAAAGCCAGGGTGGCAAACACAACCTCCTGTCACATGATCACAGTGGCCATGAATGCAGGGGCTACAAAGGGAGGCACAACTCTCCCCGTATGTGCCTCTAGGACAGGTCTGCTCACACCTGCGTTGAGGGAAGGAAATGGGGAGTTACAGAGGAGTTCCACGATGTTCCTGTCTCCGAGAATAAAAGAATGCACGCAATAAGGAGGAAATACTTAATTTGTACTAAAAAGCAAATGGCAGAGAGACCAATTTGATGATTAATTTATATTTATATTTATGTGGAAAGTCTGAAGCCAAAATCTCAGGTCCAGCTCTAGCTCTAAAATCAGTTAGTGTTAGGGCAACAGTGCAAATAATCTAGTTCAGAAGTATCATTATGGACTCTTGCATGACTCTTGCTCTTTGTCCATTTTGCCTTTTGGCCTGTATCTCTGTTTTTTGACTTTGGCCATGATTCTGTATTGCTATTGGTCTATTAAATGTGCCTATGGAGCAATCTCCACCTGTCAGTTGCATGTTTTTATTTGTTAAAATGTTTGTGACTCTAAGGAATGCAGTGTTTGGCATTCATACAGTACTGTACTCATTCTAGCAGAGGCAGTCAAAAGCTAAATCATGCCTTGGTCCAGTCCAGCCTGGCTCACAGTGTAAGCATTCTCCTGTTATAGCATCACAGGTCTCCTCCTTCCTGCAGCGAGGACACACCTCCTGACAGTGCTTGCCATAGTAACCCAGTGGACAGGGCTGATCACAGCGTGGGCCACTCCAACCTGGGCTGCAGGCATCACACACGCCGTCTACCTTGGAACATGGTTTGCCGTCCTCACAGTGTCCACATCTGCACCCACACACAAGCATGTGGCGTTAATATTTTCAATTTTCAAAAATTCAGAAAAGCACTCAATGCCATGTCTACCTCCAGTTATGTTTATAATTTATGAGACAAAAGCAATGAGCCTTATGGTAGAATCCTGAAGACCAAGGGCTCCCTTGTATGTTGGCTCTGGTATTTTTGCTCATGCACATCTAGCTAGCATATGTGAAAGATCTGAACAGGAAGTCCCAGGTTGGTGTTGGCCTCATGTCTCACCTGAAGCATGTGTTCATCATGTGTTATAAGAACCTCCGTGTTTCTACACTCACTGTCCATTCTTTCAGCCTGACTGACCATAATGAATTCTTTATTGATCCATGATTGGATCAGACACAGCAGTGCTGCTGTAGTTCTAATCCCCTCTAAAATATCCAGCCAACAGCGTCCTGTGGGCAGCATTCTGTGACTACAACAGAAACTTTGCAGCAGCAGATGAGCTACTGTCTCTAACATTACATCTACAACATTGACCAACGAGGGAGGAGTGTCTCACAGAGTGGACACAGGGTTTAAAATCTCCAGCAGCCACTGCTGATCCACTCGCACCAGCACAACACACTAACACACCACCACCACGTCAGTGTCACTGCAGCGCTGAGAATGATCCACCACCACATCACACCTGCTCTGTGGAGTCCTGTGGGTGTAAGTGGGCAATGAGTATGCAGAGCAACAGCAGGACTACAGTCTGTAATTGTAGAACAGTTGTCACTCCTATATGCTCAGTGGAGCTGAGTGAATGGACAGTATGTGTAGAAACAAGTAGGTGGTCATAATATATTGATATGACTGTGTAGAATACAGTCTACTGCATGCTTTTTAATTTCCAGTTCTAGAAATCATCAAACTGTGCTGCATTTAGAGTGGGCCTTCCACAAACAGAAATGATGACCCCTTTTTTTTAACTAAACCTCTGTTTAAACCCCCAAAACCTTGCCTCCCATACAACCTCACTGTACATCCTCTTCCATAAGAGCCTGAAAGGCAGGTGTCACGGCAGAGGGGATTCCTGTAGCCCGGCTCACATACACAGTCCCCGGTGCTGGGGTTGCACTCTCCATGGCTGAGGTCACAGATGCAGCGCTGCTTGCAGTTGTGCCCCCACCAGCCTCCGAGACACTGACAGTCCCCCGTTTGCTGGAGACAGGGTGATTTATTACAGTTACAGCGCAGAGTACACATCTGGCCGTAGTAGCCCTGCTTACAGATGCAGCGTCCAGTGCTCTGCTCACAGATGGATGTGCCCAGGTTACACTGGCACGGTTTGCTGCAGGTGGACGTCCACCAGCCCTCATTGCATGTACAGTTCCCGTAGACGGGGTCACAACGTCCGTGCCGGCCACACTTACATACGTTCTGGCACTGTCTACCCCAGTGTGTGGGCAGGCACGTACACTCGCCAGTAGCAGCATCGCAGTGACCATTAGGGTGGCACAAACAGAGCCCCCTACAGTCGGAGCCCCAGAACTCAGGAGGACAGTCTGCAGGGAATACAGAGGTTCAAATTAAAAACAGTTTTATAGTAGGCATCCTACTTATGACTTATGTCTAGATCAGAGGTTTTCCAGCCACTGCTCTATGTCCTGCTGACTGTGATGCTCCCAAAACAACCAGCTCTTTAATAAGCCCTTAATAAGCTTACATGAGTGTGGCAGAGCAAGAAAAACACAAAAATACACTAGTGGTCAAGAAGCTGGTTACAATTTTGGGGTTAAAAAGGTTCATCCTATCATAATATACATAGATCAGACTGTTTTGTTTTTTCAGATGCTTTGTTTAGTACGGTGTTTTCTGGAATCGAAATTCCTAAATAATAAACAGTACTACAATGATTATTTACATTTACATTTGAGTGTGTATGTGTTTATTGCCGTCATACTCACGATTCTTGCACTGAAACCCATAGAAGCCAGGTTTGCATCTACACACTCCTGGATACACACACAACTCATCTGGCAAACAGGCCGCCTCTCCCTCACAGACAGCTAAAGAAAGATGAAGGTAGAATTGTGGAGTTCATCTCAAAGCCCTAGGCCCAGTCATTCACTAACACTGATAGCATCAACAAACTCACAGGAAGAGACACATACTCATGGTGTTTGAGAATTACAGACAAGAACACTCACGTATAGTGCACTCTTCACCCTGCTGAACCCATCCAGAACAACACACAAGAGAATGGTCCCTATTAATGAAGGGAAATGGAAAAGATTTTAATAAATGTAGACACCATTTGTTGTAGTAACAGCCTCTATGATTTTGTGAAGGCTTTATACTCGCTGTTAGAACATTGCTTTCTGGGTTTGATTGTAGAGCTCAAGAGCATTAGTTCATTCATTCATTGTCTGTAACCTTTATCCAGTTCAGGGTGGCGGTGGGTCCGGAGCCTGTCCAGAATCATTGGACGCAAGGCGGGAACACACCCTGGAGGGGGCACCAGTCCTTCACAGGTGACACACACTCACACCTACGGACACTTTGGAGTCACCATTTCCACCCTTACCGGTGTCAGGAGACAGGTACACACCCTGAAGTAGAACTCGCCGGTCCAAGTCTGCCTCGTCAACAGGATACAACCTTTCCTCCCTGCTCAGCTGTCCTACGCAAATATGCTTAATTCTGCTCCTGATAGTGAGCACCCAATTAGCAAAGAAAAAGTCTGCCTCGGGACAAGATTGATTGCTCAATCCACTGGCTACAGTGTCATGCTTCATTCCACCATAGCATAGTCAATCATGACCAGAGGTTACCTTTGCAGGAGGAACCGTGACACACACTCACACCTACAGACACTTTTGAGTCTCCAATCCACCTACCAACGTGTGTTTTTGACCGTGGGAGGAAACCGGAGCACCCAGAGGAAACCCACGCAGACACAGGGAGAACACACCACACTCCTCACAGCCAGTCACCCGGAGGAAACCCACGCAGACACGGGGAGAACACACCACACTCCTCACAGACAGTCACCCGGAGCGGGACTCGAACCCACAACCTCCAGGACCCTGGAGCTGTGACAGAGACACTACCTGCTGCTCCACCATGCCGCCCCCTTAAGCAATCAATATATAGATAATATGCTTCAAAGTAATGGTTATTTATGTCCAAAGTAACATTTACATGTTTTGTCTAATCAGCCTACATCAGTTTAGCCAACACTTATTCAGGCTGAGTTTAGGCAAAGTCTGGAAATTAGAATCAACTCAAAGGCAGGGCGGTTAATATAGAGACATGTCATTTACATACATCAGTCTTAAAAGTCCCAGTAACACAAACATGTCTCTTAAGACTACATTTATAAAAGAAAACACAGAAACACATAGATCACAGGGACTAAGCATATAACTAACAAGGAGAGTGTAAGGTATTGGCCCTTTAACTATGTAATATTTATTATTTAAGCCATATACATGAGAATATTTAAAAAGGTTCAAGAATACTACGTTTCACAAAAGTTAACAAAGCAGGATTCCAGTACCTGGGGCTGAGGCAGACGTTCTTCCCTGTGGGTGAGAGTCTGTGAGAGGACGTTAGAGAGCATAAGAGGAACAGACCAAGGCAGGTCAGGACTTTCTTCAGCCTCTTCATGCTTCTGCTCTCAGTTGAAGAATCAGTCCACATAAGCATTTAGCTCCTGACCCAGACCAGGACCAGATTATCGGTCAGTCCTGTGGGCTGTAGCCGGTGCTGACCCAGTACTCCTCTTCCTCACACTGGAGTAAAACAGGCTCCCCAAACCTCTCCATTTCCTCCAAGAGTTTCCTGGGGAAGTGAAGCCAGCTTCCTTCAATTCAGTCAGCAGCAGGCCTTTTAAAGACACAATCACTGCCTGGAAGACTGGGAAGAACAGCATTTTTTAAAGTTGAGTGTGTGTGTGTGTGTGTGTGTGTGTGAGACCAGTTGTCATTACTCTGTGTCAGTCACTCAATCTCTCTCGCACTCACAGACGCACACACACACACATTTGCAAGGATTGTCCAAACAAAGGAGAAAAGGAACTCATCTCCAAATGATCGACCACATCACAAATGTTCTCTTACATTGGAATTATTTATTAAGATTTAAAGCATGGGGGCTTATAATTACACACTCTGGGCATACAAAATAACTGTATCTTCACTGGCAAACACTATGAAGAGAGCAGGAAACGGCCACTGTGTCTGTATTTCTCCCCACCTGTCTACTGGGTTACGGGAGCACTCACATGATCTCTGGTTTCCCCTAAAGGAAATAGAGGCTTCCTCTGGGTGAACACCTAAAGACCGACAGATAGCATGAGACAGTAGCCAATATTACACATACAATGCCCTGTTTAAAAAGCCTCCATTTACACTCTTTAAAAAATATTTGGTTTCAAATTCAAACACAAACAACTGCTTTATTCATCAAAAAATTCATTGTTTCACTTTCCATTCAACAAAATACAGATGAAACAAAACTCATTTCTGTGGTGCATTATTGCTATGAAGAAAACAACATAAGAACATTATTTAAATGTTAAAATAAACCATGTTTTACTGCATTTAGAGGAACGTTCATTTTCTTCGGCTTAAAGGCTGGTCCACAGACAAAAACACAGGATTGTCTGTGCACAGAATGTCTAAGGTTACTGCTAATGTACACAACAGGTAAAGTCCTTTTTTTAAAAACATTAAAAGCATGCTACCTGCACTCTGAATAAAGTACAAATAGAATAACCTCAGAATAAGTACTATTGATTAGGGCAGTGGTCCTCTATCCTGGTCCTGGGGTATCCCTGGTACTTCCCTCCCTGCACATTTTAGTGATTCCTGTGCTCCCAAAACACCTGATAAACAACTAATGAACTAATTAACAACCTCTTTCTAATCTGAAGCGGGGGTCATGGAACAAGGGCAAAACCCCAGCAGTGAGTGCAGTCGTACTCCAAAACCAGGACTGAGAACCACTGAATTACAGCACAATAAAACAACACTAATGCCCTCTGGTGGCAAGAAAAGGGTGTTACTGTGATTGTCCTTGGTACTGGTTTAATAAATACTGGCATCTTTGGTTAAAATTCTTACTAAAATATACTCCCTACAAAAATACCTGTTTAAACTCTGTATAGAAATCATTAAAATGTATGTCTTCGTAGAGTGTACTGTATGTACCATATAAAATCTAAATAAAGGACTACAACCATAGCTTCAAATATAGAATTTAAGTAAATAAAATAAACACTCTCATTATTTTCCAGTGCTTTCCTTTGTGAAATATTTACATTTTTTTTCCTCTTACTTCACCTAGCGTGTCTGCGTATGTGTATTTCATTCATGGCCATCTCCACAGCACGTACAGCACAAAACCTCTGGACCTTTGTGTGCTGCGGCTTTAGCGGGAAGGTTTAAGCTCTCAAGCAGAGTGGGTTTAGTTCTCAGGGCGAGGGTCTGGGTGCGGATTCCTCCTCAGGCTCCTGTTCGTCTGGGTTGATGATCTCCCATGTAGAGCTGGACGTCTGATAACTGGCGCTCCTGCCACTGCCCGTGCGGGTCAGGAAGCCGAATCTGAGACAACAGGCAGAAGGAGATAGAACAGATTTCTAATCAGTGATAGAGCCATAGAAATGGAAGGGAGTTTCCTTTGAGCACAATCAGAATTTAAAACACAACGCCTCAAACTGTCAACATGAGATAGGAGTCCTTCGGTCAGAGGAAATGACTGAGAGTTTATCTAAAAAGGGAAATATTTACTTCAGAAATATTAAAGACAAAAAAAAAAAAGGAAAGGAAACTGACCGGTGTATTTTTACAGCTGAATAAGATCAAAATTGTGTGATATTTTATATTAAATAAGGATTAACCGTTCGAACTGTAGAGATGCGCACACATCCAGGGTAAACTTTATTCTTTTCTATTAATTAAATGTCTTAAATGTTTATCTAATTGTGTGTATTCGCTCTGGAAAAACAATGTAACAAAGGTATGTTGAAAAACATGTCTCAGATCATGTGCCATGTGTTTATTGCATTTTCGAGACTAGGTCAACAGAGGTCAAAGCTGTTTCTGCAGCTTGTGCACACTCTTTCTTTCAAAACACCTGTCGTTTTATTTTCTAACACAGGAGTCATAATTTACAAATCTCTAGTGTCTGAATTACCTTCTGTTTTGGTACAAACGCCATTTCCATAAACATTCAGACATTGTATAAAATGTAATATAAACAGGTATCTGTGATTTGTTCATTCTCTCACAGTTTTATTTAACTGACAAATGCACAAACACAAGATTTCCAATGTTTTTCTGAACAACAGGATAGTGTTTTGTAAAAATCAACAATATTTCTTTAATAAAATGCCTTACAGAGAGAACTGACAAATACCTCAAACAGAATGTCTTCACTGTGAAACCGCAAGGAGCTTAGGTCTATTGTCTTCTACCAAACATAATATTGCAAACTGATTCTGTAAATCTGGAGAAATACCAGTAGGCTAAACGCACAAGGCGAGAACTTACACCAGAGTTCTCTGGGCTCAAGCACATCTCAGATGATCCACAAGACAGTAGAAACATATGCTAAGACCAGGAGTCCTTTTTTCAAATTGTTTTTAAGAAAAAAAAAAGTTTTACTTCTTCAAAAGTCACAAAAATGTGAAAGCAGTAGTGAAAGAGTTTATTAGAGTTTCTATTTGTGTCTCATTAAAACATTCACACACACATTACTGTCCAACTGCTGTATGTGAACGTTTCCGTGGTTTGGATGCATGACTTATAGCAGAATGTGCTGTTCTCAACTGGTATTGCAAACAATGAAGACCTAGGGCAGGGACATCTGAATGTTTAACTCGAACGCATTTGGGACTGACATTGTTCCCAGCTTCAACATCTAACTTATAGGTGTGTGTGCTCGACCAGCCGGTCTGCATTTCAGATCTGTCTCCTATGCCACTCTGTGAAGAGGAGAATTGTGAACTGGCAACTGTGGAGTGTTGAGAAACCAAAGTCTTGTATCGAGAAAGACTAGGCAAAACATTCACTTGCAAAATTTGAACAATTAGTATCCCCCGTTCCCAAACGCTTAAACATTCATTCATTCATTATCTGTAACCGCTTATCCAATTCAGGGTCGCAGTGGGTCCAGAGCCTACCTGGAATCATTGAGCACAAGGCGGGAATACACCCTGGAGGGGGCGCCAGTCCTTCTCAGGGCAACGCTTAAACAGTGTAATAAAAAGAAAAGATAAGGTAACACTGTGGTAAAAATGACCATGTCCCAACTTTAAAGTTGTTCAGTGAAAACATTGGAATTCCTTTATTTATGTTTTTATCAGTTTCTTGTTCAGATTGTAGTTTTAGGGTGGCACGGTGGCGCAGCAGGTAGTGTCGCAGTCACACAGCTCCAGGGACCTACAGATTGTGGATTCGAGTCCCGCCCGGGTGGCTGTCTGTGAGGAGTGTGGTGTGTTCTCCCTGTGTCTGCATGGGTTTCCTCCGGGTGACTGTGAGGAGTGTGGTGTGTTCTCCCTGTGTCTGCGTGGGTTTCCTCCGGGTGACTGTCTGTGAGGAGTGTTCTCCCTGTATCTGCATGGGTTTCCTCCGGGTGGCTGTCTGTGAGGAGTGTGGTGTGTTCTCTCTGTGTCTGCGTGGGTTTCCTCCGGGTGACTGTCTGTGAGGGGAGTGTGGTGTGTTCTCCCTGTGTCCACGTGGGTTTCCTCCCACAGTCCAAAAACACACGTTGGCAGGTGAATGTGAATGTGTTGCCCTGTGAAGGACTGGCGCCCCCTCCAGGGTGTATTCCTGATTCCAGGTAGGCTCTGGACCCACCGCGACCCTGAACTGGATAAGCGGTTACAGATAATGCATGAATGAATGAATGAATAATTCTTGCTTTACTGCATTTTACTAAACTCCCTAACTTTTCTCCAAATGGGTTTTGTACTAGTACTGTAGTAAAAAATAATAACACTAATTTTAATAGTTAAATAAAACTTATAAAAAAGCAGGTGCACAAACATTTCGTGTTGTGGCCTCTAAAGCAGAAGAATCACTTACAGGTTTCTGATGCGGGATTCAGGTGGTTTACTGTCAGTGCAGTCTGTGTCAGTGTTTTCACTCTCTCTCCTTTCAAACAAAGGGCCCTTCTCTTCATCACTACCAAACATAAACACAAAGAATTGATCAAGTCACTGTGACTCTAAATGCCCCATTAAACACTGCTCAGACTTAGTTACTCACCTGCTGCATTCATCCTCTCGAATGCCCAGCATTTTGGCCTTGATGACTGTCCTCTGTTTCCTTATCGCAGAGCGCACTGCATCCAGTAAGAAACCTGGACATCTCTCATCATTCATGATCTCCCTGCAACGTGAGAGAACAGTCTGTTTGTAAATTATGTACAGGGAGTGTGTGATAATAACGTTAGCTAGAAGAACAACGTTTTACATTCTCAGTCTCAAAATGTTTTATTTATCTTCTACATTCATCTGTCATTATTTCGTGTGTGCTAATATTCATTCAGGGCGGCACGGTGGAGCAGCAGGTAGTGTCTCTGTCACAGCTCCAGGGTCCTGGAGGTTGTGGGTTCGAGTCCCGCTCCGGGTGACTGTCTGTGAGGAGTGTGGTGTGTTTTCCCTGTGTCTGCGTAGGTTTGCTCTGGGTGCTCTGGTTTCCTCCCATGCTCCAAAAACACACGTTGGTAAGTGGATTGGTGACTCAAAAGTGTCCGTAGGTGTGAGTGTGAGTGAATGTGTGAGTGTGTGTCACCCTGTGAAGGACTGGTGCCCTCTCCAGGGTGTGTTCCTGCCTTGCGCCCAATGATTCAGGGTCGGCTCCGGACCCACCACAATGAATGAACACATAATATTCACTCACAAAAATTAAACCAGCCATTTTGGCACACATCATTTTGAATTTGAACAGTATAAAATCCACTGAAAATCTTCCAAGAACAAACAAGAAACATGACATCACTATCAAACATTAATCTAATGGCTTTGTAAATATTAATATTTTTATACTACATTTTAAATTGAGTGCTGAATGGACGACAGCGCCCTCTAATGACAGTCAGTCAGTGACAGATGCTGTAAATAATATATACTAAAATACCGAAAATGTGTTTTAAAATAGTATTATTTTTATCGAAACATCTTATATTGTGATATATATTGATATTGAAATATTATCCAGCCATAGGAGAAATTTGTTCTGTAGAACACTGCTTTGAAGGCTACATAACACATATATAAGCTGCTCATAATATGTATATTCCAAAAAGTGTCAAGTGTATGTGAACCTTGTGTTAAAAATGTCTTTATGTCATGTGCCACCTTGTGGGAAAAGCTTTTATAAAGGTTTATAAACATTTATAGGAGTTTCTGATGACGGGCTGAGCTTTAACCCTCTATAAAGTGTGGTACATATGAATCACATATGACTATACTGCACTGGTCATGAAAACTGTAAATGAATGAAGAATACAGAAAAATTACATTTAAATACACATTTCAGGCCGCTCTTAAACGACGTCACAATGAAGTGCAGCTAACGAGTCACAGTCAAATATTTCAGCTCCTTCTCTCACCTCTGGTAGTAGGCAAGCTCTTCTTGCACTAAGAAGAGATTGGCCTTCAGTTCATTTCTCTCAAAAATCATGTCCCGAACCTCCTGCTTGGTAAAACACGGCCGATTTGGGTCCTTCAGATCAATGATCAGCTTATCAGTTAGGTCAATAGCTGGACTAGTCTGTACAAAGTGACAGAAAACAGATTCACCCTGTTATAAAACACACAGTGGAGGTTTAAAAAAAAACTTGATATGATACTTTAATAGTTTTTATGACATGGTACTGGCCACTATTACATCTTTTCTGTTGTAGAGTCATACGTCACTTTCTTTTTCATTTTACACCATGTAAATAAACCTGGATGTTTTTGTTTAATTTAGACGAACAGTTTCCTGCTGTGTTTAAAATTTCAGAATATAACCAAACAGTTAACATTTCCGTGTTCCAAGTGTTTCCATGTTTTAATGGAAATTTTGCCGTTTCATATAATGTCAGGACATGAAGCTATAATATATTATGTATATAATGTATAAGAATATATGCCTTGACTATTTTAAACAAAAAATAATGAATTTAAATGCTGTACTGAGCTAAATAAAGCTCCCTGTGCTGTCTTCTCCCTGTGGATGGATAGATGGAGCCACAGCGCCACTGTCAGATTTGTTTATACTTCAGATATTTTTCAGATCAGAAGGAAGAACTACATTTTCCTCTTTTAAAGATGAAAGCTTTAAGTCATTTTAAATCTGTTGGGGTCAGCCTCCAAACTCTTAACGTGTTGTAAGGAGTAGTGTATGTTTTCTCTGTGTTTCAAGCAAGCAAAACACACACATACACACACACACACACACATCATTAGTTAATTACCGTGTTAGCAGCAATGTTGGTGCTGGTCTGCTCCAGCTGAGCAGTGAGTCTTTCTATCTCTTTCTTTTTCTCACACAGGTCGGCCTCCATGTCTGCTCTCCTCTCCACAGTGGTCTTGAGCTGAGCTTGCATCATGCTCTGCTTATGCCTCAGTTCCCCATTCATTTTCATAAATCGGTCCAGCTGTTCCTGGAGCTGCCATTCAAAACACAATGCAAACATATATGCTACAATCAGCATTTATAAAAATATATCTAGCTATGCTCAAGTAGTTGGCCTGCAATAACCATCTCTTCTTCATGTTGTAACATGTGTAACCAGTTTGACAACTTTTTCTAAATGTAAAACTTCCACTGCACTAACAGCAACATGAAGAGTTCCGCTTATTATACTGCAAAATGTTCAACCACAGGGAACTAATATTCAAAACACATTTGTGTTCTTGCATTTTAAATACAAAAGGGTTACTTGTACTGTTTCCTTATATGGGCCTTGTTTCTTAATGTTCGTTTGTGCTCAAGAATTAAGAACTGTGACTTTCAACAAACATACATGGTCCAAAAGCCAGAACTGTCTGACAGAATTAAAGAGAAAACTCATGCACCCTGTTTGGAGAAAGTGACTTTTGCTCAGACTTGTTTATTCCAAGGTGTGGCAGGCTGTTCTTTAGCGTTTAACCTTTGAATGGATTAACTACTGTCAAGAGCCAAGTAACCTGATCTCTAGTGAAGATCCCCTGCTCTTTACACACTCGCCTGTCAGCTGACGCTTCCCAGCTACATTGTTGGGAAAAGCTGGCTTTAATAATATACCTGCAGTGAGCCAAACAATTGCACAACCAGTGAAAGTCACATATACACCACACTATACATGTGATTCCTGAGAGCAGTCGACACACTTTTAATTTGGACAATATGGGTGATGTCTAAACACATCCATACCGCTTCCACTTCTTTAGACATATTGGATATTTCTTGCATTTTCGCTCTGAGCTCATCACGCTGTTTGTCCACCACCTCTTTTAGCTTGAGCATCACTTCTCTCTCCTGACGCTGCGTGCGATCTGGATAAAAAAAAAAATTTTAAAAAAAGAGGATGATACAAATATTCAGTGATGAGTCTTTAATATGTGATAAAATGAATGTAATTATACGTTATATGTTCCAACAAAACATAAAAAAAAGTTCATTAAGACAGGGTGATAAAAAGATGTTAAGGTTTTTGAACATTAAGATTCCACATTAAATATAATTTAGTTTATGACCAAAAATTAATTAATTAAATAAATGTTGGGTGCAGTAAAAAAAATTAAACCCATTTCAGAAATTACTGATCCATAATCAAAATCAGACACACAGTGACACGCAGTCTAGGAAATTCCGTTATGGAATTGAACCCACTAAAATCTAGGCCAAAAGTTAATCTGACCTGTTTCAGACAATGGCATTAATAATCGCTTTACGGCACATTTTCTGAAGTCCTCAGAAATTCCTTCCCGACCGACAAGAGGCTTTATAGGCAGAGCAAAGTGTCTAATTAAAAATCAAACAAAGGCTAAAAGCAAAAGCCTCAAGAAATGTTTATTTCCACGTGGTTGGGTGCAGAAGTATTCAAACCAATAAATTAACTGTATCTTTAAATGCATTTACCACAATGTAACCTTAATAGCATAACAATGTGTTCTTAATTGCATTATTACATTCATATTACAACTGAATCAGTTTGAAAAGGCTTTAATGGATTCAGGAATATTTAAGTTTAATAATGTCTATGAATAAGAAACAATACTAACTGGTCATATCTTGTCAACAGAATCACCATGAGATTGGAGACATCTGGCCATTACACAGCCCAGTCAGTTCAGTCAGTGCTAAAACTGAGCCATTATTCATTCATTCATTCATTATCTGTAACCGCTTTTCCAGTTCAGGGTCGCAGTGGGTCCAGAGCCTACCTGGAGTCATTGGCCGCAAGGCAGGAATACACCCTGGAGGGGGCGCCAGTCCTTCACAGGGCAACACACACACATTCACTCACACACTAACACCTACAGACACTTTTAGTTGCCAATTTACCTACCAATGTGTGTTTTTGGACTGCGGGAGGAAACCGGAGCACCTGGAGGAAACCCACAGGGAGAACACACCAACTCCTCACAGACAGTCACCCGGAGCGGGAATCGAACCCACAACCTCCAGGAGCTGTGTGACTGCGACATTACCTGCTGCCGTGCCGCCCTTGAGCCATTATAATTATCTTTATTATGTTTCTTTCTTCAATAAAAACAAGATCATTCTACGAACAGCTTGTCACGACAGCCAGTAACATCCCTTTACCTTCTTTGGAGAGAGAGCTCTGCAGGCGGCCCAGAAGCTCCTGGTTCTCCTCCTGCAGCTGCTGCACCTGAGCCTGCAGCTCATCCACTTTCAGCCTCCATTTCTGCTCCTTCTGCTGCCAGTCCTGCACAGTGGACAACAGGTCAGTAATCGTATGACACATACACACACACACTCTCTCTCTTGATAGAGTCTCTCTTGATCAGACAATGGTGGCCATCTGTAATCTTGTATCAAGCAAGAATGGGCACAATCTCAAATCAGAAAACTCCAAACATTTGTATCCTCAGTTCCCAAATGATTATTCAGTGTAACGAAACGGAAAAGTTGTGCAACAGAGTGGTAAACTCCTGGCTGTTTTTGAGTGCATTGTAGGCATCATTAAGTTGGTCGGCGAAATCATTGGAAAGTGTTGTACTTTTGCAATTAGATTCAAGAGAATTAAGAACAAAATATATAGGCTACTGCATCTTAATTAAAATCCCAAATTTTTCAGAAGCTTGGTTCTGTGAACTAAGACTTTCTCAGAGTGAAGAGAATGGGGCCTATGCATATATCTGTACTACAGCAAAATAAGTGGGTGCTAATAGAAGCAAACACACTTTGATTATGAGTACAAATTTAGGTACTGAACTTACAGAAACGCAGTGACATTTTGGTGGCGGGGAATAAAATATTAAAAGTAATAATTTTCATATAAAACTTAGCGTAAACAGTGTGTTGATGATGGTACTGAAATTGAAGAAGGCTGCAGGGGTGATGCACCACAGTAAGTCAGTATCACTGACCTGAATGCGTCACGTGGGGCGGAAGGGACGTCACTTCTACGTGATTTTTCCCTCTTTCTCACCTCTGATTAGCAACATTATCACGGGCAGTGTGTCCAGATGTGTGACCACTCATCACACACAAACTGACCATGACACCGATAAAACAAATATGAGCCTAAAATAATAATAATAATGGAAACACTGGGTAGACCTAATATTCATCAATTTGTTGTGAGCAGCACCACTGCACTGTCCCTTTCAATCCCCACAGCAACACAGAGACACCCGAGGATTATTCTGTGTAAAATACAAATACTGAAGTACACTAGTATAATTAAAGCTACCATATCGCACGGCTTACGGTTGCTAAGCTGTACCTCAGCTAAAGCTAACAAGGCTATGTCACTTACTCGATAGGTTAGCTACATTACATTAAAGTGGGTGCTTCCAACATTTTTTATTGTTCCTTTAAGTACGACGCTAAGTTCAGTTTTTGTGCTACTGGGAAGCAGTTATATGAGTATTACCTTGAAGTCTGAGTTGTTGCTGATCTCCTCGCTTTCCCTCGTACTCCGTTTCTTCTGCTGCTGAACCTGCAGAGACTCAAACGCCTTCAGCAGCTCCTCTTCTTTACTCCTCAAGGTGTGATTCCTAGCGGCGAAGCTCTCCAGCAACTCCAACACTTTCACTATTTTCGGTACCAGTCCCTCCACGCTGGCCTTGCCGTGGTGGTCGATGAGCTTCTCCACCTCAGAGCCGATGAGTTTGGCGATTTCGTACACGTCGTCCACGGTGAGAGCGGAAAACGTCCTCTCCAGACACTCGTTATTGTTCAAAACGTTAACTTTTCTAACAGACTGGTTCTGCTCCAGCGTCTCCATCGCAGAATCGAAAACCGCTGTGTTAGAAAAGCCCCAGAGTCAGATTCAGCCAGCCATGTTTCAGCTGCGAGTCCGTGTACGTGTAGTTTCTGTTTTTTGGTTTCAGTTCGTCCTCACTAAGTTCACTGTGGGCTAAATGCGAGCTGAAAGTCTCCAGGACTCACCCTTGAACTTGACACGTTCTGACATGAGTCTGAGCCCTGTGAATGTTATTGAAACACGATATTATACGCCTCTGTTTGCATAGTTCCCTGCTACAAACTATAACTGAGCGTTGGTGGAGCCACTAAAGGCGCAGTGTGTTTTTCTCTCCCATACTGGACCCTCCTCCTACTCTCCTGACCAATACAACTGGAGAGAACCACTTTGCTCAGGGCTCTCATGCTCGGTCTACTGTAACAGACCGTATGAGACAGCAGAGGCAAATTGGCTTTGCACTGTGTGTAGTCTTATGAGCAGTCGCTCCTTTAAACACAAGACAAGCTCATTTGTTTGAAAGCCAGTAGGTTCAGTTATAACAGTGCTTTGGATTTGGATAACGTTTCAAACCGTTTCAATGGGTGTGTGAACTTCGATTAAAAACACTACAAAAACATCCAATAAATTGTTCATCTTTATTTAGCCCCATACAGTGTACACAAAGTAGCTACTGGGTACAGGCATGTTACATTTGACTTATAAAAAAAAATTAAATGCATTTCAAGATTTTGAAAGAGCACAGATTTACGTAAGAACCTTCACATAGTTTTAACTCAACTACAGTGACACAAAAATACCAGTTCAGCAAATGTGTATCAACACATTAGAACTAATCACCACACAGAAGAATGCAAGGTAAAGCAATGGGTGTACAAAAATCTAAAAAAGGGGTTGTCAAAAGTACTTCCCAGCTGATGTGGCTGTTAACACTAAGGTCAAGTCTTAAAAAGGACAGCACACAGTCGCTCTGCCGATGTAAGCCTCTTATAGACGCTTGTTGAATATCAACAGTAGCAGTCTGGGGTGCTAAGCGTACATGTCCTCACGGTCGGCATTGTAGATCTCGCCCTCCTGCAGAGAGGCAAAGTTGAGGAAGTGAGACGGCCTGTGCACCTCGTGGTAGAACTCTTTAGGGTTGGAAAGTTGCAGGTCATATTTCATGTTGGGGTCATGACGAACACCTGTTGAGAGAGAGGGGGGGGGAAATAAATAAATAACAGTAAAAGTGTATTGTAGGGTTGCAGTCATGCCCACACGAAGTTTAACTAAAACTCAGAAAAACATCTGCATATCTGCCTCGAAACCCTGCTCACCCATGAAGTTGTAGTTCCAGGAGACTTGGCCAGGTACCATGAAGAAGCCAAGGAAGCGATCAGAGAGCAGCATCTGCACCCTTTCATAGTGGGATGGCAGATAACCCTTAGGGTTGTTGCCCTTATCTGTGTTCTGCCTGCCCCATTCATATCCACTTGGAGTCAGCTTGTAAGCAGTCAGAGTACAGGAACCTGGGGTGAAGCTGAGAGAGCAAACAATTAACTCACTGCCATGAACAGCACTGTCTGGTGTAACACTAAGAATAACTGAGCAACTGTTGAAATTTCCAGACATTGATGTCTGTACCGACTCAAAAGTGTTCGTAGGTGTGACTGTGTTGCCCTGTGAAGGACTGGCGCCCCCTCCAGGGTGTATTCCTGCCTTGCGCCCAATGATTCCAGGTAGGCTTTGGACCCACCGCGACCCTGAACTGGATAAGCGCTTACAGATAATGAATGTCGTCTGTACCTGCAGGTAATGATAATGGTCTTCTCGCCATCCCATGACGGGTTGTCTGCCATGACCTTGGCATGTGTGGTGACATCCTGAGGAGACAACTGAGGGGATTCATTGGGTTGGGTGTGGATCCAACCAAGTGGTTCCATTTCCTACAAAACAACAAAAATGACCATGAGGAGAGGATCACAGGAGTACAGGGACACTGTCGCATCACCACAAAATAATAATAAAAAAAAAACCTAACCTTGAGATACTCATGCTGCGGCAGTTGGTTCGGCAGATGAACCGTCTGGTGTGTCCCCCACTGTGGCACCATTACAATGCAGCGTATCTCCTTTACTTGTGGGTTATCTGGAGGACTAGTTCCATAGAGATAGCCTGCAATCTGTAGACAAAGATGTGGGGAAAAAAATTAATAACCGTTCAATAAATAAATAAATAAATAATAATAATAATAATAATAATAATAATAAAGGTGAACGACTGTGTGAACGTTCAAAAAAATTTATGAAACAGAAGTAGTACTAACTTGAGCACGAAGGTCAGAGATGCAGATGAACTTCTTCAGCACATTCTTAGGTAGAATATAAGTGTAACCAGTTTCTTTAATGTCATCTGATGACACATAGATGTGGTTGGTTCGTAAGTGCAGGTTGGCAGCTGAGATGGCCCTATAAGACAATGACAACACAATAGAGTTAACTGAGTCAATTATTGTATAACAGTGTGCATTGTATCAAGAAATAAAAAAAAAAATCCATATTAGAGGATTCCTACCTGACTCTCCATTCAGTCTTGGAGGAGAAGGTTTGCGTTTCGTAGTTGCTGGTCGTGGAAGTTATGATCTCATCACCATGTTTGTTAACAGTGCGCGTCTGTGTGGCTGTTAACTGAGACTGCTCTTTGGTCTGCTTCTCAATCTCAGCAATCTGCTGTCTCTGTTGAGAGGGAGCTGAGATCTCCATGCCCAAGATGATGTCCCTGATCTCAGACTGTGTCAGAGAAGCAACATTCACACTTTGGGGGGTTGAGGAGGGAAAAAGAAAAAAAAAGAAACAGAAATGAGAACTTCATACACAGATTACAATTTAATTTACATTATATTCCATTTTATCCTCCCTCGATTTTTCATTCCAACTTCCAATTCTTTAACGTAAATTTGGGAATCTCATTTCTAAATTCCGCAAGAATCCATCAAACTTTTATAATAGCCATCCTACTCACTTGTTCTTCTTGCCATAATCAGCCAGAATGAGATCTTTGAGCTGCACCTCCACCTTGATCCACTCCTCATCAGTCAGTGTGGGCCAAATATGATGTGGCTCAGTGATGGTGGTTTTGTCTGGCTTCAGAATCACCTTTGCACGATCATTGTTCACATGCAGGGCCCTCAGGATCAAGATGAGACGCGAGAACGCCTAGGTAGGCAAAATGGTGTCAACACAACACATTGTTTGTACACTACTATGCGTCACAGACCTTGGCGAGCTTTTCTTTTAACATTCAGGTAACAACAAAGAATCACACTTACAGTGTAAGAGGAGATGGTCTTGAGCCAGTCGTCATACAGATTGAACAGGACCATCTGAGGCTCAGTGGCCTTCAGAATGAGGTCTCCAAACTTCTCTACCTTCAGACAGGCCTGGAAGGGTAGCTGAAGCTCAGAGCCCTTGATCACAATGTTGGGGAAATCCAACAAATGCACCTAGAGTAAAGAAGGGGGGGTGGGGGGGGATTAACATTTTTCTCGAGGACATATTTTATTATGCAGCAGAAGCCATGCTTGAAAGCCTACCTCGAGAGGATCCAACATGCCCTTCCTGGTGACAATGATCTGCTTGGGCTGCTCTTCAACAGGCAGTGATCGAATAAGAGCAGCCACTTCTTCAGCAGTCTTCCACTTAGCCAACTATTAATAAGAATACATCAGCTTATATTTGCTCTCTCTACTATATTTCAGTCACATCGATCTAAAGGATAGCCAAAAGAGAAGCCAAGGAAAAGTATTATTTCTTGCCTGTCCCAGACGCTTCTGTCCTGCCCACACAGACGTGTGAATGATCTTTAAGAAGAGCTGCCCAGTTCTTGGATTGAAGATAAAAATGGCTCCATTGATCGGTTTTGTGGTCAAGTTTCCTTCAAAGGTCTGTGATAGGGGTCACATGTTATGGTTGTTAGTGAGAAAAGTTATACATCCTTTGAGGCACTAACATGCAAAGACCACATACAGTGGCCCAGTGGAATATCTGGGGAATGCTGAATTCTCTTACCTTGTGGATTGTGACACGGTACACATTGGTGTCATCCACAAACCAAATGATCTGGTTGGAGAAGAGCTCTCCATAGTTCTGAGAGGACAGGTAGGGCTCAGTAGGCTCAGAGGAGTAAAGCTGCAGACCCTTGCGGATACGCTCCCTCAGCACATACAAGGCAGGGTTGGCCTTCATGATCTTAGCCATGGCCTGCTGGATCAGAGGCTTGCTGCCAGGGAACCAGTTTCCATATGCACTGTAGAGAGAAATGTGTGTTTTAGCACATAATCACCTTCAAGACAACAGCAGAGTATACCGTGTCATGTTATAGATAACAACAATAGCCTCAGATGTTGTACACTGACCTGTGCAGATTGTAGGCCAGATCAATAGCAATCAGTACACCAGTGGGGGATGGGTAGATACTCATGTTATCTGTGGTGTAATCCAGGAACTTGGCTCTGGCGTATCTTTCAATGTCATGAGAGTCATAGTCTCCCCATCTGAGCTGAATGTCAATCCAGTATTTCTGTGTGGTGGTGCTGTCCATCACATCCCTGCAACAGAGAAAGCCAGAGTTAAACATTTATTGGTAAACATTTTACGCACATAATTTTAAAACTAATGCATTCTGGACTTAAACATACTTAGAGTCAGCAAGTAGCGACGGGCGTGAGACATTCCACTTGTAGGAGGCGAACAGCAGGATGTCGGCGCAGGAAGAGTTCATCTTGTAAGACTTCCTAGGATGGATGGTTTCCTTCTGGACAGTCTCAATCTCCAAAGCATCCAGCTCCTGATCAAACACCTACAAGCAGCAGACATTTCTTGATGATGCAAACATGCATCAAAAGGTACATTTCAAATATGTCACGCATATTAAAAGTATATATTTATTTTTAAAATGCCATGCACTTTAAAGCGCAGAACACCAAACTAATCTCTACCTGACACAGATCCATGACAATGCTCTCATGAATCTTTTGCCACAAGTGAGCCCTGAAAATCTGGATCAGAGAGATCTTGAGGGTTGGAATTTTGCCATGCATGAAGATTCCTGTGAGGTCCAACTGCACCTGGAAACCCACATACACCTGAAAAGCAATAAACGAGATTAAGAAAAACAGTGTAATGGTAAAGAGGAGACAGCTGATGTAACACTGCTAAGGTAAGCTAGTCTAAAACTACATGCAAAACATACGTTAGCCCTGTTGATAGTGGGAGACCACCACAGAGTGAATCGTCGATTGGGGATCTGATTCAGACCAGACCTCTGAGCATTGGTCAGCTTTTTCCACTTCATTGACTCCTCGAAACCACTGGCCTTTTCCCTGTGGGTTAGAATGGATGCATTAATGCCAAACTGATACCGAAATTCAAGAAAACACTCTAAATCAAGTCTACTGCACATGGGACACCAAACAAACTCACCAAAAGAGACCTTCCCAGGTGGGGAAGTAGGTTCCCTTGAAAAGAGTATGCTCCAGAATTCCCTCCACACCTCCCAAAGCTTGTATCATGTCTGTGCGGTAGTTGTTCAAATTCCATAGTTTCCCGTCATGTCTCTGGTGAGTCCACCAGAACGGATTTTGCTTCAGCACCTGCAGAGACATTAAATCTTAGATCAGTTTATACGAAATAAAAGATATATACAGCATTAGTCAAATGTTTGGACACATCTCATCAGTGATTGGTGGAATAGGGCTGTTCACTGCATAGAACTGTGTACCAGCCCCTACCTCTGCACAACCCCAGTTACAGTCTCAGACACATTAAGAAGGGAGCGGTTCTACAGATTAACTCTCGACGAGGCCACAGCTGTTCACTGAAAACCATTCCAGGTGAGGACCTCAAAGCTGACTGAGAGAACGGAGAGTGTGCAAAGCTGTCAAAGCAACAGGGGGCTACTGTGAAGAGTCTAAATTATAAAACATTCTGCTTTGTTTAACATTTTGTTGTTCACTACCATGTGTGTTCCTTCGTAGTTTTAATGTCTTCCATGTTCATTTACAAATAAAAAACAAAGAAAAACCATTGAAAAATAAGATGTCAAAACTTTTGACTGGTGCTGTACATTCACATGTGGAAAATGGCGCAAAGCAAAGGAAACCCTCCCTGAGAGAGCATGTCCAAATATTTGACTGGTACTGTTTAACAATTCCAAAATAATCATAATGTCTTTACAGCATGACGCAAAGTTTTTAACCTGGTACTGTTTGAAGTCTGTTCTGACTCTCCAGCCCTTGTCATAGGCCAGGGTGTGTCTGTCTTTCTGGAACAGGGTGTTGATACGAGGAATACCTCTGTCCCAAGAATCCTCAAGATCCTCAAGAGTCAAGCGTCTGTGAAAATATTAAATGTATAAAACGTAAAAAGCTTGAAAATTGATTTTGTCCAGATTTGACACATTATATTAAAAGAATACTGCACCTGTTCTGGGCAATGGCCTCCTGTCTCTTGAGAGCGTATTCTGCCCAGACTCTCTGAGAGTCAATGAACTCGCTCTCCCATGGCTGGATGTAGCGATAGAGATTGGGAATCAGTTGATCCTCCTCATGACTCATACCAGAACGGAAATGAGTGATGCCTACATCTGTTTGTTTGGACCACCTGAAAATGTACATTAATGATACAAGATGTTTACACTGTCCAGTAACATCAGTTAGATCATCTCCAATCCTTGCATTTTCCATTTGTTTCGTCAGTCTAACTTCAATTTCACTTTAGGACTTGGTTAAACAAATGACTCACCTCAAATCGGATTGTGGAATGAGCACATGACCCATGGATAACATGCCCAGTCCACCCAGCTCCTTAGGGGTGTAGAACACCACAGGTGGAAAACGGCTAGGCATTTTGGAGTTCAGACCAATCTTAATACGAGTCTGGATCTTATTCTCGCACTTCACCAAAAGATCAAGCAGCTCCTGTGTGTTGACCACAGCCTCACGGAAATAGGTCATCAGACCAATCAAAGCTGTGTTCCATTTGTTCACAATCTGAGATGGAGAAGATAAAGTGAAACATGAAAATGAGATAAAGCTGATGAAACCTAGCAGCTTCAACAAAATCATAACTACCACACTGCATTTGCACATCTTTATTCTCTCATAAAATTACAAATGTGATAAAACTTGTGTCCTATACCTTGGTGAAAGTGGTAGATCCCGAAGCCATTAGAATCTGTCGCACTCTGTTGTGGAACCTCTGCATGGATTCATCATCCACTCGCAGGAAGCACTGAGCTGTCCTTTCTTTGGTCACCTTCAAAGACAGAGTCAGACAAAAAAAATGTTATTTGAAAAATTATTTAAAACCTCACAAACATACACACGTTTAATGGACAGTCAAGCTTCTGACCTCATTCTGCAGGTTCCAAACACCATCCTTGTGTGTGAACTCCTCATAACTTGTGCGGCACTTGGGCAGGATACGGCACTCAAAGCCGCACATGTTAAAGAGCAGGTTGGGGTTGTCTTTACTGTAAACTGAAACAAAGCTGTTCTCCCACTGGATAGTGGTCACAGAGCGAGGAAGGCGATTCTTAATGTCCCAGAACACAGCACGGCCCCTAAGAGACACAGAAAAACAAGTCAGTAAAATATTACATTATGCAGGTGAATTTAGACTAAGGTGTACTTGAAAGTTTAAAAAGGATGTACTACTCACAGGTTAACGTCATGCTTCATCAGCCTCATCCTAGCATCTCTAGGCCAGCACTTCTTATTGTTGTAGCCCACAATGTTCTCATTGTTTGGATCCGGGTGTTCAGTGAGGTATCGCTGGATCAGATCCCTGGCCTCATCAGCAGTAAACCTGTGTGAATAATGTGACTTGATTACCTGGATATCAGAGTATTACTTCCACAACGTTGTGCAAATAGCAGGTTTGGGGGAGATCACTTGATGTGTGCTGTATTCAGCAATACTGACCTAAAGAACATGTGGATTCGGTCGATGTATCTGCAGTACAGCCGGATGGGATGGGCGTTTTCTGTCACGCTGTCCTGGAAGCTGAGGAAGTCATTTGGCATCTGGGGAGGTCCTGCCATCTCACTGGCACGGTGAAGACCCAGAACAAGCAGGTCCATCACCAGTCCATAGTACTGCACAATGAAGGATGCAAACTGCAGGCCACGGATGATGCCATACGAGTTGGTGTGGTTCATGTCCTAAAATAAGAACATAAGCAAATCAGAAACACAGAAAAACATCATGGTGTTATCCTAGATCAAGTATTACCCTGAAAGAATTTTGCAGAATTGTGAACATATCAGACCTTGTAGTTGATGACCACGTTGTTCTTGGCTGTCATGTAGTCAGCAATGTTGTGGTCGACAATGAGACGCAGCAGCCTGTTGAGCAGCGTCAAGTCAATCTTTTCATACATTTTCTCATAGCGGGACTCCAGCATGACATTGCACTCTCCTTCTGTGGTTTCCCACACATCCTGCAGGTTGTTGATGCCTTAAAAAGAAAGAGCATCACATCAAAAAAGCCAAAATGATGCATCATCATGATGTACTAATCAACAAAAGCCCCAATAAAAGTCCCTTTTGACTGTATACAACAATGAGCAATATTATCCCCCACCTTGGCACCACTTGTAAACCAGCAGCGGGGGTGGCTCTGTGTCCGCTGGTTTGATCCAAGGTGGAAAGAGTCTGCGCTTGTCAGCCTCATACCACAAGTACTGATCCAAGTATGCATCAGTGATCTTCTCCAGAGGCTCCACATCATAAACAGGCACTAAGTGACTGTACAGGTCCATGAACTCAATGCCCACCTGGACAAATTATAAACAGGACAGGCTGAGACCAATATGGTAGTACCAAGAAGGCAAATGATTCAAAGACAGATGCTATCACAAATGTGTGAAGATTCAGGTGGTATGCGTATTCACCTCTTTGAATGCTCTCTGGGTGAGGAGGTGACGCTTGATCCTGGACAGAGCTTCATGAGGATTGTCGTATGCCTGTTCAATCAGACCCAATTCCTCACGCTGAGACTGATTCAACCTGGACTTGACACTAGTACACAAATCGGAAAACAGAAGTCAGTCCCACCATCAAGTTAAAGTTGAGAAACCTGTTAAGCCAACTTAACAGCTTGCACATGTATGCATGCACACTAACCTGTAGGCCTCTTTGAGCCTCTCCAGAGCCAGGATTAACAGTTTGGTGTCATGTTTATAGGAGAGAGGAGGGAACGGTATTGGAGAGAAGCGCCGGCTCTCCAGCCAATGCACAGTCGTGGTGTAGATGGCCACTGCCTCTTCTGCAGTGATGTATGGACCATCCTGAGAGAGAGAGAGATCAAGAGAGATATGATATTTTGTCATCCCCATTCAACATTTTTCTGCAGTAGTTTCACAGGCTGCGTTTCTTAAACTGTACCTTCAGGTAGTTGTGCTGCCTCTCCTGCTCAGCCTTTAGGTAGAGTCGTGTAAGACGTCCAAGGTTTTTCTTGCAGACAGTTTTGTCCACGGTAGCACCTCGCCTGATTCGCTCTCTGTTGTAATGGGCTGTGTTAGTCCACCAGTCAGCTTTGGCCTTCACGTAGCGCAGAATCATGTTCTCAATGGGGGTGGGAAGACCAGGGACCTGAGAAATCAATGACATAAGTGGATAAGCATGAGGAAAGTGTTAAAATAACAATTAACTCAATTATATTGGCAGATAAAACACACAGAGTACAAGTCCAATACCTTCCAGGGAATGTTGGCCTTCCAGCACCTCCAGGACTCGCTGAGATGCTGCAGAATGGTCCTTGCCTTGTTCTGTTTGATGCCCTCAGGCATCATGTCCAAGATGTCATGCATCACAGCTGCTCTCAGCTCCAGGTCAAAGTGAGATTCCACACGCTGCTTGGTCACAGTTTTTGCAACTCCCTTGGAGTGACGACCTTAACATGGCCACAACAGCAAATTTATCTCTCCACACTTTTAGAAACAGACTAATAATAGCACGTACACACAATAGTACCTTGACTTATGAGTTTAACTTGTTAAAATGAACTGAAATGCTATTAATCCGTTCCAGCCCCAAAAACCCCACCAGTTTATGTCACGTACGTGAAAAAGGTACTTTAAAAAAAAAGTATACATTATATATATATATATATAAAATATACACACACACACACACATATATATATATATATATATATATATATATATATAAATACATAATAAAAGAGAACGTAAAGATAGAAACCGATTCTTTCTTAGTGTATTTACCTTGAAGATCAGACAAAGACGCAGGCGGAGGATTGGCAGGAGTTTTTAATTTCGTGCTCCATCGCTTAACTCAAATTACTCACTACACATAATGCTGCAAAAAACAGCAATATGACAGATGCACAGCAAGATAGCCAAGTGAACTGAGCGCTCGCTGGGCTACCTAGTGACAGGGGGGGTGTTTAAGCTTGCTCGCAACTCAGATCTCGGTTTGCATCACAAAGCATAAAACAGATCTATTGACGGCTCGTATCTCGGAAAGTTTGAAAGTTGATTCACTCGTAATTTAAGGTTTCACTGTACATAAAAATATATGCATATATAGCACCAGTCCTTTACCTTCAAACTGCCTGGCCAGCAAATTGCCAAGCCACCTTTCCAGAAGAGGAGTGATGCCCCTCATGAAGAACAGCCAAACTCTCCATCCAGGAGCCCAAAACCCACAACCTGGACCCTTCCCGACAGGACCCTAATAAACCACACAAAAAAATGTAAGTATATATAAGCCCTAAAATCTACAGTAGAACGCACTCTACTTCCAATGACTGATGTGCTAAAGCCATGAAATTCCACTGACTGTATTGAAGCGGTAGTAGATGAGATGCTTCAAGTCCTTGCACATCCTAATCTGCCTCATCAGCTTATACTTGTAGCGGTACATGCCGGTCAGCTGACCCACATGGGCAAAGATGTACTGCAGTCCATCTGCCAACTTAAACACACAGAAAAGCAAGACAAATTTAGATAAAAGCAGTGATCTCAATATAATCACACAAGCTTATCACTAATAATTTGAACTAAACCAGTGCTAGGCTTGTTAACTGTGAGATGTACCTGGAAAGCGTCAACATTTCCCAGTCTGTACTGTACATGGCTGTCCACTACTAGTTTGCTCAGACGAAGGACCTCACGGCACAAGTGGAACGCATTCCCAAAGCGAGATTTCTTACGCTCCTGAAAGAGCGTAACAGATATGGCTGCATTAATACACTGCTTTCAACGGGTTGACACTGAAGTTTACCAGATGGGGTTAAAAAGTACCTTTGTGGTGAGGGTTTTGACAGGTTTGAGGTTAAAATTGTAGTCCAAGTGCAGGTAGTTAAGATTCTTTCTGTGAATCAGCAGGTTTAGCATGTTGTAACCCTGCCGGCAGACCTGGAGGCCCACTTCGACCCAATCCAGCTTTGTGGACTGGAAGAACTTTGTGGCCTTGAAGGAACGGAAAAGGTACCTGGGGGATACAATCAAGAACTTGGACTTATAATGAATATTTCAAGTAATGTGAAAAACAAAAATATCCCATCAAAATCTCTACTAATTTCAACAGATTTTTAAAAATGCACACCTCTTTTTCTGTGCCTTAGGTGGTCTGTGTTTCAGAGCATTGAGAACATAGTACTTCAAGAGTTTCTGATAAGAAACACGTACTTTCACAGGCTGCCCTGCGGGGCAGTGCTCCCGGTACCTGAGAAGAAGAAAAAAAAATTAAATAACTAAATAAAAAAACAAACCACGAAAAAAAGTTACTGTGCTCCTATTGAAATTCATCGAGAATTCACAAAAACTACATAACCATAAGCAAATTACTATCCCAGCTCACCAATTTTTGATGAGTGGAACATCAATAGCACGTCTAGTTCTTCCAGACCGCAGGTTGAATGGACGTGGGGCCCAGAGCAGGGCGATTCCATTGGCGGTGTTATCTGTATACAGAGGCGTCTCCTTGAGGAAAGGCTCCACATACTCAGGAAGCTCAAACTCTTCATCATCATCAGGCAGTGGCTCTTGGCTCTGAGGAGAACAGATTAAACAAAAGCTTTAAACATTTTAGAAGCAACTGAGGAAAAACAAACTAACAAGGCTATAGAAAAGTAAATGTTTTCTGTCGTCCAATAGTATCAAACTATAAAACTATCAATATTTATCTGATGTACTCACTAAAACAATAACAGGACATGGCACTTCCAAAACAGTGTTTTTGTAAGCCCATAAATTCTTACAATGCCACAGTTCTGATTAAATATCATCTAAGGCACTTTAAAATGAACATATCAACATCGGCAAATCTATATCATTCTTCTTACTTTAACTGAATGTCGATGAGAGATGGGATTAATTAGAGGATCAAAATAGAAGGCAGGCAGATCAGGATCCTCCGTTTTTATAAACACCACATTAGGAGTGTGATACCTGTGTAAAAAGCAAACCAAAGACTTAGTGGCAAATACTTTCCACATTGGGTTTTATTATTTTTTTTTTTTTAATGAGAGAGACCCATAAATCCTAACATTTACCAAGTGAGGTGCACATGATGTGGTAGATTGTTGTACAAGTATGGGAACGCAATCTTGTACTCTGTCCTAATGGGCTGCCTTATGATGATCTTGTTGATGTCATTGAATTCATTCCAGTCTTCATCCCTGTAACAAAAGTTGGTGAACTCATGTCAGACTATGTTTGACAATTATGCAAGACAGAACTTCTGGCAGAGTTTGATAAAATGGAAAGAAGCTGGAGGGCACACATACTGTAGATTGATGTCCCTGACCAGAGGTTCAAATTTGGGTCCACCGGGAATGGCCATGTTCAAAGCTTTGGAGGTGAAGAAGGCTTTCAGATCGAACAAGTAAAAATAGTTGTCATCTACCAAATCAGTCAGCAGTTGATTGGCCAACCGATAGAGTGTGGACATCATTGGCAGAGTGAACTGCCAGCGTCTGTAGGTGGTCCCATTGACATACCTGTAAAATAAAAAAAGAAATCATGAAGAAAGGGAAGGAGAAGGACTAAACAATGCTTTTTTTCTTGTTAAAGACTCACTTGGTAGTATCCTTCAGTGGCTGATGCTCATAAAACCATTCCGCCACAGAGCCGTCCTCCTCAGGATCCATCTCCATCTGTATGGCCTCTAGAGGTTCCACATCCAAAATGTTATCCGCATAGTCCAACGGAGGTTCTTCATCATCAAACGGAGGGAAACGCATGCGCTTGAAGTGTCGCCTATCTCTTTTCTCACGACGCATCATGATCCACATAGTACTGGTGCGGAAAAGAGTGAGTAATGATTAGAACAACTTAAGCAATTTAACATCTTAAAAAACAAAAGACTTCATAGTGCACAGTATACTGTAGCTTAATTAGAAGAAACTCACCCCCACTGAGAAATATAGACTGGTTCGATGACCCATGGGATTTCATTGACAAAAGAAATTGCTCCTGTAATGTGGTAGAGCACTGGCACATCTCTGATCTGCTCCCAGGGCATGGGCATGTTCTCTAGCAGTTTGAGCACTGCATGAGGCATGTATTTCAGAGCCCTAGAAATCAGGAAAATTAAAGGGTGTAAAAGTGTGAGAGTTGCATGAAGCAAGACAAAATATGTCAAGTTTATTTATGCCACATGCATCTTTTCCCAAAAACGCTACCATTGCTTAATATATAGAACATCAGCCGCCGTTCACAAAGCAACCCCACCAATGTTAATTCACTTTAACACATTTGCATTTTATGCACATTCATCCAAACCTACCCAAGATAGACCCTCTTGTCATGACGAAACTTCCTGTTGGTCATGTCTCCATGGTCCCTGATAATTTTGCGAACATGCTCAGGTGGCATGTCCTCTTTCTGAGCATCAACAAAACCAAATTTCCTCTTCTCTGAGTAGCGTTTTGCCTGCAGCTGCTGCCATTTCCGTGCTGTAAGTAAAGAATTAAAGATGGTCATTAATCCGGAAAAACTATCATGTAAATTAGTTTAATACAAATTTTGTCGCTGCCATATATACCCACCTTTTTCTTGCAATTTCTCTTCAGACATGTAGTCTGGTACTTGGGCAGGAGGAGGTATACCCGGGGGCATCCCTGCAGGGACACCTCTGTAGGGGAATGTAGCTGCCATGGCAGCGTCTACTGTACAGAAAAACAATTCAGGATATAAAGTCTAGATAAATTGTACAATGGCGTAACAAAACACAGACATTAGATGAACCTGAACTTAAAACAGTTTGTGACATTACCGTATGGTGCTAGAACGGTGTCAAAAACGTTTACACCGATAAAAAAAACAGTTTGTTCCCACAGCATCACTTTTATCACTTCTTACCCACAAAATATGATTGGTCAGCTTTCGTTAAAACGACAAGGATTTCACAAATCAAAAAATTATGGCGCATACATTTTTACACAACTTGCAAATGTGCAATGAACTTTTCCCACTGACTATCAGTCTGACAATGAAGGATCAGGTTTTACTTTAAAAAAAAAAACACATGTACAAGATCTATACTAATGGAAATTGTCAATTTAAAGTATTTCAGCCATCAATTAAACACCCATCAGAATGACCAAATAATACATTATTTATTAAATCCCCTAATGCTTTAAATATAGTTTAGATAAAACTCTACATCAAGTGCATTCAGGCCTGCACCTAAAAAAGGACCTGTCCCTTAAGTTGACAGGATTAGTTCTAAATGTTTTTGACGTATGACAGCTTGGCTCTCTGAAATTTCACGTTTGAGAATTTCGAACAGCCCTGCAAACTTTGCTCTACTACCTATATTCCACAGTCAGATTTAAATTAAACCTCTAGTCTTTATAATGTGTTTGACCAGATGAGTACAGGTCCCTTTTGTAAGTCTTTGTTCCTCCGAAGGTTTCCTCTTCCAGCTTCTTTGCCTTTGCCGCATTTGGCTTGTTCATATAGGGTATAATGTTTCATTGTTTTAATCTTTGATATCAGTAAAGCAGCAACGTAACACCGTGAGGTCGTAAAACCACTACACAAACCATTTTACTTTACTTGTTTTGTAGCATTTAAAAATAAAACGCATACATTTTAATATTCAGAACTTTCATCTGCCGCGGAATGCGTCTTTAAAACTTACAATTAAACAACAATTACAATGAAAACAACAATTAAAGTTAACGTTGGATATTTCACGTCCAAGCTCAATAATAAATAAAAAAAACACCAGGTAATTACAGTTACTACAGTCACTGTGTTATGTTGATACGTGTATTGCTGTTGTAAGTCGTTAGCTTTGAATGCTATGACTATTAGCATTTTGCAGAGAGCGAGAGGGTTTTGTTTGTTTTCACGCTCCAAAAACCTTGTGGTTGTTTGGTTGTTACTGATTCTGTATAAATACAGACGGGCCACAGTTTGTGAGAGTTCAGTAAGAGTGCGATATTCTATCAGTTAGCTAGCTGATAACGTTGTTCACGTAAGTCAGCGAGCTGGGCTAAAGTTAGCGAGCAACATCGCTAGCAAGCAACAATAAACAGAAAAGTCGCTGTACATAGGCTTTAAGCTAGATTCATTTATTCTTCAGCCACGTGAGAAAGAAGCTAGAACTTGACCTATATTTTCTGCGTGCTCATATTTGGTCAGTTATTGTGAGTGAGAAATAAAATGCGCTAAATCAACCCCCGTCCGGAACAATACAACTAAGTGATAACGAACTGTTTTGGCCGTTACTCGACCATGGAAAAGCTTCACAGCCAAACACTCTCTCTCCTAAGGACATTTAAAATTAATAGCATTGTTTAACCGCCGGTGAAAATATCTTACTCTGTTTAAACCCAGCGTGTTGTAGCCGTCGTTTCTTTGCAGAATGGCGCTCAATAAACGACTCCACACGTTGTGCGCAAACACACGCAATTCTTCGCTGCGATTTGCGAACTTTCCGCTTCCGAAAGGCACGCAGACAGCGCACCACTACGACGGAGCACTAAAAACCTGCGTAAAGCAAATACCCGGATGATCAGCGGAGACGGAAAATCCGGTTTCTTCCTGGAGCGAATAAGAGTTTTTTATATACTCTATTTACGGCTAAAATATTTATGCCATCTATCTATATATAGTTTTCATAGATAATGTCATAATGAACTGATTTTTGTTTAATATTAGTTACGTGGAAATTATTTAGAAATTCTTTGCAAGTATTAATCATGGTGCATACTTTTAAAGTCCTCAGAAAATGCTCAGATTTGGTTTTTAAAAATAGAACACATGAGAGGGGGTCGAGTAAGTCATGCAACTAATACATATTAAACATTTATCAGGACTAATAATAGTCCAATATCCTATAATGCTAAATAATTTCCTCTAAAAATATTAGAAAAAACAAAACGGTTTGAGGGCGGCACGGTGGCGCAGCAGGTCACACCTCCAGGGACCTGGACTTTGTGGGTTCGATTCCCGCTCCGGGTGACTGTCTGTGAGGAGTGTGGTGTGTTCTCCCCGTGTCTCCGTGGGTTTCCTCCGGGTGCTCCGGTTTCCTCCCACGGTCCAAAAACACACGTTGCAGGTGGATTGGTGACTCTAAAGTGTCCGTAGGTGTGAGTGTGTGTGTGTGTGTGTGTGTGTCTGTGTTGCCCTGTGAAGGACTGGCGCCCCCTCCAGGGTGTATTCCCCGCCTTGCGCCCAATGATTCCAGGTAGGCTCTGGACCCACCGCGACCCTGAACTGGATAAGCGGTTACAGATAATGAATGAATGAATGAAAACGGTTTGACCAATGGCTGATGTAGATGACGTTATAAGTAGACCAATAGTGGCGCTGTGGAGGCGGGACTTTAAAACAGTATAAATTCATAACCAGGCTGCGCCGACTGCAGAAGCAATGATTTGAAACCAGTGCAAAATCATAGGCAACAAAACACCTACTAAAATTTCACGTCTTCTTTAAAAATTGTGAATGTTGTTGATTCATATGGTTTTCACTTATTTTCATTTTTAAATATTATTAATAAAAAGAAAGATCCAGGAAATTTTTATAGAACTGAGAAATCATCCACGCATTTGCCACAGCTGACATTTTTTTTCAGTTGAGGACGTATAATCACCCTTGTAATTGTTGTAGTTGGAATAGTCAGAGCCCAGCAGATGGGGCTGTCGATACCCCTTCGCAATCCATTTTAATTAAAGATCATTCAGTCTGAGAAACTTATTATTTCACAGCTGCTACAAACCACATGGCGGTTGTTTAAGTCTTTAAAAATAACAAAAGATCCTTATGTTGTTTTTTATTTTGGTACTCGTGCTTACATCCAATGCACAATTTTATTCAACTAAAACATTTACTTTAAACACACTTTATAAACATTTATTTAATATACGTATTATCCCTTTGTTGTATGTAATTTTAGAGCATATCTCAGGTTCTCAGCAATTAGAATTGTTCTAATCGCATTATGTCATTATCTGACTAATGAAGCTGCAATGCACTTTTCCACCTTTTCCATCAGACATGGCACTGCATCAGTCTACTGATCAAACATTCACCATAGCTCCCACCAGAGAATACCACTCATTTTACCTGTGGAAACTACTGAAGCCAGCAGGGGAAGCTAAGTAGTATGCTTAATAATGTGGGAAGGGAATGACACTGAAATATAGTGTCTTTCCTGTTTTGTGACTAAAATAGCCATTGCCGAAAAAGTTATTCAGTCTTTCATTTCTCATAGTCACCACTGTGCCATCGTGTCTAGTAGCAGTGAATTGCCCTTCACCTGTTATCTGCTGACATTACTTCTCTTCTCAATTTCCCTCCAGCTGGCGTCTCTCCCAAACAGGATGCCATTCCCCTACATCGTCATCCCAGGCCTCATGCTTCAGCCTTATATGGAATCTTTACCAAAAGCTTTAAACTTTTTATTTCGTGAATAATCTGTGTTGTAGAGGTGAGCAAACAGTCTTTTCATTTTTGAAGTGTGTTTATATTGTTCTTGCATGAGGGTGGAATGAAGGGCTGTTCTGAGCTTTAAAAAGTTTTTTTTTCTCTTTTTTCCTGTCTGATCTGGCATTGGTGTGCAGAGCTGGAGTGGGCATGTGAGGAGTGAAAGAGGGAAGGGAGAAGACAGGAAGCACATTCACTATGATTTTTCCTGCAAAGATGTCTCTGTTTGATGGGCAACCTGACATATAACAGATGGCACTTCCCATTTATTTGTAAGCATTTATGTTTCTTGGCAAACACTATTTAAGTGACTCAACCATGAAGAAGGTTTATAGTGCACCATTAATTTCACAATCAACATATTCCATCAGAGCTAGCAAAACAAAAATGTAAAGTAAACGTCAAAGTACTTCATTCATTCATTCATTCATTCATTATCTGTAAGTGCTTATCCACTTCAGGGTCGTAGTGGGTCCAGAGCCTACCTGGAATCATTGTGGGCAAGGCGGGAACACACCCTGGAGGGGGCGGTAGTCGTTCACAGGGTAACAAACACACTCACATATTCACTCACACACTCACACCTACGGACATATTTGAGTCGACAATCCACCTACCAACGTGTGTTTCTGGAGCGTGGGAGGAAACCGGAGCACCCAGAGCAAACCCACACAGACACAGGAAGAACACACCACACTCCTCACAGACAGTCACCCGGAGGAAACCCATGCAGACACAGGGATAACACACCACACTCCTCATAGACAGTCACCCGGAGCAAACCCACGCAGACACAGGGAGAACACACCACACTCCTCACAGACAGTCACCTGGAGCAAACCCACGCAGACACAAGGAGCACACACCACACTCCTTGCAGGTACTTCAGTATAAAGCACATCATGTCAACTCACTGGCCTTACTAATCATTCCAAACCAGCCTCAGTGGTGTTAGGTAAATGTAAACCATATTCTGGTATTTTTACTTTCTACAACCTGAATTTGCCAACTCAGCTCCATATATGGGAATTAATCTTTTTTTATATAGATTTGTTAGGTTAAAAAAAACTATTCTTTATCATACATCCACTCCTTCATTGTAAAAATATATTCCTGCCTCAAGCAGCTGGAAGAACTGCTTTCTAATGAGACATAGCACATAGCCATCAATCAGAAGAGAAGTCTTTAAGATATGTCAGACTTAAAGGCGCTGCTACAGTAATAGGTGAGTAGAGGGTTTGGTTTAAAACATGTTGAAAATTAAACTCTACCCAAAATCTAGTCCGCTCGAGCCCTGTAGGGCGGCAAAACTGCTGTTTCCTGTTGATGCCCAGAAATCATGAATGTCTCAGCCATGTCACAGGTCATAGGATGTGTGTCTTTGTCATTTCCTCTTTTAACAGGGCTATATTTTAATGGCACACCCATCACTGACAAGAATAGGTACAACGCACACAATCACCGACACAGAAAATCATAACCGATCATTGCTAATTTTCTGTACTGATGACTGTATCAATACTTGGACAATGATTGAACACATATATATGAGAAAGGAGAAAATAATGTTCACATCACAAAGAATAAGACGAAGAATAATGACAATGCAACTGCTTCATCATTTAGATGTTTTTCATTTTCAGATTCAGCACTTCAGAGGTGAAATTATGCAGTAGTTTTAACTGAAATACAGTTTGAAAGTGGGTGGGATAAAAAAGATTAATTCAATATGATTAAATTTGGCAATAAATACATTGATAAAATTAAACTTATATTATTTCAAATACTACAGGCATCCAATGATGTAATCTATATTAGAAGTAGCCACGGCAAGGAAACTCTTGGATAATGCTATTACTCAGGAACAAACAGGAATGTCAGGGTCAGGGACTCTCAGTGTCAGGTCAAGAGCCTGTAGAGGTATTTGTATAAAGACACTTAACGCCTGACTGTCCAACATAGAAGTCTATGGCAATTCATATGCTGCTGCTTCTCTTGCAGTCTTCCCCTCCTCTGTCCCTGAAGCAGATTGGCTTCCTCCAGTGTTTACTCTCAAAATGTCGAGGACAGGATGCTGGAGCTCGGAGGAAACTCTGGCTCAAACCTTCATAGTCCAGAGAAACACAGCGAAGAAGGAACATCAATTATATTGGGGCTGGCTTTGGGAAAGGGCCCGGACGTCCCTACATATCTCTGCCAGAACAGAGGAAACTCTCATAAGCTCTGTGTCTGAGGCAGGTAACACACTACATTATCTCTCATTAGCTTTCACTGCTCATGAGAGATTTCAAATTAGACTTTCATTGTTTACAGTTACTTTCACTGCTTGTCTGGACATTGTTAAGTGCTCTTTGCTCTATTCCAGAATCTACTGTCAAACATCAGTGGTGTATTAGCACCACAGGACTAAGAGGACGAAGAAGGAACACAAGGAGACACGCATCACCATGATGGAGCTGAAGATTCAACTGGTTCCAACAGGGGAGATCATACTGTCTCCAGGGAAAAATGGAGAAAGCTACTGTCACAGCTGCGCCAAGGTAGGAGCAAGTCTAATGAGTGCTTCTGTGATTTTAACACGTTTTACTTTGTTTATATTCTGTTATTGGGGCGTTCTATAATTTAATTGCAGGGCATATGGCTAATGCTGCATACCACATCCAAAACATATCAGACACCTCTTATAAATACAGATTTCAGGTGCACATTTCACCTGTACAATATTCATTGAAAAGTAATCCCAATACAGCTGGATAATTTGGAGTTATGACATTCAAAAACTCTTAGCACTGAACAGTGGAGCAGTGTAACTCCTTTCTTTGAAGTGAAGGAACCCCAGCCAATGATTTTTAGGCTCGGCTTGAACAGTGTGTTTAATTTAGAACATTCCATAGCATTCCCTAACCTCACTAAGGCTGTTGTAGCTGAAAGCAATCAGGTATCAAACACATAATCAAGCCAATTCAGACGAGTAGAGACTGCTTCTGTACTGTTGTTGACAGTAAAAATAATAAAAATGAGTTAGTGACTGAAGGTTTGGACACAGGGGCCAGTTTTCCAGACCAAGCCGGTACTAAAGAAATCCAATGGTGATTCATCTTTTATACTGCAATATAGTCTAAGACTAAACTAAAGCTGCTGTCATTAAAGAGCTGCCAGTTTCAACGTTCTGCTGCTGTGAGAATCAGTTTAACAGCTACAGTTTTCAGTGCTGTGAGCTACACAATAATGGTGAATTCTTCCATGACACCTGGGATAACACTTGAATCCAATCACTGTCCAAACTACACCCTGCACAGAATATTATTCAGGATATTAACAATGAACTCACAAATGTTTGACCGGGTGCCGACATCAGTAACAATAGCATTATCAAAGCTTTGGCCTTTGCAGACATTGCTTGAACTATGATAAGCCAGCGGTGAGGCATTATAATTCTGTAAAGAAAAGTTTCTGTTTGTTTATTTAATAACATAATTAGAGCAAAACAGAATGTAGAACAAGCATGAAGCTCTGAATACCACTAGCACAGAGAGAGTTTCACGCAAACACTCAGACTCTAACTTCAGCCGCATTGGTCTGTAGCAAAGTATTAGTTATGACCATTCATTACAGACAGCTATGCTCCTTGGTGATGCTCTGTTTTCATAAGTGCCTAACATAATTTTTGAAGCTCTCTACATTGCCTTAACATTGTGTTTGTTTGAAAGTAATTTCCAAATTGTGGAAATGGAAAATGGAGTATAGGCATTAGGGCTTAGTGATACTTATAGGTAGAGTCAAATGTCTTTTATAACCATAGTATTACTAAGGTAGAAATGTTGAATTGAACGAAAAAACAAAATACTCATTCATAATTTCTGTGATGTGCTAAAAAGTTAATAACAAATATTTCAAAGACTTTCAGAGCATAGAAAGGAAACATAAAATAATCAAAATGCACAAACATCACATTCAGATACAAAGGCTTAACTACAGTAAAAATCATTTCAAGGCAAATTAGCAAACCTGGCAAAGCTATTAAAATGAAGACTTGCTTATTTTAAATAGTTTCCTCATGATGTCCAACATTCTTTCTCTCAGTCAGGTCCATGCTCTTCATGTGTTCCCCAAGTCAACTTTCCCCTAGTTCTACAGGGGTGGAAAACCACTGTCCCTTTACCACTGTCCCTTTACCACTGCCCCTTTACCACTGTCCTTTTACCACTGTCCTTTTACCACTGTCCCTTTACCACTGTCCCTTTACAACTGCCCCTTTACCATTGTCCATTTACCACTCTCCTTTTACCACTGCCCCTTTACAACTGCCCCTTTACCACTGTCCCTTTACCATTGTCCCTTTACCATTGTCCATTTACCACTGTCCTTTTACCACTGCCCCTTTACTATTGTCCCTTTACCACTCTCCTTTTACCACTGCCCCTTTACAACTGCCCCTTTACCACTGTCCCTTTACCATTGTCCCTTTACCATTGTCCATTTACCACTGTCCCTTTACCACTGTCCTTTTACCACTGTCCCTTTACCACTCTCCTTTTACCACTGCCCCTTTACAACTGCCCCTTTACCACTGTGCCTTTACCATTGTCCATTTACCACTGTCCCTTTACCACTGTCCCTTTACAACTGTCCCTTTACAACTGCCCCTTTACCATTGTCCCTTTACCATTGTCCATTTACCACTGTCCTTTTACCACTGCCCCTTTACTATTGTCCCTTTACCACTCTCCTTTTACCACTGCCCCTTTACAACTGCCCCTTTACCACTGTCCCTTTACCATTGTCCCTTCACCATTGTCCCTTTACCACTGTCCTTTTACCACTGCCCCTTTACCACTGTCCCTTTACCACTCTCCTTTTACCACTGTCCCTTTACCACTGTCCCTTTACCACTGCCCCTTTACCACTGTCCTTTTACCACTGTCCTTTTACCACTGTCCTTTTACCACTGTCCCTTTACCACTGTCCCTTTACAACTGCCCCTTTACCATTGTCCATTTACCACTCTCCTTTTACCACTGCCCCTTTACAACTGCCCCTTTACCACTGTCCCTTTACCATTGTCCCTTTACCATTGTCCATTTACCACTGTCCTTTTACCACTGCCCCTTTACTATTGTCCCTTTACCACTCTCCTTTTACCACTGCCCCTTTACCACTGTCCCTTTACCATTGTCCCTTTACCACTGTCCTTTTACCACTGCCCCTTTACCACTGTCCCTTTACCACTCTCCTTTTACCACTGCCCCTTTACAACTGCCCCTTTACCACTGCCCCTTTACCACTGTCCCTTTACCATTGTCCCTTTACCACTGTCCCTTTACCACTGTCCCTTTACCACTGCCCCTTTACCACTGCCCCTTTACCACTGCCCCTTTACCACTGTCCCTTTACCACTGCCCCTTTATCACTGCCCCTTTATCACTGCCCCTTTACCACTGTCCCTTTACCACTGTCCCTTTACCACTGCCCCTTTACCACTGCCACTTTACCACTGTCCCTTTACCACTGCCCCTTTACCACTGCCACTTTACCACTGTCCCTTTACCACTGCCCCTTTACCACTGCCCCTTTACCACTGTCCCTTTACCACTGCCCCTTTACCACTGCCCCTTTACCACTGCCACTTTACCACTGTCCCTTTACCACTGCCCTTTTACCACTGCCCCTTTACCACTGTCCCTTTACCACTGCCCCTTTACCACTGCCCCTTTACCACTGTCCCTTTACCACCACCCCTTTTACACTGCCCCTTTACCACTGCCCCTTTACCACTGCCCCTTTACCACTGTCCCTTTACCACTGCCCCTTTACCACTCTCCTTTTACCACTGCCCCTATACAACTGCCCCTTTACCACTGCCCCTTTACCACTGTCCCTTTACCACTGTCCCTTTACCACTGCCCCTTTACCACTGTCACTTTACCACTGCCCCTTTACCACTGTCCCTTTACCACTGTCCCTTTACCACTCTCCTTTTACCACTGCCCCTTTACCACTGCCCCTTTACCACTGTCCCTTTACCACTGTCCCTTTACCACTGCCCCTTTACCACTGTCCCTTTACCACTTCCTCTTTACCACCGCCCCTTTACCACTGTCCCTTTACCACTTCCCCTTTACCACCGCCCCTTTAACACCGCTCCTTTACCACCGTCCCTTTACCACTGCCCCTTTTCCACTGCCCCTTTACCACTGTCCCTTTACCACTGTCCCTTTACCACTGCCCCTTTACCACTGTCCCTTTACCACCGCCCCTTTTACACTGCCCCTTTACCACTGCCCCTTTACCACTGTCCTTTTACCACTGCCCCTTTACCACTGCCCCTTTACCACTGTCCCTTTACCACTGTCCCTTTACCACTGCCTCTTTACCACTCTCCTTTTACCACTGCCCCTTTACAACTGCCCCTTTACCACTGCCCCTTTACCACTGTCCCTTTACCACTGTCCCTTTACCACTGCCCCTTTACCACTGCCCCTTTACCACTGTCCCTTTACCACTGCCCCTTTACCACTGTCCCTTTACCACTCTCCTTTTACCACTGCCCCTTTACCACTGCCCCTTTACCACTGCCCCTTTACCACTGTCCCTTTACCACTGTCCCTTTACCACTGCCCCTTTACCACTGTCCCTTTACCACTGTCCCTTTACCACTGTCCCTTTACCACTGCCCCTTTACCACTGCCCCTTTACCACTGTCCCTTTACCACTGCCCCTTTACCACTGTCCCTTTACCACTCTCCTTTTACCACTGCCCCTTTACCACTGCCCCTTTACCACTGTCCCTTTACCACTGTCCCTTTACCACTGCCCCTTTACCACTGTCCCTTTACCACTGTCCCTTTACCACTGCCCCTTTACCACTGCCCCTTTACCACTGCCCCTTTACCACTGTCCCTTTACCACTCCCCCTTTACCACTGTCACTTTACCACTGTCCCTTTACCACTGTCCCTTTACCACTGCCCCTTTACCACTGTCCCTTTACCACTTCCCCTTTACCACCGCCCCTTTAACACCGCTCCTTTACCACCGTCCCTTTTCCACTGCCCCTTTTCCACTGCCCCTTTACCACTGTCCCTTTACCACTGTCCCTTTACCACTGCCCCTTTACCACTGTCCCTTTACCACCGCCCCTTTTACACTGCCCCTTTACCACTGCCCCTTTACCACTGTCCTTTTACCACTGCCCCTTTACCACTGCCCCTTTACCACTGTCCCTTTACCACTGTCCCTTTACCACTGCCTCTTTACCACTCTCCTTTTACCACTGCCCCTTTACAACTGCCCCTTTACCACTGCCCCTTTACCACTGTCCCTTTACCACTGTCCCTTTACCACTGCCCCTTTACCACTGCCCCTTTACCACTGTCCCTTTACCACTGCCCCTTTACCACTGTCCCTTTACCACTCTCCTTTTACCACTGCCCCTTTACCACTGCCCCTTTACCACTGTCCCTTTACCACTGTCCCTTTACCACTGCCCCTTTACCACTGTCCCTTTACCACTGTCCCTTTACCACTGCCCCTTTACCACTGTCCCTTTACCACTGCCCCTTTACCACTGCCCCTTTACCACTGTCCCTTTACCACTCCCCCTTTACCACTGCCCCTTTACCACTGTCCCTTTACCACTGTCCCTTTACCACTGCCCCTTTACCACTGTCCCTTTACCACTGTCCCTTTACCACTGCCCCTTTACCACTGCCACTTTACCACTGCCCCTTTACCACTGCCACTTTACCACTGCCCCTTTACCACTGCCACTTTACCACTGCCCCTTTACCACTGCCCCTTTACCACTGTCCCTTTACCACTGTCCCTTTACCACTGCCCCTTTACCACTGCCCCTTTACCACTGTCCCTTTACCACTCCCCCTTTACCACTGTCACTTTACCACTGCCCCTTTACCACTGTCACTTTACCACTGCCCCTTTACCACTGTCCCTTTACCACTGCCCCTTTACCACTGTCCCTTTACCACTGCCCCTTTACCACTGTCCCTTTACCACTGCCCCTTTACCACTGTCCCTTTACCACTGCCCCTTTACCACTGTCCCTTTACCACTGTCCCTTTACCCCTTCCCCTTTACCACTGCCCCTTTACCACTGCCCCTTTACCACTGCCCCTTTACCACTGCCCCTTTACCACTGTCCCTTTACCACTGTCCCTTTACCCCTGCCCCTTTAACACTGCCCCTTTAACACTGCCCCTTTACCACTGTCCCTTTACCACTTCCCCTTTACCACTGCCCTTTTACCACTGCCCCTTTAACACTGCCCCTTTAACACTGCCCCTTTACCAATGCCCGTACTGCTACAGCAGCATATTTTGGAGTTTGGAGTAAACAAGTCACAATGTCACAATTATTTTCACATGGAACAATGCCTCTTTAAGCAGCCTGAAGTCCATGAAAAGAACAAACACAACACAAACAAAAACAGGAAATATTCTTAGATGAACGAAACATATTCTTAAGGAACATATTCTCATATGTTCATTTTTATTTTTATTAAAATTTTAAATTCCCACTTCCCCGTGATTATAAAAATAAATAGAAAAAGAAATGTTAAAAGTATGTTAAAAATCAATTTGAATCTTATTACTTTAAAACATTAAAAACACTGACACCTAGTGGTAAGTAGTAGAATTAAGAGCATTGAAGAAGAGGTAAAGCTTGAGTTTTATCTTCATTTTAAACTTTAAATAAATGTGTTACATTACAGGTTTGATAATCCTAATCTGTTGGTGTTTATTTTGTAAATTGCTGGGATGATGCTAACAGCACCCACACACATACACACCCACACACACACACACACACACACACACACACATGCTTGACAAAGGCACAAACCCACATTCTTGACTGATTGTGTCTGTGTAAATTAGATTGTCTGGCCCATATTTACACTCACATTTCATTTAAATCTCATTTACACAGACACAATCAGTCCAGCATGTGGGTCTGTGTCTGTATCTTCAGTCCGCACTGGACATTCATCTCATAAAGGTAACATATACCTGCATTACTTCAATAGTTACATTAGCCTCAGAACTCCAACAGGGAAGGTTTACTGACCCGGCTCGGGGGGTCAGTGCCCAGTGGTCTGTAACTGTAGACAAGCTTGGACAATTTGAATTTTTAAGTAGATTTTAATGGTTTTTAGTTTCAGTGAATGTTTCTTTTGCTGTTTAGTAAAGTTGGCAAGTGGCCAGTGCAGTGAGAGAGGGGTTGTGTTGTATTTTGTCAAATAAACATCCAGAGGAATGTAACTGAGATAAGGAAACAACACTGACATTTCTAAACAGAACATATTTCCTGACATTCTTCCGAGGTCACATCACCCTGTTAGCGATAGACAGAGTGTATGTGCATGTAGTGTGTGTGTGTGTGTGTGTGTGTGTGTGTGTGTGTGTGTGCATGGTATAAGCCTATAATCTTTTGAGCTATTATTTAAATTTAAAAAAATAAGAAAAAGCTATCAGAACAGGAACAAAAGCCATAATGCCCATTTCCACCCTTACCGGTGTCAGGAGACAGGTACACACCCTGAAGTAGAACTCGCCGGTCCAAGTCTGCCTCGTCAACAGGATACAACCTTTCCTCCCTGCTCAGCTGTCCTACGCAAATATGCTTAATTCTGCTCCTGATAGTGAGCACGCAATTAGCAAAGAAAAAGTCTGCCTTAGGACAAGATTGATTGCTCAATCCACTGGTTACAGTGTCATGCTTCATTCCACCATAGCATAGTCAATCATGACCAGAGGTTACCTTTGCAGGAGGAACCGTGACACACACTCACACATTCACTCACACACTCACACCTACAGACACTTTTGAGTCTCCAATCCACCTACCAATGTGTGTTTTTGGAGAGTGGGAGGAAACCGAGGCACCCGGAGGAAACAGGGAGAACAACCCACACTCCTCACAGACAGTCACCCGGAGGAAACCCACACAGACACAGGGAGAACACACCACACTCCTCACAGACAGTTACCTGGAGGAAACCCACGCAGACACAGGGAGAACACACCACACTCTTCACAAACAGTCACCCGGAGCCGGACTCGAACCCAAAACCCCAGATTGCACAGTAGACCAGTGGGGTTACAAAGGAATTTCGCAAGTCTCCTTAAATTCTATATATAATACATATACAGATAATATTTATTATATATATATATATATATATTATTTTATTTAAAACGTATTGTGTATTCTACTGTGTTGTCAAAATAACAGATATATAACCTGCCAAATGCTGTAAATGTATCAATCAATCCAAATGTGTTTATACAGCGCAGCTGAAGCTGTTTTACAAAGCAGTTTTACAGCTGCTACGCCTTTTAAAATCACTGCCCCGCTGTAATAACACATTCTGCCAGCAGAGGGTAGTATAACTCAGTGCCTCAACCTCCCTTCAAATGGAAGGCTTTAGTGTAGCTTTTATTCCAGAAGAAAACAAACAATAGGCCGGTCACTGTACTAAAATATCTTCTATATCTCCTAATGCTGCTTACAGCATTTTCAAAGATTCCTCAGTGTAGGAGAGTTAAACATTCGCCACGTTATTTTTTATATAAAGTTTCCGTTCCACCTTAAACACGTGCCAAAATGTCAGCACGGCACTATTTAAAGTGGACTTTAAAACTAACACAAAATCTGGCGAACAGTAGGTCTTCTTCGTCGCCTTGTAGCGTGAGATTAACCTGACAGAAGCAGATCACTGCGGCCGGGAGAACTTCCTGTAGGTGTATGTCGTGGTGGAGCGGTGGAGTGGAGGGGTGGGGTGTGGTGGAGGAACGTGTTTCTCACATTTTCTCCACACGGTACAGAGCATGGCTCGTCATACAGTACTGCTCATTCATTTCACGGCTCTCGGCGGGTTTTGACTTCATTTTCTCCGCAGAGTGACTTCCACACTTCCAGCTCTCTGCCTCGTCTTCATTTTGAACTGATCTCAGTGTATATTTTTTTAAAGCTGGAAGACGACGTCTGTGTGTTAAAACTCGGGGATTAAAGCTTTTATTCGCGTCACATCTGACATTCAGTTGAATGAATGTAGCGTTACAGTGACGAGACTGACATTAACTCTGGAGAAAAGCGCCGAGGACTGACTTTGGATCTGTGGGTTTAAGGTAAGAGTGTGTCCTTCCCCCTCCAGTCTCTCATTAGATACTGGTTAAGATCTAATCTCACATAGCGACTTATACTTGTGTTAGAGCGAACACTCCCGATGTCTCATTTACACATGTATTATGATGTTGTTCGTGACGTTATTGGGTGCTTGTCTAAGTGCCTTATCAGAGGAGACTGTAGATGACTTGTCAGAGTTTGCCTTTTAACACCATAGGCACCTTTGCAGCTATTGTGTATGATTCAGACTTCACATTTAGTTTGAGGTGAGATTACTGTTTTCTAGACTGTAATTATCCACAACCTTAATATTCACTATGTCATTGCCATGTAGTTCTACTAGCTAACTGTCCAGTCCAATTTGAATCCTAATAACTCAGTAACTACTAATTACCATTCCCCTAGAAATTATAGACACACACACATCCACACCAGTATATTTCCAAAGAACACGTTGTACATTTTGGATTTGCATGATATTCTTTCACCATAGGACTTTCATTTCCCAGGTACTGGCCTCCGTTCCCTCCGGTTGTCTCTCAGTGATTACGTGACACCAGAGCACGCTTGTGTCTACCATAGAAAACAGTAGGGCAGTGGGATGTGAAGCAGCTGTCAGACTGAGCCCTCTCAGACCCATGTGGCAAGACGCATTCCAGGGATTATCTCCCTCCTGCGATACTCAGACCTGCGTGCCTTACATTGTGGTTCTGGGGGCTTTGATGGGCGCGGTGGTTCTTGCACATTGTTTTGACACCACAAATAGGATGTGGCTTGTCATCATAATATGTCAGACTGTAGAAAATTAGTGACATTTTAAGGTTGTTTGTAGGTCAAGTCCTTGAGTGTCCATTTGCACACTTCCTTTGAGGGTTTGCTAATGAACTGCATGTGTTTCACTGTCAAATCTGATACAGAACTGAGTGAATCTGCTCACCGAAGTGAATATATGGGAACACTGTGCTATAAATCGATCGCATGTTTTGTTTATTTAAATCTTCCAATGTACAAGACGGGTTAGTCCGCCTGTGTTCCTGTTAAATTAGTCCTACAAGCAGTATTGGATTAGACTCCACATTGGCTGAATGACTTCTCTTCACAATCAATGGGCCATCTAACGGAACACCGTGCTGTCGACCGACTGGAACAGCTTCATTTATGTTAATAGATTTTTCCAAAACAAAGCTGGTCAGGCTCGTTAGCCACATCATTTTACTGCTTTCACATACTGAGGGGATGGAACTTTGGAAGGAGACTCCCAGGACAGATTTGGAAATAAGTGGGATTCTGGTTTGCTTAAAAATGGAGTAGCTTTGTACGTTAAGCGTTTTTCCAGCTGTCCCAAGATCCCACCAAACCCCAGGCCTGTCAGCAGAATGCTGTGTGTACTCTAGCAGTAAGGTTTAGTGTTCAGGGCCGGACACGTGAGCGAACACCCTATCAATTGTTTGCTTGTTTAGTCTGGGGCATTATCGTCCAATTACCAAATGTCCGTTAGATGGCTACAGACATTTCTATTGTGACTTGTGGTTTCCAAACTTACCAGGGACCGATGATAAGATTTATTCAGTGGGAGGGCCAGTGACACGGGCAGCTGAGGAAACCTCATTCTGTCTGTAACTTTGTCACACAGCCAGCTGTCAACGTGTCCTAGGCCCTGGAGAGATCTCAGAGGGGATACACCTGCTTCTGAAGGCTATTGAGCAGGAAGCCCCCAGGGTTGATCAAACCAAAGTGCCAGAATCCCCAACCCCCTTTCAGTTTATTCTGCCAGGGTATTCCTAGTAATGACTGTGACTGAGTACTGTCCTTCACCAGAACTTCCAAATAATAACTTCCAGTCCTCTAATAGCAGCTCTAGATATTATGGTCCCTGGTGATTTTTTTTTAAATATATATATATAAAACAGAGAGGGCAGTAACTATAAACACTTCAGACCGGTTTCCTGTGTACACATAAGCAAATTTACATTCCGTGTTTACGCTCAGCTGCATTAGTGGGGGAAGAAAATGACATAGATTAAATATAATGGTTGGTTGTAAGGGGAATGAGTCTTGTTCTTATTAAAAGATGCCTTGCATGCAATGGTGATGCATCGTTAGGTCATTGTTGGGTCTGCAGCTTGTCTCGATTTAGCTGTGGCTTTTCCACATTAAATTTCCCAGTGTTTAAGGGCCCCGCCCTAGCACTCCAGTCAGTTCCATATCAGGAGAGATTACATGCACTGCAGGTTTGCCCGCGGCCGTGCTGAGTGTTCATTAGCTTTGTGCTCTGCTAAATGGATTTACAAATATAAAAACAAGCAATGAGTATTTGCTGCTTTGCTCGATGGTAATGCATATTCTCTTTTAGCAAAAACACAGCCTGATGGATGCACTCATTCATGTGCATTTTGCTGTGCCAGAATAAATGCCAGAATAATCCCTAGACTATTCCATTGAAATATAATTGCTAGTGACATCTCATTTCATAAACTGATGCTAAGCGGATAAATCAGTAATGTGTTTGTTTACCTCTTGCCAGTGAAGTCTGTGTGCCACTGGTTTCTGTGTGCCACATGAATGTATGTACTCAAAGAGCTTCAATGTGCTGACTGTGGAGTTCTGTGTACTTGCGATCCTGACACACACACACACCGTACAGATTAACCTGATGGCGTGAGATGTTGTTTAATCCCCCTGTAACCCTTTCTGTCTGGCTCAACTCTTTTGATGGTAACAAAGAAGGAACTATAGAGAAGTGGGGTGTAAGAGACATAAAGGATTCAGATGAGGAACTGCGAATGTTTTATTCTCTGAGAAGTCATTCTGAAAACAGCAGCATAGTCATTTCCTTTTCCGCTTTAGTTTTTTTCCCCTTTCTCTTTATTTAATATTTGCCTGAAAGCACCTGTGTTTGGTTGAACATTAACTGGGACGTTTGGTACAAGGACATGGCTTGTCTGGTACCAATGGCACATCAGATCCTCATCAGTGGCAGGATGCTATCATTGGACAGGGTGTCACTATGTCTCATGTCCTTCACAGGTGTGAAGGAGGTATGCACGATCCGCCCTGTGACCTCTGACCTCTGTGATCATTTTGTGAGTCATTGAGCAATGACATCATTTCATAATGGATCCCATGTCACAG